>NC_084487.1:11530603-11830603 GCF_030035675.1 Rhineura floridana
GTGCCAGAGTGCCCCTCCAGACAGCAATAATGTGGTAACGACAGGGAACCATCACAGAACTTATAAAGGATATGTGGACGGTCCAATATAAATCCACCTCTAATGCATTGTGATTGTGCCAGTGACATATTGCAGAATACACGTGCAAAAATAAAAATCCAGTCTGGAGAGGCCCTCCGCCTACCATGTCACACTTTATTCTGCTGCTTTCCCCTCTTCCATGACTCCCTTTGAGGTGTATACATTCTCAGGAGTAGCCTGGAGGCTTGCAGCCTCTCAGGGGACTGGAAACAAAGCCCTATGGGGAGAGACTGAAAGAACTGGGCATGTTTAGCCTTGAGAAAAGAAGACTGAGAGGAGATATGATAGCACTCTTTAAGCACTTGAAGGTTTGCCACACAGAGGATCTCTTCTTGATTCTCCCAGAGTGATGATGGGCTCAAGTTACAGGAAGCTAGATTTTGGTGGAACATCAGAAAAAACTTCCTAACTGTTAGAGTGGTACAACAATGGAACTGATGACCTACAGAGGTGGTGGGCTCTCCAACACTGGAGGCATTCAAGAGACAGATGGACAGCCATCTGTCAGGTATGCTTTAACTTGGATTCCTGTATTGGAATTGATGGCCCCTTCCAACTCTATGATTCTAACTTACATAATTTGTGTTATGTAATTATGCACTTTAATTATGTAAATTACATTATTATTATGCTATTGCACCCCATTCATTTCAGTTCATAGAAATTTCAGTGCAGCTGGGGGGATGTAATCAATTACATATTGTTTGGGGACTGAAAGCAACAACAACCGTGAATACTGGTTGTATTCACTGGATGGAGAAGAGGAGAGATATGATAGCACTCTTCAAGTACTTGAAAGGTTGCCACAAAGAGGAGGGCCGGGATCTCTTCTCGATCATCCCAGAGTGCAGGACACAGAATCATGGGCTCAAGTTGCAAGAAGCCAGATTTCAGCTGAACATCAGGAAAAACTTTGTAACTGTTAGAGCAGTACGACAATGGAACCAATAACCTAGGAAGGTAGTGGGCTCTCCAACATTGGAGGCCTTCCAGAGGCAGCTGGACAGCCATCTGTCATGTATGCTTTAATCGGATTCCTGCATTGAGCAGGGGTTGGACCGGATGGCCTTATAGTCCCCTTCCAACTCTCCTGTTCTATGATTCCGTGATTTTTCAGCCCCACTTGTATACACCTGTAGTCCTTTCCTGCTGACTACTGGTCAGGCTCCTTGAGAGTGAGCAGCTGGTCTACCAGCTTCTTCCCCACAATACATATTTTATCAGTGATTCTGTATGCACAGGGGTTCTCCAGCTGCAAGCTCAGAACTGAAGTAACAGAGATGGAAAAGTGGAGAGAATGGTGGTCAGTTGGCATACTGGGCATAGAAAGCCTTCTTGACCCGCTCAATCTGGTGGCACAGCTTGATGGCTGGGCCAAGTTTAAGCTCCATGCATTCCTGAACTGTGGGGAGGGTGAGCAGGAGGAGAGCTTGTCCATCAATGTCCTGCAGGAAGGAGAAGAAGCATTCATTTTTAATTTATTTATTTATAAAAATACTTGCATACTGCAATTTCAGTAAAAATAAAACCATATAACCTTTCTGTCTTTCTGTCTTTCTTTCTTAATCAATTGATTGATTGATTGATTGTTATCCCACCCTTCCTCCCAGTAGGAGCCCAGGGCAGCAAACAAAAACACTAAAAACCCTCTAAAACATCATAAAAACAGACTTTAAAATATATTAAAACAAAACATCTTTAAAAACATCTTTTTTAAAAAAAGCTTTAAGAACATCTGAGAAAGTTGTTCCAACACAGGCAGATCCAAAGA
Organism: Rhineura floridana; assembly: GCF_030035675.1. Taxonomy (NCBI): domain Eukaryota; kingdom Metazoa; phylum Chordata; class Lepidosauria; order Squamata; family Rhineuridae; genus Rhineura; species Rhineura floridana. Next base: position 11,532,456 of record NC_084487.1, read on the forward strand.
AAATGTTTTTCAGCAGATGTTTAAAGGTTAACATAGAAGATGCCTGCTGAATCTCTACTTAAAGATCATTTCAAAAGGACTGGACTAAAGGATCAGTTTTGTGTTGATGTCAAAGTGAGTCTCACCAACGGGGGACAACCAGATGACCTCAGTGATTGAGCTGAGATATAAGGGTTCATGTTGTCCCTAAGGTAGCCTGGACCTAAATTGTTTAGGGCTTTGTAAATCAATACAAGGATCTTAAATCTGGCTCAGTGGTAGATGACAGCCAGTGGTAGATGCGCAGCCTACAGTCCAAAAAACAAGACCTGGAAAGCTTTGGCATAGTTGTGTCTTATCTGCCATTGGCATCCAGGATTTGAACAGAAAAAATAATGAAATTTTGAAGGGGTGGGTTAATCATCCACTATTTTTAAATGTACCAATTCTTCTATTGCATTCTGAGCCAGGAAACACCTTCTTAGGGAAACATATGCTCAATTTGTAATAGATCTAAGCACTGTGAGTTGGATCGATTTGTATACTACACCAGGTAATCATGAATTTTGGCAACGTTGACCCAGTATGGCAAAGTGGTTAGAGTGGCAGACTGTGACCCTAGGAGACCAGAGTTCAAATCCCCACTCAGCCATGAAGCTCTGGATGACCTTGGCCCAGATACTGTCTCTCAGCCTAACCTACCTCACAGGGTTGTGGTGAGGATAAGACAGAGAGAGAGGAGGAAACTTGTATGCCACCTTGAGCTCCTTGGAGGAAAGGTGGGATATAAATGCAATAGTAAATAACAAATAATGAATTAACGCTGCTGCTTGGGATTGTTTTTTTTTTTTACAATACAAACCACAGATAACATGAATGGCTTGAGGAGGGGGCTAGAAGCCTAGAGGAGGGAGGAGGCTGATTCAGGGATGTTAACCCCCCCCCCACCTGGCAGAAGTAGGAATGGAATGAAGGCCATTTCTACCACAAAATGTACCTTAGGGCTTAAGGAGGGTTAGTGATGGGCTGGGGACTGTTTATGGCTCCCTCCCATTCAAATGTGAGTGTGCACAGTAGAATAAAAAAAGAGGGGGAGGTTTATATATCCTACTTTATTTAACAGGATTTATGTACCTCTTAATCATAAAAACCTCTAACTGGGTACCTAAAATATAAAACATACACTAAAATCTCCGATAAAATAAAAAAAGTTAAGAAAATCAAAATAAAACCAGCAGTTTAAAAAATATACATTATAAAATAAAACTACATATTAAGAAAGGCTTTCATATGCCCCCCGAACAGTACAGCGCCTGTACCCGCCTAATATCAATGGGCAGGGAGTTCCAAAGCATAGGTGCTGTGTGGACTAGAGCGATTTGCAAGGGTGGAGCGAACTTGATGTGGCACTTGAAAAAGGTGGCATAGAATATTGAATTGAGCAACATTAGCTCGGGAGAACAAACTCAAGGCAAATTTTATTTTTCAGTTGTAATTACAAACTGAAGAGGGCTGGAATTCAAATCTCAGTCCTGACACGAAAGAAATAATAGAATAAGACAGACTGTGTACCTGTTCCTGAAATATTTTGGCAAGAGGAGCACAATCAGTCAGCTTAATGAACTTCACCACGTCCATCACAGTCCAATCCAATGGGTTGCTCTCCAGGATGAGCTTCTCTTCTGGATCTTGCTTTATTGCCTAAGAAGGCAAAAAATGGAATCGCAGAATTGGAAGGCATCCTATGAATGATTTAGTCCACTCTCATGCCCCATGACAGAATATCTCATAATCACCAATGTCAGCTTTCCTCAGTGTGGTGCCTTCCAGATGTGTCGGACTACAACTCACATCTTTCCTGATCATTGACCATGCTTGCTGGGGCCAATGGGAATGGAGATGCAACTAGGGATCTCAGTGAGTTCCGGAAAAATCAAAAGGATGTGGAAATGGCTGCAGTTTGTGTGTTTGACCATGGACCAGAATGGAAATCAGTCAAGCAGCTACAACTGGTATTCTTTCAACAAGCTTTTTACGTCAAGACCTTATCCCAGTCTGCATCTCTGTTGGAATTGTTTTTAAGATGTTTTTTAATGATGTTTTTAATTTTTTTAAAAAAAGATATTTTTAAGATGTTTTTAGCGTTTTATCATTTGTTTGCCCCCCTAGGCTCCTTCTGGGAGGAAAGGCGGGATATAAATTTAATAAATAAATGAATTGTTTACATTGTTATTGGTTTTGTTTTCAAGTCCACAAAAAATACATGATTAATGACGGATTGTTGTCAGTTTTTTGTATCTATTGTTTTGTTTTTTTCTTCACATTGAAATGAACGTAAGTTATGTAAATAGCTATGCTATTTACAAATAGCTATGCTATAATGTAATTATGTAATTATGTAAATAGCTAGCTATAAGCGGTAGCTTATGTTCAACAGTGGACAAAGAGACATAGTATCTTTTAATTGCTGTAAACCACCCAGAGAGCTTTGGCTATGGGGCGGTATAAATGTAATAAATAAATAAATATCTGGTGGAAACCGCACTGCAGTGAAACAGAAACAGTGCTGATTGTGATGAATACAGGTCAGAACAGAAATTGGTACCTTCTTACATCCCTAGGTGCAGCAACATCTGGAGGACATCAGGCTCAGGAAGGCTGAGCAGTGCCAACTTGGTCAGCTGTCCATCTAGCCTGCCTTTGAGAACCATAATCTCTCTAGCCACTTTATTTCTGTGCTGAAGTCTTGTTACACTTTGTAACCAAATTTAGACTATGGCAATATTGCCTCTGAAAAGCAGAGCTGGTATTGTAGAGATGCAGTGGGCTTGGATTCAAAGTTTCTCATCATCCAAAGATATCCTCCAAAGAGGAAGGGACAATGGATCATCATCATCACTGTTTATTTGTATGCCGCCTTTCCATAACAATTAATGCACAAGGCGGCTCACAACATGAACAGGAAAAAAAGTTACACAACTCACTGTAAGAAATACATTCAAATGGTCAATAAGTTAACAAAAACATCATAAAAAAAACTTACAATAAATTGATACATCCTTATAATTCCTAATAAAATCCAACAAAAAATACAGAAGCATAATCCCAATAACAGCAAAACAAAAAACCAACAATCAGAAATTAAACTTGTACCCAAACAGAAGCCCCTAAACAACACCCCTTGATCTCTGGCATCTTCAGTTAGTGATACTTTTTACAGCTGCAGTCAGTCAAGGCCTCACCCTTTCAGGCCAGGTGGAAAGAGGCCAGCAAGAGGGTCTTACAGCCAAGATGGTCATATTCATTACCCACAGTAGAAATTATATCTTTTTTTTTTATTCCAGCCCTGCCATGGTCTCTGATTCATCAGGCTGCTGCTGCTATATATCTTAGAAAAGCTTGTGTTAGCTTCCAGCACCACGATAAGTGTTGCTGCAACATATTTCTGCACATATTCATATTGTTGCAGGTATCAATTGGACACCGCCCATGATGAAACGTTTTACAGCATTTAAAGAGTATTTAGGAAAAGAGTGCAATCTTCATATTTGCACATGTAGTTTAAAACACACACTCAAATTAGGAAGCAGACTCCCTCCTTTCAAGAGCATTTTCTTTCTCTCAGGTGTGAAATTGACTAGCGAAATGTATGGTCCAGTCAATTTCATCAGCTCTTTGACTTGCAGGGATCAAGAAAGCAGCTACAAATGAGGGATTAGCATATGAATTAATAGGCTTCTCCATCTCCTACACCAGGAATGGGGAACTTGTGGTCCTCCATATGTTGCTGGATGACAACTCCCATCATCCCTGACCACTGGACATGCTGGCTGGAGTGATGGGCACTGGAATTCAGTAGCATCTGGAGGGCCAGAGGTACCCCATCTCTGTGGTACATGATGCCAAAGTGTTCTTCAAGGGCATAATAAAGAAGTTCTACCATTGCCCCTTGTGTCAGTGGCCATAACTAATTATGACCCCCCAAATACACAAGAGGTTTCTAGGGGTCATGGCTACAATTAACGCCATTTGAAGCTATAGTGTGAGCAGTTCCTATGGAATCTCAGAAGCCATTTCTCTTTGGGTGGAAGCTAGACAGTGAGTTTCTAAGTATCAGCGTCCTGCCAATCTTCTCTTCTTACCCCACCTTGCGACTAGCAGAATAAAATCAGACATATGGAAATATATTACAATGTGCAGGGATTGCATATAGATAATTGCTCTTTAACTGGTGGGTCAAGACCCACTACCAGGTCGCAGCCTGATCTAAGCTGAGTCACAACACCAGCTCTGCCACCATTCAAGCATAAAGTAAAAAGTTAATAAATGGGTCCCCAAATGCATGTTTGGGTTAAAATGTCAGTTCCGGGTCTAAAAACACTGAAGATGTCTGGTATAGCTGATAAAGGTTGCAGATGTTCGCTATTCTTGAGCACAGAATGAGTTTCCTTGACATAGAATTCATAGCATGGAGGGGTCTTTAAATAGAGCCTAATACACCTAAGAACATAAGAAGAGCCCTGCTGGATCAGGCCAAGGGCCCATCCAGTCCACCATGCTGTTTTGATTGGCCAACCAGATGCCTGTGGGAAGCCCACACCCATGATGGTTTTCAATGCTAGTCTTACTCAGAGTAAACCTATTGAAGTTAATATCTGAAGGACCGGAGGAGCCTGTTCAAGCTGTAAGATCTTTGGGGGAGGCGCTTCTCTCGGTCCTGCCACGCTCACAGGCACATTTGGTGAGAACACTGGAGAGGGCCTTCTCAGTGGCTGCCCCAAGGCTCTGGAATTCCCTTCTTAGCGGGGTTAGACTGGCTCTCTCCTTGCTGTCCTTCCGCCGGCAGCTGAAAACTTTTCAATTCCAACAGGCATTTGGGAACTGGCTGCAAGGCTTTTAATAATGTGCTGTCTTACTTATCTTTATCTTTGGGCTTTTTAATGGATATGCTTTAAATGGTTTTAATTCTATAGACAGTTTCATTACATTTCCACAATAACTTCTTCTATGCTTCTATCTATTTTTTTCTCTGCATTTGTTTCATTTTTCGTAAGCCACCTTGAGCCCCAGATTTGGGGAAAAGGTGGGATATAAATGATTCAAATAAATAAAAAGGCATGCTTGACTTAGGTTCATTAATTTCAATGGGTTAACTATGAATAGAACTTTGCTGAATACAACCCCATGTCTTGTATCTATTGAAATGCTCCACTAGCGATAACAGTGTATCAGAAGAACGGTAACATGAAAGGGAATCGATAGCCCAAATCCTCACTTGTTTGAACCGAGCCCTTGCCTGTCCTTTGGCACATAAGAGCGACAGAGTCTTCTGGGCTTGGCTACCCCTCCCAGCGTGAGTAGCGCAGTCTGCAGCGGCCCTGCTCCGCAACTTCATTGCACTCGTAGGCTTGGCTGGAGGCACCTCTGCAGAGGAGACGTCCGTCTGGTCATCGTGCAGTTCTGGGCTGGTCTCTTCGCTCCACGTCTCATAATCTAGGGCCTCTGGCTCTTCCTCATCACTCTCCTGCAGTGAGTTTGTGTACACAGGGGGTGGGGGAAATGAACGACGATGAAATATAGATTATATGAACAGAAGGGATGGGGTGTTTAATCAGCCCTGAACATTTTTTTAAAGGATAAATCGGTCAATCTATGAGTTAACAGGATTGTATGTTTTTGTGGGTGTTTTGAGGGGATAGCAATTGAGGGAGCTGCCTTATGCTGAATCGGACCTTTTGACCACCTATCTCTGTACTGACTATACTGACTGCCAGTGACTCTGCAGGGCTTCAGACAGGGGACCTGGAGATGCTGGCACTTGAACCTGGGACCATCTGCATACAAAGCAGTTTAGTAGTGAGCTACGGCTGTTCGCCAAAGGAGAATTTGGGTATTTCTTTCATAATAGCCACAATTCTATGGAATGCAAATTGGAATACAATGTAATATGAGAAATAAAAGAAGCAGTGAAAATACAATTAAAAATCAAGATAATATTTAATGCGGGCATGCCATGGACCACCACAATGAAGTTCATGGACCACTGGTGGTCTCAGTTAGGGAACTTCTGGCTTAAAGGTTTGGTTACAAAAAGTGGTATATACATTATGTTATATAAATATTATAAAGTAGCAGTGCCACCACCAACAGGGCCTCGTCTGACAATCACAGGGCCCAAGATGGGTGATATTAGGGGAGGTACTTCTTTAGGACTTGAGACCCAGGCTGCTTAGGGCTTTGTATACTAGTACCAACACCTTGAATTGAACTCAGTAACTCACTGGTAGCCAGTGCAGTGTTTCAGGATTGGTGGCACATGATCCCATTGAGCTGCCACACCCAGCAAACATTAGCAGCTGCATTCTGCACTAGCAGCAGCTTCCAGACCATTTTCAAGGGCAGCCCCATGTAGAGCATGTTGCAGCAATACAACCTTATGCACTATTGACTGAACCATCAACTGAGCCATCAGTTTCGGTTCTCTCAGCTTCTGAACATTCCAGTCTTAAATTCAGTTCTCCACACGTCAGCAGCAATTTGTGGATTTTTTTTTTTAAATCCTCATGAAAATTCTTCAGGAATTTCTCCTAATAAACAATTTTTTGTATGCAGTTTGGACTAATGTACACATTTTTGCAAGCAAAGTCTCCTAATGTAATGCATTTTGGTATGTTACTTTCACTAATGTATTTATTTTTCATGCATGCCTTCTCCTAACATATGCCTTTTTTGTAAACATTGGTTGGAGAACTGCATTGCAAACTTTAGATAAGTGCAAATTTCAATTGATGGCTGTGTGCCGGTTCTCATATTGTTTTGGAACTTGTGACTTTGATAGATTCCGCTTTAAATGCAAACTCAATCAAATTTCTCCCCAATTCCTACCGGCCATCTCTCCTCCGAAATTAAATGAAGTTGTACTAAATGTAATGCAGGACAATGTGGGTGCTGCTCTGTGGTTTTTGACCAGTCATTGACAACTTGATGAGGTCTTATGTAATAGGTGGAGCAGATGAGGTAGTAAAATGGTCAACATCATTTTGCACTGTTGTAAAACACCGCTGTACCACAAAAGCACAAGTGGGAGAATCTTTCTTGAAAAACAAAAACACCGCATTAAAATCTTCCTGCAAGAAGAAAACTAGCATGTTAGGGGAAAAGGTTCTACCCCAGCACTCTCCCTGCTGTGCTAATTTTCTACTTGAAGTGAGACTTTAAGACAAACACACATACAAACATATGGGAGCACTAACATTTCCCAAACTGCTGTCTGAAATTGTGCTACTCACTGTACCAACTCAAGGCTCTATCATCTCATTTCCCACTCACACTGCTGCATGTGCAGACTCTTTCGAAAAGGGATTTCAGCATCTAAACCTCACCTCTGCAGATTCTGCTGCATCTCTTGCAGATGACTGCTTTTTCTTTTGTGCTAGAATGGGTTTCCGCCTCTTCCTGCGCCGGGCTGGCTTGCGATGTCTGCTCTCTGGGCTGTTGTCACCAAATGGAGACTTCATGACTTTCCTCCTCTTTCCATAATAATAAGCTGGAGTCAAAGATGAACAGCAAAAACCTTGGTTAGCCACCAAACCAACTAAAGCTTAAGGAGCTAATCCAGGCAACAGCAATCAGGGTGATAACACTATAATCACATAATGGGGCCAGCTGACTAAGCAGCTGATCGGTGCTAAACAGCTCTATCGTGCTAGAGAGATACAAAGGTACAAATGCCCATTCTGACATTTATTTTTCCGAGCTGGTGTTCATTCTGTTATCTGTGGCCCTCCTGATGTTGTTAGACCCCAACGACCATCTGTCCCAGGCAGCATGGTTAATGGCCAGGGTTGTTGGGAGTTGTAGTGACTTGGACAACGTGCTCCATGCTCTGGTAACTTCCAGACTGGATTACTGCACTGCCCTCTACATGGGGCTGTCCTTGAAGATGATTTGGAAACTTCAATTGGTCCAATATTCAGCAGCCAAATTACTGGCCAGGATTCCCTTTAGAACTCGCATAGCCCCTCTTTTAAAACAGCTGCACTGGTTGCCAGTTCATTGCCAGGCCCAATTCAAGGCGCTCACATTAGTGTTTAAAGCCCGAAATGGCCCCAAATATCTGAAAGACCACCTACTTCCTTACAGACCCTCTCAGATATGAAGATCAGCAGAGGGGACCCTCTTGGCAGCTTTACAGGCCTCAGAAGCAGCTTCACAATACAGTTTAAATTGTATGCTGAAGACAACTAACTTTACCCTGGCCCTTGACACTTGAGATATATTTTAAGACCTACTCTATTCCTGCAATTTAAATTTGTTTTAGACTGCTTTTAGTGTTGTATTTTAAGAACATAAGAACATAAGAAGAGCCTGCTGGATCAGGCCAGTGGCCCATCTAGTCCAGCATCCTGTTCTCACAGTGGCCAACCAGGTGCCTAAATTGCTGTGACCTGTCCTGGGACCTTAGGGTGATGGGTGGGTGAATAAATCAAAACCACCATCACCCAGCAACACCTGGAAGGTTCACAGATCCCTCATACATGCTTTAGCTTGTTCCTGCTATTGGCTGAGCTATTCCGTCAGTCTCCCATGGAGAGCTGCATTGCCCTGTTCACCTACCCAGACTCTGTCACCCATCTAATGTAATTCCCAGAGAGGCAAGGAGGGTGCCAGCAAATGTCATTTCTTGCTGCAAAGAAGGAGGAGAACCATATGTACCACCTTGAGCTCCTTGGAGGAAAGATGGGATATAAATAAATAAATAATGGGGCACTGCCCCACCTGCCTGGCTTTTTATGTATATTCTGTCCTGGAGTGGCCTGGGCTGGGCTGTCAGCTTCCTGCTTCTTAGTCTCAGTGCTGCTGTTGTAGAATTCAGCAGGGAGAAGGACTGGGACCAAACTGGAGTTAGTTGGCTATGCCTGTCATTGGCTCTGGCTGTGCCTACTGCTGGTCGCCCTGGGTTCTGCCCCACCAGTCCTGATGGGTGCCAGCTGCCACTGACCGGAGGCCGTGTCAGTTTCACCTTTTGTGTTGCAGAACACTTTTAATGCTTTCTCATGGTATTGCATGGTGGCATCCTTCCTCTTTCTGGACACAAAAAACTGCTCCAAATGAAACTTGGGCAAGTCAGAGGAAACCTTCCACAAACCAATGCCGGTGCTGCGATTCATAACACCCTTTTTGCTCATACTCACTATATTTTGTTTTGGTGTGAATGGAGCAGTTTTCAGGGCAGGCTTCAGTAACTGGGACAGGGCTGAATAAATTCGGACAGCATTCCAGCTTGGTGCAAACCCTCCGGCAGAAATCCAGGACCTGATCGGACGTACGGACAATCTTGACGGTTGCCCGGTAGGTTTTCCCTCGGTACCTGTTATGGTGGGTTGCAACACGGCAAATGTTACTCAAACCATTGGCCCATCTAGCTCAGTATTGTCTACACTGACTGGCAGCAGCTCTCCAAGGTTTCAGACTGGGGACTGTTTTCCAGCCCTACTTGGGATGCCGGGAACTGAACTGGGGACCTTCTGTGTGAACAGATGATGCTCCACTGCTGAGCTACAGCCCCTTCTCAACCAACCAATCAGATTACTTGTCCTTCTAGCTCACTGCTGTCGACTCTGACTGGCAGTAAACTCTGAGAGACTCTCCAGAGTCTCAGACAGAGGTCTCCCCGAAAATCTGGTACCTGACCCTTTTAACTTGCTTTCTCCTGTATATAAAAACCTTAAAAAAAACTTTTATTATTATTTTTTGAACAAGAGTAACAAGAAGATCAAAACAAAACTAAAACCATACAGATCTCCCAGCTACAGGCATTTCAAGTGAATAGTTCCTTCTGTTATGGAAAAAAACGCTATAAAATAAACTGCTATAAAATAAAACTAAAGGTAATAATTTCCTTGTCAATTCTATGTGAGACTCAAGTAATCGGGCAATTCTTATCCATATCAGACCAAAGTGTCATACAGTGGTGAGACCATCTCCCAATACAAACGTACCAAATTAAAAGCCTATTATATTTCCATTTCCACAGGTGTGAATGACGTCCTTATACAAGCCACAAATGAGCATATTATGAAGGTGGAGGTCTGGCATTTTGTTGTTTATTCACATGTCTAATAAAATCAAACCAAACAAGAACGAATGAGTCTCTCATTTTTCTGTCCAGCTGCCAATTTCCATTTTTTTCCGTTAGTTTCTCGAAGAGTGCTGTCTGCCAAACTTGAGAATACCAAACCTCCAAATTTAGTCCCTTTAAATCCTTGCAGGCGCTAGCAATGACAGCTCTGGCCACCGCTAGCAGATGGGTAATTAAGTCCTGCTTTTCCAAGTCTTTATTCTGATTTGTGTACATATTAAGGCATGCAAGTTGAGGGCACGGCTCAGTATGTTGGTGAACAATTTTCTGTATCTGAAGGGATATTGCCAGCCAAACGTCCTGTGCTTTACGGCACAACCACCACAAATGGAGATAGGATCCCGTCCCAACCACAACCTCTCCAGCACAGATTAGAAAATGTTCTATGTTAGACTGACAGGCATGCGGGAGAAAGCTTTTTCAGCTGTGGCCCCCAAGCTTTGGAATACCCTACCCCAAGAAGTCTGCTCTGCTCCCTCCCTGTTGGTTTTCCGGAGACGTCTGAAAATGATCTTGTTCCAGAGAGCCTTTGGGAGTGACTGAAGGTAGAGCCTGACACTGATTTTATGCCTTCTACGTTAAATTTTACTTTTGTAGTCCCTTTAGTGCCACTCCCTATATATATGTATATATGTGTGTATATGTATATATATATTATATTTTATGTATTTTAATTGTATTTTATGTATTTTAATTTATTTTTATGTTTTTGTGATTTGACTGTTTACAATTTTATTATATGTGTCTGATTTTATTTTTGTAAGCCGCCCTGAGTGCCCTATTATAGGGTAGAAGGACGGGATAGAAATATTTTAAAATAATAAATAAATAAATAGGCCCATGGGCTGGAGGTTCCTTACTGCTGATTTACAACATGCCATTTGTGTAGTTGCTAATAAAAAGGCCACTGGTTGAATGATGTCACCCTGGGTATCCATAGTATTAACAGCATAATCGTCATTCCAATGAGGCTTTCATTTTGCCAGCTATCTTTGAGTAGTAAAAAAAAGAACACATCAGAAGCTATTAGCTGGCGGCGCTGTAAGACTTTAAAGTTCACTGGGCTTTGCATCTACTGTGGCATTAAAGATTCCACAAGTAAAAATCCATTTTGCTTTTCTAATTAAATGTATTACAGCTGAAGCTAACGGGGCAGGGATCAAAGATCTCCAAACTAATGACCCACATAAGAGAATTTTGAAGGAAGAACAAAGCTTAGACATCCAAGAGTATATAGAAAGTCTTGTTTGGAACAGGATAATCAGACCTGCTCTCTCATTCTGTGCACATCCAAGTAAGCTGCACAGAGTGCAGAATTTCACAGTGAAGAATAAGGAATGACAATTTGCACGTTTCAAAAAAGCAAATTCTTAGCCCTTATGGACCAAAAGGGACCTTGGATTATGCACTGATTAGAATAAATTACATCCAAGAGATGGAGACATGTAGGCTTTTATTCAACTAAGTCCTATTCAGGTAGACCCACTGAAATTAATGAACCTAAGTTAGTCATTTTCATTAACTTTAATGGGTCTACTCTGAGTAGGACTAATATTGAATACCACCTGCAGTTTTCAACAGTTAAGCAAATTAATGAAGGTACACACACTTTTTTTTTTGTTAATTTTGATTGCTGTTTTGTGCAAATCTGGTATATTGAAACATTTGTGTTTCAAAAAATAATTTCAAAAAAAGGTGTGCAGGCACAGGTAAACAAATACCTGCAGGCATGCCAGCAATGGGCCACAGGTTACCAGAACTAATGGTGGGTGGGGAAGTATTAATTGAGGGAAACAGACAACACATGGCACAAATACATCCCATCAAGCCCTGCCCACTAGTGTGAATGGAAACAGATTGGGGGGAAACAGAACTGAAAATTCTCATGAATGGATGAAGGTGCACATACATGCACATGGAAACAGTGACCTACATAGGCATTAATGTCATAGGGCCCATCCATACAACTTTATAATATGCAGTGTTGTAGCTTGGGGCCTCATCAATTCAGCGTCGTACGAATTTTTCCGTTCACAAATCCTCATTAGAAATACCACTGAAAAACTGATATGCTTTCCTGTACCAATAATCAATCGCATTACCATCCGTGCACTCGGACGCAATGCTGTGGGCTTTCCTGAAGCAGGCGGTCCATGGGCGTTCCTCTATCATATGCCAAGCCCCCTGTCTCCTTCCCACCCAATAGCACATCCACAAACATGGGAATTTTTTTAAAAAATATACGTTTCTGCGTTCTTCTGAGAAAGTGCATGAAAAGCAAACAACCATTATGGACCAATCACTGAGAGGGGGTGGACTTAGGAGAGGGGCCAATGCTAAAGCAATTTAGACCCCCAAAAAGCCCACACGTATGGATGCTTGATAATCAGGTTTTCACAATAATCCGACCACAAACTGGACATGTATGGATCTTGAAGCCACCAACCAAATATGGAAAATGCGGATATTGCGGTTAGGTATGGATGGCCCATAGTGCGGACTCAGTCTTTGAGTCAAGCCCCATAGTGTACTGCAGCATAATTGTATATATTAGTGCACATACAATATTTATACAGTTATATGCATTGTTGTGTATATCTGTTGATGTACTGGATCTTCTAGGAAACCTGGAGTGTACATGTCTATAATATTATCCATATATTGATGTGTATAATAATCTGTACAATACTGCATATAATATGCAATAATTGTTCACATTTTTACTGGAAATGCAGGGGAATGGGAATTTGAAAAAAATGTGTGGAAAAGCTAGACATTGAGATTTTCAGATTATGCTGTCCCTATTGTCTGTGGCATACATTGGATAATGGAAAGGTCCAAGGAATTTCAGAAGGAAATCACCCTGTGCTTTATAGATTACAGCAAAGCTTTTGATTGTGTAGATCACGAAAAACTACGGAATGCTTTAAAAGAAATGGGGGTGCCACAGCATCTGATTGTCCTGATGCGCAACCTATACTCTGGACAAGAGGCTACTGTAAGGACAGAATATGGAGAAACTGATTGGTTCGCCATCGGAAAGGGGGTGAGACAGGGGTGTATTTTATCACCCTATTGGTGATATCGTATATCATATGGAAAGCAGGATTGGACCAAGATGAAGGAGGTGTGAAAATTGGAGGGAGAAATATTAATAATTTAGATATGCAGACGACACCAGGCTAAGTATCATCTGCCTATCTTAAAGAAGAAGGCTAGGACTGGGGAAGGCAGCTATGAGAGAACTAGAAAAGGTCCCCAAAGACAAAGATGTATCACTGAACACGAAAGTCAGGATCATTCAGACCATGGTACTCCCAATCACTATGTATGGATGTGAAAATTGGACACTAAAAAAAGCAGATAAGAGAAAAATCAACTCATTTCAAATGTGGTGTTGGAGGAGAGCTTTGTGGATACCATGGATTGCGAAAAAGACATATAATTGGTGTTAGAACAAATTAAACCAGAACTGTCACTAGAAGGTAAAATGATGAAACTGAGGTTATCATACTTTGGACATATCATGAGAAGACATGATTCACTAGACAAGACAATGATGCTGGGGAAAACAGAAGGGAGTAAAAAAAGAGGAAGGCCAAAGAAGAGAAGGATTGATTCTATAAAGGAAGCCACAGACCTGAACTTACAAGATCTGAACAGGGTGGTTCATGACAGATGCTCTTGGAGGTCACTGATTCATAGGGTCACCATAAGTCGAAATTGACTTGAAGGCACATAAGAACAATTGTCTGTGGCTGCCTTCCCTGACTCTATCCGCCCCTTGCAGTATATCCGGGCTAGTAATGGATAGGACGGGCTTGATTCCATGGGGTGGGGAGGCACACAACCTCAGCATTCCCTCATCCTGGCAGAAATCAGACTCCCCTCCCAAGTTTCAAAGGAGCAAATGAGGGGAACCCTTACTTGGCTTTGAGGGTCTCCTCCTGGAAATTCCACCGGGGGTCCTCGACAAGCTGCAGCTCTCGCAAAACGCTCCCAGGTTTGTAAGCGGAGTTGATTACCATGCTTAGGACCTGCCAAAAGAGAGCAAACCAGAGGATGAACACCTGTCACCTCGCCTCAAAAGGTAGACCATAGAGCTGAAAAGGGTGCGCAGGAAGGGGCAACCAAAAAGGATCAAAGGGATGGAGCGAGTCCCCTCTGAGGAAAGGTTACAACATTCGAAGCTTTTCAGGTTAGGAAAAAGGCGAGTAAGAGGGGACACGATAGAGGTGTAAAAAAAGATGCCTTACATTGGCAATGGCGTTTTTAAAACCCATGCCAGGCTTTCTAATGTTGTGTTGAGTGCTGCACCCAACGTGGCCCTTAGTTTCAGTCTTCCCATTGGCACAAGAACTTTTGTATGTGCAATGGAAGTCCCCCTCCTTCCCCTCCTCTTCCCCGCAAAAAAACCCTGCTTGGGGGGGGGTTGGGGAACCCCCAGAACAGTTCTGGGGGACACACAGGGTGAGGGGAGGGAGGGAAGTTCCACTGGTAAAGTGAAAATCCTTGCACAAATGGGACGTCTTTGCTGGACACAACCCACAGTAGGAGCAGAGGGATAAGAGGTTAAGTGAAAAGCGTCATGGTAACAGAGTACTTCCGGTCTGACTTGTCTTACTTCTGCCCAAGTTTGCCTTCCCAGCCCCTGATCCAGCTCTGTCAATTATGTCCCAGAGTCAGCCCTTAAACTTCACTACCCAAGCTGGGAAAGGAGACTGTTCCGGTTTAAATATCCTACTATTATTTTATTTTTATTACATTTTTTGTATATTTATTTATTACATTTGTATACCGCCCCATAGCTGAAGCTAGTAAGCAGCCTCCCCCAAGTTGCTGTTGATAATGAGAGTATTATTTGTTAGACACTTTAATATTACGTTTGTTAAGATGTTTTTCTCGTCGAAGTGACTAAAAGCAACTTTTTTTAAAAGTTGATGATCCCTAGGTGTTTTGGACTGCAACTCCCATCAGTCCCAGCCAGCGGAGATGCACTGCCTGGGGCTAAGGGAATTGTAGTCCAAAACACCCAGAGAGCACAAGGTTGTGGTCAGCTGCCCAAACACCCAAGCAGCACAGAGATCCCGCTCTTGCACATTGATGCTGTCAGGATTTTTTTAATGGACTGCCTTCAAGTCAATCCCGACTTATGGCGTCCATATGAATAAGGTTTTTAGGCTAAGCGGTATTCAGAGTGGCTTTACCATTACCTTTCAGAGCTTGGAAAAATTTACTTTTTTTGAACTACAACTCCCATCAGCGCAGTCCAGTGGCCATGCTGGCTGGGGCTGATGGGAGTTGTAGTTCAAAAAAAGTAAATTTCCCAAGCTCTGCTTCCTCTGAGGCTGAGAGGCAGTGACTGATCCAAGGTCACCCAGTGAGCTTCACGGCTGCATGGGGATTTGAACCCTGGTCTCCCAGGTTGTAGTCCAACACCTTAACCACTACGCCACACTGGCTGTATGCTGGAATTCCCGGTTCATCCTCCTCCTGAATAATTCGCCCTTCTCCGCCTCCTCAGGTGGCTTGTGTACCCATCTTAGCACTCAATCTTTTCAATTCCTGTGGGATAAGCTGTTTCCAGAAGATAATCAGGATGAAAAATAAAGATGTGGTATCCTCTGCTTCTACTTTATTTTTCTTTAAGCCCTTTGAGCTTTGCGTTTACCTTGCAGTGGGAGACCATTATCATGTTAACCATGTTCTCTTTTGCAATGGCATTATCTCTCAATCTCATGCACAGTTAAACTTTTTTTTTTTTTTGCTTTGCTTTGTTAAAAAAAACCCTTGTCTCTCTGGTAGGGATGTAGGAGAATTTTGTTTGGTCTGCATTTTTAAGTGAACTAACCTAATGGGCATCTCCTGGGATAATACATGGATTGGAATGTAAGTATTCTTCCGGTTTTGCTCTTCCCCAAATTTTGCAATACCAGTTCTAGGCTCAAGAAAATGGGCCAAAATTCATTAACAAATGCGTACGCTGTGACCAAATACATTTAGAAATGAGTACATTGAGATAACAATAACCATGTATTTTGTTATAAAATGCATACTGAAATAAATATATAAGGTTGTAGCCAATGCTAATTTTACTCCAAGTAGACCTACTGAAATGAATAGCCATGACTAACTTACTGTAGATCCATTAATATCAATTGGTCTGCTCTGAGTAGACCTCAGTTGG
This sequence comes from Rhineura floridana, assembly GCF_030035675.1. NCBI lineage: Eukaryota > Metazoa > Chordata > Lepidosauria > Squamata > Rhineuridae > Rhineura > Rhineura floridana. The sequence goes on from NC_084487.1 coordinate 11,548,763, forward strand.
TTACCATCCATAAAAATGAATTTAAGTGAAATTGACATGGTTCCGAACTAGGCTGATTCACCAGTCTCTAAACGCTAGCTTCTCCTAGGAAAGAGACCTAGTTGGGTTTCTTTCTTTCTTGCACTTGTATCCCACCCTTCCTCCAAGGGGCTCAAGGTGGTGTACAATCCTGTGAGGTAGGTGGCTGACAAACTGCGACTGGCCCACGGTCGCCCAACAAGCTTCATGGCTGAGTGGGGATTCGAACCCTGGTCTCCCAAGGCCCTAGTCCAACACCCTAACCATTACACCATACTGGCTCTCCAAGCCAGTGTTACATACTAACAACACTTGGGAATTTTGCCCAAAGTGGAAAGTCCTGCAGCTAAAACTCAGACCAATGATTTGTATCCAATGCTAGACATAGGCTGTGTCCACATCATAAGAACATAAGAACATAAGAAGAGCCTGCTGGATCAGGCCAATGGCCCATCTAGTCCAGCATCCTGTTCTCACAGTGGCCAACCAGGTGCCTGGGGGAAGCCCGCAAGCAGGACCCGAGTGCAAGAACACTCTCCCCTCCTGAGGCTTCCGGCAACTGGTTTTCAGAAGCATGCTGCCTCTGACTAGGGTGGCAGAGCACAGCCATCATGGCTAGTAGCCATTGATAGCCCTGTCCTCCATGAATTTGTCTAATCTTCTTTTAAAGCCGTCCAAGCTGGTGGCCATTACTGCATCTTGTGGAAGCAAATTCCATAGTTTAACTATGCGCTGAGTAAAGAAGTACTTCCTTTTGTCTGTCCTAAATCTTCCAACATTCAGCTTCTTTGAATGTCCACGAGTTCTAGTATTATGAGAGAGGGAGAAGAACTTTTCTCTATCCACTTTCTCAATGCCATGCATAATTTTATACACTTCTATCATGTCTCCTCTGACCCGCCTTTTCTCTAAACTAAAAAGCCCCAAATGCTGCAACCTTTCCTCGTAAGGGAGTCGCTCCATCCCCTTGATCATTCTGGTTGCCCTCTTCTGAACCTTTTCCAACTCTATAATATCCTTTTTGAGATGAGGTGACCAGAACTGTACACAGTATTCCAAATGCGGCCGCACCATAGATTTATACAACGGCATTATGATATCGGCTGCTTTATTTTCAATACCTTTCCTAATTATCGCTAGCATGGAATTTGCCTTTTTCACAGCTGCCGCACACTGGGTCGACATTTTCATCGTGCTGTCCACTAAAACCCCGAGGTCTCTCTCCTGGTCGGTCACCGCCAGTTCAGACCCCATGAGCGTATATGTGAAATTCAGATTTTTTGCTCCAATATGCATAATTTTACACTTGTTTATATTAAATTGCATTTGCCATTTTTCCGCCCATTCACTCAGTTTGGAGAGGTCTTTTTGGAGCTCTTCGCAATCCCTTTTTGTTTTAACAACCCTGAACAATTTAGTGTCGTCAGCAAACTTGGCCACTTCACTGCTCACTCCTAATTCTAGGTCATATATTTAAAGCACATTTGAAGCACATGGCTTCCCCCAAAGAATTCTGGGAACTGTCATTTGTTAATTGTAGTTCTATGAGAAGTAAACTACAGTCACCAGGATTCTTTAGGGGAAATCATGTGCTTTAAATGTATGGTATGTATGCAGCCATACTCAGAACAGACCCATTCAAATGAATTGCCATGACTGAATTAGGCTCATTTTATTTCAGTGGGTCTATTCTGAGTAGAACTTATTTGGATAAAACTAAATGTGGTAATGTTCAGTGCATGTGATGGGGAATTTTATATATACATACATGTATAGCTAATGGGGAATTCAATATACATAAACAATGAGCAAAATATATTCTTTTATAAAGCTATAAAGGTTCATAACATTTTAATAGTTTAGTAGGAAGCCAGATCTTTTTCTCTTTGAAGCTATCTCCCTGACTATGCTGGTTGTTTGGAACTACTTGTACTCAAAACAATTGATAACACTGTGCTGAATATCTCGGTACCTCTAAGAAGTAGAAAGAATTGCAGAATAGCTAAGATGCTTAGCTCATTAGCTGGAGTGCTTAGCTCACTGTGAAAATGTACTTTCATGTGAAGTACTGAACATTGTCAAATTCATTAGAACACCAAATTCACTAGAACATGATGCAGAGAAGTACAGTATCTATGCAATACCTGTGCAAATGCCTGTGTAATACTGTAATGCCTATGTCATTCTGATGTGTTAAATCCTGATTGGTAGATGCTAAAGTCTTTGTCCTGAAATGTATAAAAACCACAGGCAAACAGTGCCAAGTTGCAGTTCTCCACTCACGGAGGAAGACTGACCAAGTGTACACTTGTCATCCAATAAAGGCCTACCTTTTTGCTCCAAGCCTGTGTCTTCAAAATTTTTATTCAAGGATCCCCAGCAAAAGAACCCACAGGAGAAATACAAAATTCTGCAACACATGGACAAAGGAATCGTAGGGGACAACTGTACAGGGTTTTGAGGGATGAGGTGGAAGAGATTTAGAAGGAAGGTGTGAAGGGAGTGGGGGACACGATAGAGGCATATACATTTATGCAAGGTGAGGAGAAAGTGGCTAAAGAGAAGCTTTTCTCCCTCTCTCATAACACTAAACTTTGGTTCATCAGAAGAACATAAGACCACCTTTGCAAGATCAGGACAATAGCTCTTCTAGTGCAGCATCCTGTTCGCACAGTGGCTAACCAGATGCTCATGGGAAGCCCACAAGCAGGACCTGAGTGCAACCATGCCTCACCACCTGCGATTCCCATTAGCTGGTATCCAGAGGCATACTGCCTCCGACAGTGGAGGGAGAGCATGGCCGTCCTAGCCAGTAGCCTTATCCTCCATGCATTTGTCTTGAGTCAGGCTACAGGGTACAGAAGAAGTTCCCATGTCACATAGTTAAGGACGGACTGAACAGTCCATTTCCGGTACATGTTAATTTTGCACATGTTCATTTACAAGTCCATCTGTTCTGTTTCTGCATACCTTCATCCTGACTTCTTGGATGCATTTGGACCTCAAGTGCACTTTTCATTGTGTAATTTGCACATAGGTAGACCTACAGGGGTGTCCTCCTAGGACACTGTTCTTCAACCTTGAATCCCCAAATGTTGTTGGACTACAACTCCCATCATCCTTGGCCATTGGCTTAGCTGGCTGGGGCTGATGCAAGTTGTAGTCTGACAACATCTGGGGATTCAAGGTTGAAGAACAGTGTTCTAGGACATTGTCACAAAATTTAACCTGTACAACATCCCCAGATTTCAGCCAGTTACCATTTACTGTTTCCTTCTGGGAAAAAAAAACACTGGGATCCAAAAATACCCTAGCAAAAAGCCTCAGGGGCAAATTTTTGCAGTTTATTGTGTAATTTACAAATGAGTAGACCTACAGGGTTGTTGTTCTAGGACATTATCAAAAACTGTCACCTGTGCAACATCCCCAAATTTCAGGCAGTTACCACTTACCATTTTCCTTCTGGGAACAACCCCCCCCCGGCTCCAAAACTACCTCAGTTTACTCAATATGCATGGAGAAGGACCTAACATATACTGCTCAGAAAATAATGACCTCCTCTGCATAAGTGTATTTTGGCTCAAGATGCTTTGGTACCATCAAGCACACTTGTGGTGACCAAAAAAAGGGTTTGGGGTACATAGTGACCCCATCTTTCCATTGGAAATCTCACTGGGGTCCAAATATACCCCTGTGTGTCAGTCAGTGCGATTTTTTTTAACAGTCTGGAATGGATTAAGGATAATCTGCAATGCTTTTTGAAAATCCAGATGAAAATTCATATTCAATTAAATATTTAAATATGCATTTTATCCCCAAGTGCACATTTGAAAACATGCTTTATCCTAACACACATTTTAATGCATTTCAGTGCTTTTTTTTTTTAGCTGCATTGCAGAATTTGGGAGGAGTGCAAACTCTAAAGGATAATTACGTTATGGTCTGCGGATTAGTCCACCTGGAGGTGCAAATTAGACCAGTTTGCTTAAGAAGACAGACCAAACAAAAGTCTCCTCTATCCCTATGATGTAACACAGTCCTCACCTCTTTAAGAACCAGCACACATTTGCCTGGCCCAACAGATTGAGGCAGCTCGGCCAATCTTCCCTTGTTCAAATGTGGTCCTGAGAAGCAGCGGTGATTGATGAACAGCGGAGGACAACTGTACCTCCCATTGATGGCACCTGCAGAGAAGAAGCACATGGTTTCCCATTCTCCCTACATCAGCACCGATCATATCTTTCTCTCTGCCAGCTACCATCCAGCATCTTGGGACAGAGAGCGAGCAACTAGGATGAGCGAGCAACTTGCCCATGATGACTCAATGCAGATTAAGGATTTTTTGCTGGGATTTAGCTACCCTTTCTCACTCACAGTCAGGGTTTACGAGCAGGAAAAGGGTGCTTCTCCTTTCCTCCGCTGTTTCACGTTATACTCATGGGTAGAGCAGAAAATTGAAATCATCATTCATGGCTGTGGCTGTGAAATTAATGGTTGCAGATACTCACAACTAAAGGAAAATGGGGAATGCCATTTTTGCTTGGGAACCTCATTCATAGTGACACTTACCTGGAAGCAAGCCCACACAAGCAGAGTGGGATTAATTTCTGAACACATATGAGGATAGCGCAAGCTGGTGGGGGCTGCTTCAGCGTGGCACCCCGCTGGTCTGACAGGACACAGAGGTGTCTGGAGCGGAAGTGAGGGTGCATGACTGCAATGCCCATAATGACCCCAGATAACACATGCTCAGCCACTGGATAAAACACAGCATCTGGAGTAGGGTTGCCAGGTTCAAGGCCTGAGACTGATCCTGTATCTTTAGGAGAAGAGAAAGTCAGCCAAGTGCAGGTGTTCTTGCAACACTGTAATGGGAAAAGCCACAAGGTGGAATTCTTCCTTCCTTCTGCACAGTTTTTAAAGATACAGAAGACCTCTTGGAGGCCGGGGCGATCTTCTCCTAAAGATACAGGATCAGTCTCAGGCCATGGACCTGGCAACCCTAGGTCGCAGGTATGGGTGTGAGGAAGGACGTTACTAACATGGAGGAAAGAGGTATAGATGGGGGAGGAAAAGAATAAAGGAACAAGTTTGCTTTAGCTCAGTGAGGACCAAGGAACAAGGAAGAGAAGGAAAAGGGAAGTCTTGGGGCTGTTAATCTCAGTGGAGAGTCAAGAGAATTAAAAGGGGAAAGACAGAACATAGGGAAACTGTATATTTACATAGAAAGAGATCCTGCGATGCAAAGGGGTAACCAGACTCTATGAGCAAGGGCCCCACCAGAGCATCTCTGAAGATAAGAGTGCTGAAGGTCCTTGGGACCATAGGCAGGGCAACCTTGAGTCCTTGACAATGCATAAGACTGGGTTGGAAAAGGAGACACACCAGCTGGGCAAGTTTGGCACCATTCATTTCTGAATTGTGTCTCAGAATTGAATCATTCTGAAGGTGAGTGTATACATTTATTAGGCACTGGGGAAAAGAAATGCCCGCCCCCCAAGAAGTGGCTTCTCCCTATGGAATGTTTTCTGAGAATATGCCCCTATCAGATCAGATCTTTTTAAACCATGCTTTGAAGAGTGAGGGGGGAAAAAACCACAAAAATGCTCATTACACAAACATTTGATGGCAGTGTAATTGTTCCCAAAATGGTCAGGATTCATGTAAAGTACGGATAAGGAACCTGGTACTTCGCAGGTGCTGCAGGACTGCAACCCCATCATCCCTGACCATTGGCCATGCTGGCAGGGGCTGATGGCAGTTGGAGTCCAACAACATCTGTACACCCACAAGTTTCCCACATGTAATGCGTCCACACTCCTGTGGCTCATTTAACAGGATACTACACAAGCAATTAATCAGTGGGTTGCTTTTCCTCTGCATTAAGCAGTGGCGTTTAAAATGCTTCCGGAGCATTCTGTCACTTTCCAAGAAACTCACCAATTGTCTCTGCCTGTGGAATTATGCAAGGCTCGTGAATTATTTTCTCAACAGGCACTCCAGGTGGTAACCTATTGGATGACAGAAGGATGCATTGAAATCATGTGAAACCTGGGGATGGATCAAGGCCTCCTGACACAAGGCTAAAAATGTCCAATTTATTTATTGCAGTAGTCACTCCATTTCCAGCGTTCAGGCTGTGAGTGCTGCCACTTATGCCACCAAAGTGGTGCCACCCTAGCCTGACACACACGAAGAAAGCAGTAGAGGCTGGTCCAGGTTCAGTCCTCAGCCTCTCCAAGAAGTGCAGGGAAAGACCCTTGCCTGAACTCTGGAGAACTACTGGAGAACTCCCCAGAACTACCTGGGAACAGCTGCAGCACTGGGGGACTGGAGAAGACCTGCCCTGGGAGTGAGTCTCTGAGCATCTGGGTGCTTGCTTGCTCGTGTCTCTGGTTTGCTGTCTCTCAAGACAGCTGAAGTCCCTGGCAAGTGCTGTAAGGACAGGGACCCCCTGCCTAACCCTGACTCCAGAGAGAGACCTCCCAGAATTGCTGTGACGAAGTTGTCATGCAGCTTGTACAGAACTCTTGAGACAGGATAGGAAGGAAATCTACCCACCCATACCTGGCCAATTCAGACACAACAGATTCTCTTCTTCTTCTTCTTTAGATATCCCCTTAGGATGAAAGTATGCATGCCTGTGGATGTGCACCCCCCCCCACAAGTCAGATGCCCATTCTGTACACGCACATGCACTAATTTAAGGAGATATCTATGCACACTCTACACTGTAAGCTGCAGGACACCAGCCCATTTGGCTTAGCTGCAAATCTGATTTATTTACATATTAAGGCAGCTTTGCTATTTACATTTTAAGTGCCTACTTACTGCTTTTCCGGTTGCACAACAGCAATCTTCCTCTTCCTTTGTACTGCAAAGAGAGAGTGAGAACAAATAATTTTGGTATTATGTTCGTAGTCTTACAGATTCTGTTCTCTGCATCTGGGATGGGAGCATCAAACCTGCAAGCAAAACCAGGGACTTTCTCACCCTTTCAGCATCACAGAAGAATGGCTTTGCTGGATCAGATCAGGAGTTAGTTTGGTCCCTAACCATAGCCAAACAGACATAGCCTACCCCCACCCTCACTCCACTTATTTGCCATCCACATCAGGTACTCTGATGGTTGTTATTTAACTCTTCTAAATTGTGTTTTATGAGAGCCAGTGAGGTGTAGTGGTTAAGGCAGCCTTTCCCAACCGGTGTGCCTCCAGATGTTGTTGGACCACAACTCCCATCAGCCTCAGGCAATGCTGGCTGAGGCTGATGGGAGTTGTGGTCCAACAACATCTGGAGGCACACTGGTTGGGAAAGGCTGGGTTAAGGTGTTGGACTACAACCTGGGAGACCAGGGTTCAAATTCCCACATAGCCATGAAGCTCACTGGGTGACCTTGGGCCAGTCACTGCCTCTCAGCCTCATGAAAACCCTATTCTTAGGGTCGCCATAAGTCGGAATCGACCTGAAGGCAGTATATTTACATTTTTTTTAAATTGTGTTTTGTAAACTGTATTGCTTTATTGTTTTATTGATGTATTCTTATATTGTATTTTGATATTTGTGTCTTTTGTAAGCCACCTTGAGGGCCTTGGGCCGAAAGGTGGGGTATATATTAATTAATTTTTATTATTAATAATAATAATACGCAGAGAGGTACACTGCCTCTGGATATGGAAGCTCAGTGCAGCTGTTGTGACAAAGGGCTGTTGATTTTATAAATTGCACTGTGCTAGTCATAGGACAGGGATGGACAACCTATGTCTCTCTAGATGCTTTGCTTTAAAGCATTTTTACCCCACTCTATAGCCAAAAAAATGGGAGCTCCCAGAGTGGCTTACAAATATCAGTAATAAGTCAATATCCATGGCACCCCTGACATCTCAGTTTCAGAGACAAAAATTCTCATTTGAGAATTTTCGATTCAGGTCGGATATAAACCCACCATTTTTGGAGACGACTTCATGCCCACAACAGCTTAAAATGCTGTCCAAGTGTTAAAGGATCCTCTGTTATGTGTACTGCAAAAGAATAAGTAACATGGATCCCCCTTTGGTATAACTGCACTTACTGAGAAATTAAATGCGGGGTTGCTGTTATGCTACAAATGTGTTGCTTCAAACAGTTAAGCTCCAGCTTCATTACAAAATGTGATGCTTAAAGACTCTATGGTGCACTGCACAGGATTGCCCATCTTGCTTTTAAGGGATCTGGAGTTGATAATAATAAAAAATACTAACAAGGCACTGATATCCTTGCATTCAGAAGAACGTATTAGGCAGGCAAATGTTGCATGCCTGATTACCCTTAGCAACTTTATCCACTTCATGCATTAATAGTAACCAAAGATGACCATTGTAGCCTCTCCAAATAGCTCCTTGATTTTAAAATCACACGTTTGGCTCTTTAAAAACCCTGTACATTTTCAGATCTGAACTGCAAATTTTAATACAAGCAGGCGAATGATTCTTTTATTTCTGTGAAAGCTTTGCCTTTTGTTTTTGGTATTTTACATACAACTGACAGGCTAAGTACCATCTTGACCCCTGAAATAACCAAACCAAGAGAGCCCCTGGTTCCTTCCTGTCATTTTCACCCATCCTATTCCCTGATACTAGGGACACGATAGAATTCTGCCCAATTCAGATATGGTACCGAATTTTCCATTAATTTGCTTATTCTCCATCATTGCGGATCAGATTTTCATGTAGCAATTTTCTGTGGCTATTTTTGAAAATATCGATACTAAGAATGATAATTTTACCAATATTTCCTCTCATTTACCAATATTTCCTTTCAAAACATTGATATTTCCTTAAAAATTATCAATATTAATATCAATATTTGGTGTGGGAGGAGAGCCTTGCAGATACCATGGATTGCAAAAAAGACAAATAATTGGGTGTTAGAAAAAATTAAACCAGAACTGTCACTAGAAGCTAAAATGATGAAACTGAGGTTATCATATTTTGGACACATCATGAGAAGACCTGATTCACTAGAAAAGACAATAATGGTTGGAAAAACAGCAGGGAGTAGAAAAAGAGGAAGGCCAAACAAGAGATGGATTGATTCCATAAAGGAAGCCACTGACCTGAACTTGCAAGATCTGAACAGGGTAGTTTATAACATGCTATTGGAGGTCGCTGATTCATAGGGTTGCCATAAGTCGAAATTGACTTGAAGGCACTTAACAACAACAAAAGCAGTGGACAGTGGACAAATCACGAACTTGAATCAATACCGGCCTGTTAGATGAATTGAATGTTTTTGAACCAGCACCAGCCAACAGACCCCATCCCTACCTGACACGTTATTTTAAAATACTGTCACCACGCTCCTTTGTTGTTGTTGTTATGTGTCGTCAAGTCGATTAAGACTTATGGCAACCCTATGAATCAGTGGAGCCGACTTTTCTTGGAATCTACTCATAGAGTATGTGCCTAGAGAAATGTGACATTGGGTTCTGTCTCAGAGGATCAAGCTAGACTTGATGTGGGATCTCCATCTTCAGAGCTGCCAAAATCTTCTACATCCAACCATTTGGATCAAGGCTGTAATGGGGGGGGGGGGGAGAGGCTCGAGTCGAAATCTTTGTCCCAGTGCTATGCCCCAGTTCAAATTTCCCCCTCCTTCAAGATGGTATAAGCCACAGCGGGGAAAACATATAAAAGCTTCAGCCTGTCCATTGGTTTTCCTCTAAGTGACTAATAAGAGCTTGGGGGAGGGGGACAATTTAGATTGGGGTCACTGCATGGGGGCAAAGGTTCCCACCTCCCTCACATTGTATCCCTATCCCCAAAATCTGCTTTTAAGAAGAGTCCTGCTGGATCAGATCAAAAGGCCCATCTCATCTAGCATCCTGTTCTCACAGTGGTCAGCCTCTTTTCCAAGTCTGGCTCCAGAAGCAGGGTGCTTGCAGATGGCTACTTATTATGGGATGGGTCCTTCTCATGCATATGTATTTTTGCAGCAGATTTTATTTTAAAAGTTCTGTTGTAGAAGACCTATGTGTGATATCCTAACAACCCTTTTACAATATTAAACCGCTGCCTGGAAGCCCCCTCATTCAGACTTAAAGCAGACCCATTGAAATAATCAGGCCTTAAATTAGCCCTGCCTAATTTAAGCCCCGTTGATTTCAGTGGGTCTGTTCTAAATATGACTAAATCTGGATCCAACATTCAGAAAGAAAAATAGTGCTGTGAGCTCCAAATGTGGAAGTCTCACATCTCACCTTGTTGGACCCTGGAAGAGAGACAGAGAGGCGAGGCAGAAATTGCCTGCGATGCCCTGGACATTTTGAACTCTGCCTTGAGATTAGCGGTGGGTGAATCTGTCAGTTTGGGTTGCTTTCAGTTCCTCATTTTCCCATTCTTAAATTCAGTTCTCCACATCAATTTGTAGTTGTTGTTTTTAAAAAATAGTCCTCGAGAATTCTCCAACATTTTAGTACTAATTTCTCCTAATATACACATTTGTATGCAATTTTGTCTAACACACACTTTTGCAAAGCAATTTTCCCTAACACAATGCACATTTCTATGTTACTTTCACTAATATATGTATTCTTATTGGACACTTTACCGGAGTATATGTATTTTTGTACACGTTACTGGGCTGCAGACCTGCACTGCCAAATTTGGAGAAGGATTTTGGTTCACATATTGTTTAGAAAGTGCAGATTGGGTAAGTTTGCCTTTAAATGTGAAATTTCTTCTCCATTCCTGCTTGAGACCTCCATTGGCTTCTCAAATGTTATCATATCTTTACCAGGAAAACAGCTAATGCCAAATGTAAATTAATTTCTTATCTTTAACAGAGACTATTATTATTCAATAGGTCCCAGAGCGGGTTACAGAAATTTAAAATACAGTATTCAAAACAACTAAAACACATTACATTCACAGGGATAGGGTGGGTCCTAAGAACATACGTCTCAGCACCATCTCTTACAAAGGAACCCGAGCGGCTGCTGTAATAGATGCTGCATTTATTGTAAATTTTATTTTACATTTTACAGCTTGATGGACCAGGGAGCAAAACATACTTTTAAAACATTACGTAGGCTTCTTGTCCTCCCTTTAAACTTTCCCAGAATCACCAATGTTCACCCTGTTCCATTTCCTTTTAAAACCCTCCCAGACGATCAGCAAAATGTCTCTAGAACAGGACTGTTTTAGCTACTGCCATCAGGATAAGATAGATTTCAAGATTGTTCTCATCCTGAAGGAGACAGCTGTCAAAACATATTGAGCACCTCCCTACCCCCATAATACATCTCTGTTCCTGTCTGAGCAGATGAAGGGCCGTAGCTCAAGTGGTAGAGCACCTGCTTTGCATGCAGAAGGTCTCAGGTTCAATCCCCAGCATCTCCAGGAAGGGGCAAGAAAGACTCCCTGTCTGAAACCTTGGAGAGCTGCTGCCAGTTAGATCGGCCCAATTCAGTATAAGGCAGTGTCCTATGTTCCTAACAGTTTGAGAGAGGTTTTTTGTCTCTCTTTTGGGGTTTTGGATGCTATCCTCCATTTTGTCTGCTATTTTCTCCAAGCTACCTGCCCTCTTCTCCCAAGAATGGACAATGGGCAGCTTTTTTACAGTTGAGCAAAAAACAGAGAGTGGAGCTCATAAGTGCCAAATCGAAAAACCAGATCCTGAATAGGGATGGAAGCAGGGCCAGATTAAGCTGAGGAGGGCCCCTAGGCTGATTCTGAGCCGCCCACCGTCCCGTCCCATCCCATCCACCCCGCTTCACCTACCTTTCCGGGTTTTTTGCGGCTGTGCACACAGGTTTGCCATCAATCAAGATGGTGGTCGAGGTTTCTCTAAGGGGCTGAAACTTCTGCCGCCATCTTGGATGATGGCAGCAATACGCGCATGTAGCATGCATGCGTGCCATCAACCAAGATGGCGGCAGAGGCTTCAGCCTCTTAGGGAAACCTCGGCCACCATCTTGATTGATGGCAAACTGCAAAAAAAGCGGAGAAAAAGGTAAGTGAAGCGGGGGGATGGCGGGCAGTTCGGAAGCTCTTGTCCCGTGATCTGCAGCTCCTGTCCTGCTTCTGCGGATCGCGGGCCCGCAAGAGCTCCGGGCCCCTAGGCTTCAGCCTACTAAGCCTAATGGATAATCCACCCCTGGATGGAAGGATCTGTCGATTTCAGTTCTTTCAATTTCTCATTTTTCTAATCTTAAATTCGGTTCTCCACATTTCTGCTGCAGTTTGTGGAATTTTCTTTTTTAAAAAACCCTCATGAAAAATCTTCAGCACTTTAGTGCAAATTCCTCCTGATACATACATTTTTGTACGTAGCTTTGACTAACATACACATTTTTACAAGCAGTTTATCCTAACACATTTTGTACGTTATTTTCGCCAACATACTCTGTGCACACCTTCCCTTATTATTTTATTTATTTATTTATTTAAAATACTTATACCCCGCCCTTCTTCCGAAGAACTCAGGGCGGCTCACAATTAAAACAATAAACGATCAGAACAACCTAATCTATGCATTTTTGTAAACACTGCTTGGTTGTGAAACTGCATTGCAACATTTGGTTAAGTGTGAATTTAGAAGGATCTGGTATTGTTGTGGAAAGTACAGATTTGATATATTTGGCTTTAAATGCAATCTGAATCGAATTTCTCCACCATCCATAACACTGTTTCAGATCTTCAAAAATGGTGATTCCAGACATCCTGTTCATTGGGCATTCATTCTGATTTGTTTGTGGGGAAGCTGCATCCAGAATGTGTTATCCCAAATTTCTTTGTGCATTAAAAGCTTGATCTTTTAGGCAGGCGGGTTTGTTGTGCAAGATCTCCCAATCAGCTGCAGTTGTGCAACTTATTTTTGTACGCTGCCCTGAGTGCCCTGTTGTAGGGTAGAAGGGCGGGATAGAAATATTTTAAATAAATAAACAAACAAACTTGCATTTGCATGTATGCAGTGGTAGCTGGTGGCCCCATATCAGTGGGGCAGTGGAATCTGCTCTCGGTTGTAGTCTGAACTTTTAAGGAGCTGTCCAAGGTGACAGATCCTTGAAAGTTCAGAGTAAAACCCAGAGCAGATTCCACTGCCCCATTGACATGGAGCCATGAAACTAACTCCCACTCAAAAATACCAACAGTCTGGAAGAACCCAACATCTCTGATTCAGACCCAACAGCTGAAACAACACCACAGTAAAGGTTTACAATCTAAATTTGCTGTTTCATATACTTACTCAATGCTTTACGTGGTGCTGAAAGCTTGTAAGCATTCGCTTCACACCAGCCAACTGGGAATATGTCCATTGACTCAACATCAACTATGTATTCTGAGGCAGGCACCTGTAAACCTATAAAAACAAATTTATTATGCAATTTCAAAGCCAGGAGGACTGCGGTAGGAGACCCCCCCAAAAATGATAAGATGTGCATGGAGAGAGAATCATCTTCCCGCTCCAAGAACAAACATCCTTTCATCATCTGTAGTCCCATACACATAAAGAAAAACAAAGGCATCTGTATTTGGAAAGCAATACAATTCTGTTTTTAAAAGAGAGAGTGCGTCTGTGGTTATGTAGGAAGGAGTACTTTTTGTGTTTGTCTGTTCTGGCTGTGGAAAATAGTCTAGCATACAGTTCCTGTGATGAGAAGAGTCCCTTGGCCCAAGAGGTGAAGGTCCCACAAGGCAACCCTGGACAGGAAGAGACTACCTGGGGCTCTGAGGATCTTGGGAACTAGAAGCAATGCAACCCTGACATGCAGCATCTCAAAGGTATGGGCAAATAAAACAGGCTGAAACTTAGCACTCAACAAGCCTCTATGGGGGGAGAATTCTAGAGTTGGGGTGCCACAACAGGATAATAATATAAATAAATATTTTATTTCTAGGCCACCTATCTGGCGGATCTCTCATAGGTCCATATCCGGCTAACATCTCACGAGCCAGGAAATCTCATGTGAGAGGAGGCAAAACTTAGGGTAACCAGATCCCAAGGCACCTGCACAGGCTTCATGCCAAACAGCTACTCTGCATTAGAAAGACTGGATCCATAAGCACCTCATCAGCTCTTCATTCCAAGAGGTGATTAGCAGAGGCTGGTTGGAAATGAGTTAAGGCACCATTAGTTTCCTGCACTGAATTTTTGCTTCCTATTTGTACTGCTGTAGAGGAAAAAAAATAACAGCAATAGGTCTAGCATGCAGCCAAAAACAAGGCACATTTTTAAAAAGGCACCATTGCACAGCTCCCTTCCTTAAACTGCACAAGGATCCAGCCAGGTCTCAAAGTGCAAAGCTCACAACTTCAACATGCAGAGTGGAGCATTTAAGAAGAAATGTCTCTCAGCAGCATTATTTCCAGCTGATTGGCTTCCAAGTTGAGCTGAGGTTAAAACCATTTGTGCGAAAACAAAATACAATGCAGAGCCGGTACTACTGCCTCCAAAGTAGAGAAAACCAGAACTGCCCTGCAGGATGGGACCAAAGGCCATCTAGTCCAGCATGGATAGGAAGCCCACAAGCAAGGCGTGAACTCTTGCTCATGATCCTAAGCATCTGGCATTCTGGGAAAGCAAGCTGCCTCTGAGAGACCTTTCCTTTCCCTTTCTGCAAATTAAGATATTATACACATTTATCCAATAATTTTAAAAAGTGAAATATTTCAAGTACACATTATACAATGATTGAATGAAGACTTCTGTGGACTACAATAGAAGACTTCTTTCAAGCTTAATTTCAGCAAGCCCAGTGGCAGGTGGACAGAACCCTGCGGACACCAGGGAACATTTCTGTGGGTACATGCCTGCCTGCGGAGCCACGTTGCTGATGCATGCACTATGCCCTAACCCCGTTAAGCTATCAAAACTTACATTAAAAAACCATTGTAGTGCAGCAGATATTCTAACTTACCTTCCAACTGGAGCCACATTAACTTTCCTTTTACTGAGATGACAGAAGCCACACAGATTTCAGCTCGGTTCTTGGGGTTCACGGCCTCTAGCTTCATGTTTTTTGTAAAGCCTCGGCTGAAAGATACCTGGAAGAGGTATACATGTAGTTCTTGGCCTTAGTTCTGTGCCATTTCCTGTACTGGACAGTCTGTATCAAAACACTGCTTTGTTTTGTTATCTGGAGATTGAAGGTGGCTTAAAAGAAGGATGGATGCTCGTATCGTGTATAGCATCCCACTAATGTCTCTGGTTCTGCCGGTGTTAAACATATTGGTATTGCTTGGAGAACCCATCTGATCAGAAACATGTATACACACCAACAGTAGGTGGGGAGTCTGTGGCCCTCCAGATGGTGTTAGACTACAACTCCTGGCTTTCCAGAAAGTAGGCCATGCTAGCTGGAACTGATGGAGGCAGAATCCAAACACATCTAGAGTACTACAAGCTCCCCATTTCTGATATACACTATGGCTCTCTCAGTGTATTTTTAACTCTCAAAAAAATTGGTTTGGACCCAAACTAAAATAAATAAAAACATCTGAACATTTAAAAATGGCCACATTCCCTGGGACTAGAGCTAAGTCAAGACCTGAGTTCAACTACATTAGGGACAAGGATGTAATTGTCAAGGGTCTCAGGGGGTCTTAGACCCTTTACTTTTTTGGGAGCAGGGTCCCATCAGGGTCCCTATGTCTCCAGCATCCTGCAGGCCAATCAGTATGAAAGGAGGTAAGTCAGCCACCGAGAAGACTCTTCTCATTGGCTAACATTCTTCCCTTTCATGCTCCTTGGCTCTAAGGGATGTCTGTTGTTATGGGAGAAGGCATAAACAAGGATCACATTCTCAACTCAGCAACAAAAAAGTGGGGAGGGGACATGGCTGTGGCTAATATGAAAGGACCCTACACTTCTGAATTTACCACTACACTACTGATTAGGGAAGGGGAGAGCGATTTGATTCAGTTCGCATTTAAAAGCGAAAAATCCACACTTTTCAAAACAAAGCGCAGACCAAACCACAGCCCTCCTTTGAAATGTTAACTTCTCCAAATTTTGCAGAGCAGTCTCCAACTAAGTAATGTGTACAAAGTTTTAAATTAACAATAGCGGTATGTACGTTCTTTCCTTTTTAGGATAAAGCAGCATTTTAGACATACATCCTCTGTGTTATTTTTGTTAGTGAACCACAAAAGAACACTTGGTTTTTAGTAGTACAGTTTTTGGAGAGCTTGATTTATAAATATGTGCAATAAATTTTCATTTGCTCACTCAAACCCACTCACCCCATTTTGTGTATGTGGTGAACCTATTTTTGGCATTCTCCTAAAGGAGGAAATACGTAGTTGAGAGCCAGATAAAACGTGGGGTGTGGTAATGTGTAAATACAGAGGAGGAAATTAAAGAGGGACTAGAAATGGCACATTAGTAGAAACATAGGGGCCAACTAGTTAATTTTTAAAGCTAGTCATTATACCATTGTGGTGTAATGGTTAGGGTGTTGGACTATGAACTGGGATGCCAGGGTTCGAATCCCCACTCAGCCACGAAACTCACTGTGTGGCCTTGGGCCAGTTGCAGGTTCTGAGCCTAACCTACCTCACAAGGTTGTTGTGAGGATAAAACAGCGAGGAGAGAACCATGTACAACACCTTGAACTACTTGGAGGAAAGGTGGTATATAAATGTAATAAAGAAATAGATAAACAAAATGCAAAAACTAGGGTAAAGTGTGCATTAAAATACATATACAATAGGGCCCCGCTTTTCGGCATTCCACTAATACGGCGGTTTTCAATTGAAGTAAGGCCCCACTCATACAGCGTTTTTCGGGCATCGGGTGTCATTTTATTGACAGAGTTCTGCTTTTCGGTGGGTTTCGCTTTTAGGCAGGGGTCTGGAACGTAACCCGTCATATGAGTGGGGCCCTACTGTATTAGTGAAAGTTACATAGAAAAGTGTGTTAGGGAACATTGCTTTGCAAAAATATGCATATTCGGCAAAATTGCATGCACTGATATGTATCCTAGGGAAACTGGCACAAAATCACTGATGAATTTTCATGAGACCTTAAAAAATTGCCAACTAATGTGGAAAAAAATGCAAACTAATTGGGAACTGTGGAGAACTAAGCTTAAGATGGCAAAAATGAGAAGCCGACACTGACAGATTCTTCCATCCCTAGTCTGGACCCAACCTACTGTTCTCCCCCAGCATAAGCATCACTAGGGATGGGATCCGCTGCCTGTTGGCAATCCGATCCTATTCCATTCGGTCCCCCCCCTGCCCCCCGCATATCTTCTCTATTTATCCAGTTCAATTTCTTTGTTCCTGTGAGGGTGGAAGGAAATTTAAAGAGTTACTACCACACAGTTCAAAAGCCAAGTCCGGAGAGACTCCTCAGCTTGGCCGCTGCCTGACACAATGCCCATGTTAAAGAGATGGCTTAGGCTAGTTGCCTCCTAATCTCTGCAGTATGAACCCCTTAAATGCCCTCCAGCAGAAGGGTGGAAGGAAGGAGTGATGGTCCGAGCCAGGCTAGATCAGGGAGGAGGAAGAGGGGGAGGAGGCATCCTTGTGCAGTGCACTCTGCTGTGGGGCAAGCGGCAGCGGCTAGGTAGCAGCGGGGGAGGGGGCGGCTCCAGAGCCATGGCAGGAATGCCCCATACGCACTCACAGGCAGAGGTTCAGGTCCATGAGGTGTCACTTGGAGCTTTGAAAAGCACATAGTGCTCCTTCAGCTCTGCATGTCATGGGGGGGGGGAGTTAACTCACTGCGCCCTGTCAAGTAGGTAGCCAGTGAAGGGGACTTCAGTGGAATTCTTACCCAGTGGATTCCAGTGTTGGGGAAAAGTCACTGAATTCACAGCATGCATGCTCAGTCTGCAAACAGGGTGAGCGTGTGAATTATTATAAAATCTGACTAAAGTGGAGTTCTCGTCCATCCCTTGCTAACGGCATAAAATACCAGTAGACAGAAAACAACCTATTTGATCTATATGCAGAACATATCATACGGAGAGCGGGATTGGACCAAGATGAAGGAAGTGTGAAAATTGGAGGGAGAAATATCAAAAATGTAAGATATGCAGATGATACCATACTAGTAGCAGGAACCAGTAATGATTTGAAATGAATGCTGATGAAAGTTAAAGAGGAAAGCACAAAAGCAGAACTATAGCTGAATGTCAAGAAGACTAAAGTAAGGACAACAGAAGATTTATGCAACTTTACAGTTGACAATGAGGACACTGAACTTGTCAAGGATTATCTATACCTCGGCACAGTCATTAACCAAAATGGAGACAATAGTCAAGAAATCAGAAGAAGGCTAGGACAGGGGAGGGCAGCTATGAGAGGACTAGAAAAGGTCCTCAAATGCAAAGATGTATCATTGAACACTAAAGTCAAGATCATTCAGACCATGGTATTCCCGATCTCTGTGTATGGAGGTGAAAGTTGGACAGTGAAAAAAGCAGATAAGAGAAATATCAACTCATTTGAAATGTGGTGTTGGAGGAGAGCTTTGCACATACCCTGGATTGTGAAAAAGTCCAATTAGTGTTTTATACTGTTAAAATCTTTAAATTGTGTTTTAAATTGTTTTTATAAGATCTGTTTTAAATTGTATTTGTTTTAATGTTTTTAGTTACTGTAAATCGCCCAGAGAGCTTCGGCTATGGGGCAGTATACAAATATAATAAAATAAATAAATAAATAAACCAGAACGATCACTAGAAGCTAAAATGATGAAACTGAGGTTATCATACTTTGGACCCATAATGAGAAGACATGATGAGAAGAAATGACAATAATGCTGGGGAAAACAGAAGGGAGTAGAAAAAGAGGAAGGCCAAACAAGAGATGGATTGATTCCATAAAGGAAGCCACAGACCTGACCTTACAAGATCTGAACAGGGTGGTTCATGACAGATGCTACTGGAGGTTGCTGTGATTCATAGGGTCACCATAAGTCATAATCGACTTGAAGGCACATAACAACAACAAATTAAACCAGAACGATCACTAGAAGCTAAAATGATGAAACTGAGGTTCTCATACTTTGGACACATCATGAGAAGACATGATTCTCTAGAAAAGACAATAATGGTTGGAAAAACAGCAGGGAGTAGAAAAAGAGGAAGTCCAAACAAGAGATGGATTGATTCCATAAAGGAAGCCACAGACCTGAACTTGCAAGATCTGAACAGGGTGATTCATGACAGATGCTCTTGGAGGTCACTGATTCATAGGGGCACCATAAGTTGTAATCGAAGGAGCATAACAACAACAACAAGACAGAAAAAGTATAGGGAACACAGTGATAGCCACTGTAGATAAACAAACAAACAAACAAACAAATAAACAAATACATTCACAAATGTGGCAACATTTCAGAGCATGAAATTTAAGTTTGATCTGAGAATCTGACCTTAACCATTGATTGTTTGGCCTTTGTCAGCTATTTAATGTTTCATGTCTGTGCAAATGAGTGAAATTAGCAGAATTCCTCCCCTCAAGTTGTTTTATGGTGCTCATTTAATAGTTATTGTGATTTGCCTCAACTGAAAAAAAAGAAGAGGTGGAATAAAAATATTTATCATGAACAAGTGAAAGTCCACCAGTTTCTGTACACTGTCATATGCCAGCTAAGTGGTGCCATCAAATACTGAGGGCAGTAATTTAACTTTGTAATAACACATTCAAAATTCATCATCACACACAGGGGCACTTAAGGAGTACAGAGACTAAGAGGGCTGATTTGCCAAGGATCTCATGCTGTGGGAAGATGGGAGAGAGCTGATCCATATCAATTCAGAAGCCAAAATTTGTCTGACCAACTTAGCCCCCCCCCCAAAAAAAAGATAGGCAGTAGATTCCCTGGGGTAAAGATGTTTGCATGCACTGCATAATCAGAATGTGCAATGCCCACATGAACAATAGCATGAACCATGTAGAGCTGTGCTTATTATATTATTTATTTCATGATTGCATTTATATCCCACCTTTCTTCCAAGGACTTCAGTGTGGTGTATATGGCTCTCCTCCTCTCCATATTGTCCTATAAGCCTCTTAAATGTATCATTGAAGTTATACTCCCGCCTGCTTCTAAATAAACTACAGGAGTGGGATGAGACTAATTCAATAATATACGAAGAACAAGCGGGTTTTAGACCTAAAAAATGCACAATCGATCAGGTATTTATACTGCAACATTTAATTGGGAAAACAAGATCCAAAGCCATTTCATCCTTGTATTTCGCTTTTGTCGATTTTTCAGCGGCTTTTGACACAGTTGACAGAGAGCTTCTTTGGCAAAAACTAGCTCAAACTAACATAGACCAAAGATTGCTCTGGTTGATCAGAGCCCTCTATCAATCTACTGTCATCCAAGTCCGCACAGGGAAGGATGGCGCTCTATCTCCTAAAGTCCCAGTGCATAGAGGGGTCAAACAAGGGTGCTTATTGGCACCTTTTCTATTTAATTTTTTCATCAATGATATAGTAGTGGCGCTATCATCCCCTGCCTTCTTTCCCCCTTCTATAGGCACAAAAAAAATTTCTATCCTCCTATATGCTGACGACGTGGTCTTATGCTCATTAACCAAAATAGGCCTTAAACGTATGCTCCAAAAATTGAAGGAGTATTGTTACTCTCAGAAACTGACGATCAACCAATGTAAATCTAAAATCATGGTCTGCGGCAAAAATATGAAAACTAAAAGCAGATGGTCAATAAATGGGGTTCCATTAGAGCAGGTTTCTACCTTTAAATATCTTGGCATTTCTTTATCCAACAGCCATTCGTGGACCCAGCAGTTAAAATCAGTGACCTTAGCTGGTTTCCAAGCTTTAAGCTTAGCTAAAAGATTTTTCTTTTCTCGAGGGGGCCAACTTGTGCCTCCAATGATAAAAATATTAAAAGCTAAAATACTTGCCAAGATTCAATATGGTGCTGAATTGTGGGGCTCTGCTGTGAGAACTAATTTAGAACTAATCCAGAATGCCTTTATGAGACAAGTATTGGGTCTTCCTGCGGGGACTCCGTCAGCCCATCTCAGAGCTGAATTAGGATTACCATCATTAATGGCACGTATTGATGTGGCCTACTTCCGGTATTGGCTCCGAATTTCTAAAATGAATGATTCAGACTTGGTTAAAAAATGCTGGCAGGATCAGATGTGCCATGGAGGATGGGCGAAGGAATGTCAGATTTTACTTTCTAAATATGATCTTTCCTTAGCCAAATTATTGGAACTAAGCAAAGTCGCCCTCCGTAATTGGATCTACGACTGTGACGCAGCTCAGGATCGCGCGTCTATTGTAATGGCCCAATTCTCCAATTGGTATCCAGGTTTTAAACTGAATCATTCGATGGCAAATTATCTAGAAGTACTTAATAGAGCCCCCATAAGAAGAGCTTTTACCACCTTGAGATTTCAAGTAATGCCCACGGCCTATCTTGAAGGCCGATTTCGAGGCATACCTGTGGCTCAGCACCTTTGTATTCATGGATGTAAGACAACTGAGAATATTGTTCATTATTTACTCTATTGTCCGCTTTATGAGAATCCTAGGCGGAAATTTTTATCCTTTTTATTAGATTCTTTAGCGCCTTGCTCAGATAGAGAGAAGGTTAATGTGCTTTTAGCAGATAATTCTAATTTTGTGACTTATGCGGTCGCCAATTTTGCTATGGCGGCACAAAAAATGAGAGACTCTTTCGTCAAGGAAGCACAGTTATAAAAGAGTTTCTAAAAGTTTTAAGTGGTTATAACCAAATTTGAGCATGTATGGAAGTATGTATATTTGCACATGGCTAATGGCTCAGTTTGCAATAAAGTTTCTACTTTCCTCTCCATATTATCCTCACAACTATCCTGTGAGATA
This sequence comes from Rhineura floridana, assembly GCF_030035675.1. NCBI lineage: Eukaryota > Metazoa > Chordata > Lepidosauria > Squamata > Rhineuridae > Rhineura > Rhineura floridana. The sequence continues at coordinate 11,570,608 of NC_084487.1, forward strand.
GGTCAGCCCATGAGAGACTGGCCCAAGGCTACCCACTGAGCATCATGGCCAAACGGGGATTTGAATCCTGGTCTCCAGGTTCTAACCTGACACACACACACTAACCACTGCACCACACTTGGCTTTATTATCGAGCCATCACTGTACATGGCACTTAACAGGATAAGAGAACAGGCCCCTTACAATCTAAATATAAAAAACAGGATACATTGGGGAGGGGAACTGAGGGGGAGAATATGCATTTATTTCAGGTACACGTACTCAGGGTTAGGGATTTAAGGGGTTATACCAAAGGCTTCACCGTAAATATACATTTTGAGGAGGGAACAGAGATATCCATTGTGCACATTGGTGCTCATTCACATGCAAGAGGCTGAAGTGGTGAGAACTCTGGGGGAAAGCATCTGTGAAATGCTGGGATTTTTATTTTTACGGAAAACGAAAGGTGAATGGAGCAACAACAACGAGCACCTTGGATTTCACAAAAGCTGGTTTTAATAAGCTCAAATAAGTTGCTATGTAGGATTCCATGGCTAGATAAAATGTGGGGGGAGGACTCCAAGATGGGTGGAGTTATTAAAACTGCAACCCCTCACAATTCCGACGAGAAAGAAAAATGGGAGGCATCTTAGAAAGGCAATGTGGCCACACAAAACCTGATGCCCTCCAGATGTTTTGAAGTGCAGCTCCCATCATCCCTAACTATTGGCCATGCTGGCTGCAGCTGATGGGAGTTATGGTCCAAAATATCTAGAGGGTACCAAGTTGCCAAAGGTTGGCTCAGAGACTTTGTGTTTGCTATCAGGGGATGGCTGTTTCCATCAGCTCTAAGAACCTTCATGAGAACCCTGACCCTACCAGAAGTATTTCAAGGGGGATTCCTTGTCATTTGAGTCTAGGTATAAAACGGGAGGTGTCCTTTGGTTTGGAGGACAAAAGGGTTTTGTCTAACATTCAAGGAGCTGTCCAAGGTGTCGAACCTATTTGAACCTCCACTGACATGGAGCCGCCAGCCGCCACTACCTGGCTGTGTTAATGCCTCTTGCTTGCCTGGAAGTAAGATAACAGAGGTGTGTGGGTGTGAGCAACAGAATAGAAACCTCTGACTTTGCATGGCTGGAATGCAATCCACACTACAATTGTAGGTCACATCCGTTTCTCTGCCCATTTCTGGCCCCACCCACCACGGGTGTGCACTAGATTCTCTATGAGGGCATGTGGACCCCAGGCTCAAAAAGGTTCCGTAGCCATGATAAAAGAAAAAAAAAGTGTTTTTTTTTTTAGGGGGGGAGTTGCTAGACTCTAACATCATCAGCTTTGAGGATGCAAAGTTACAGGATATTGTTAACTGACCTACTGGTAAGTTCTATGATCACCTCCAGTTTTGATGCATTTGAAACAAACTGTTCCTTGTTGAACTGTTAGTGTTATGTTACTGAGTTATGATTGTTATTATCTGTTATGGGCAGTGGAGACTTGGATCTCTGCTATCAGTGGGGCAGTGAATCCACTCCGGGTTTTAGTCCAAACTTTTCAGGAGCTCCTTGAAAGTTCAGACTAAAACTAAGAGCAGATTCGGTGCCCCTCTGACACTGGCACCACCAATCCCTGCTGATTAAGGCTATTGTACTGCTTCTGTACATAGACTGTTAATTTTCCAGGATTCATTTTGAGCATAAACGTTTTTGTGGAAAATGTGGCATATAAACAAACTGACTATGACAAGGTAAGGAGCTGATTTTCTTTAAAGGACATGAGTAGGTATAGATGGAAAAAATTGTTGTTTTTAGTTTCTCTCAGTTACTAATCCCCCCCGAAGTTCGTTTTGCTCTATTGCTGCATCAGTGTGCAATTTTTTCTGAAATATTCTACACAAAAATTCATACACATTTGCATGCCTCTTTCTCCTAATGTACACATTTTTGCAATCCATTTCCCTAATATAATGCACTTTCCAATGTTACTTTCCCTAATATACACGTTTTTGCCTGTGTTCTTTGGCCAAGAACATATGAGCAGTCTGCTGGATCAGGCCAGTAGCCCATCTAGTCCAACATCCTGTTCTCTACCTACTTTCTCCATGCCATGCATAATTTTCCATCATGTCACCTCTGACTCACCTTTTCACTAAACTAAAATGCTCCAATGGACCGATTCCGTGTAAAGCAGCTTTCTACACTCACAGAAACAAATCTTCTAATTCGTTACGACAGGGGTAATTAGTATGTTAGCCTCCAGATGTTGCTGGACTACAGTTCCCATTATCCCACTGGCCATGCTGGCTGGGGCTGATGGGAACCAGAATCCAACAGCATCTGGGGGGCATCATGTCGGCTATCCTTGCCCAGGGGCTGCTTTTGGCCTCGGCATTTTTTCCACTGCATGCATTTCCCACCAGGCAGAGACTTAAATGCACAGATGGGGATACCACATCCTGATGTTTTCTGAAAACAAAAGCTGTCATTTCCCTTTTTCAGCATTAAAGCACTCCCTGATGCTTTGTTTGCGGTGCTGAAAAGGTGAAGTTAAAAGCCAACATACAACAGCGGTGTGGGATTAGCAGCCCCCACAGGAATGAACACAGCTGAATAAAAGAAAAGTGCTATGAAGATCTCACTGTGCAGTCAATCTTGTTTGCATGCCTAATTTGGACATATGGCTTGCCTATGTCAATTTATACATTTAAGTAATATTACATTTAAGTCATAAGGAATATTTTTATTATTGTCAGCTGACAATTTCTTTTTTCCCGTTAGATTTGCAAAAACAAAAAATATTCCAGCTTAAAAAAATAAATAAATAAAATAAATTTGATTAAAAATAATCAAGGGCCCCAGCATGCCTGCCGCCGGCACCCACACACATGCCCCACCTACCTTTCCCTTGAAGAGAATGCTACCCACACTGTGTGCACATGCCTGCCATCAACCAAGATGGAGACCGAGGCTTCCCTAAGGGGCTGATGTCTCCGCCACCATCTTGGTTGATGGTATGCATGCATACTACACATGTGCATACCTGCCATCAACCAAGATGGCAGCAGGGGCATCAGCACCTTAGGGAAACCTCGGCAGCCATCTTGGTTGATGGAAAGCATGTGCCCGCAGCACGGCCAGCATTTACTTCAAGAGAAAGGTAGGTAGGTCATGCAGGTGGGCATCGTGGGCCTGCACGGAGCTCCCTCTCTGCAATCCATGGCAGGGTTGTGAGCCAATGCTGCTGCAGATCACAGAAGGGAATGCTACCCACCCACCCACCCACCCTAACAAGGGGTCCTTCAGGGGCCCTCGGCCAGGGACTGATCTGGCTGCCCTCTGGCACCTGCCCTGATGGGTGTTATTCAACTCTCTCATCCCATCAGCGTCCTCCCCCTGCATGCGCCATGCACCCTCTCCAAATCTACTCCAGAAGGTTGGTTTCCAAACCAGAAAAAAAAAAACCTCCATAGTCTATGTCAGTGGTTCCCAAACGTTTTCCTCCACGGATCACTTGAAAATTGCTGATGGTCTTAGCAGACCACTGTTCCGCCTATTGTCACAACTGTAATGCACAGTGATAGATGCTATATGATTTCTAACTATATTTTTCTTCCTTCTTATTTGTCATATTTTATTGAATTACCGTCTGAATTCCATAGAAGCAATAAAACACAATTAAAATCAATATGCGTATTTAATGCCATGGATTTGCCACATCCATTTCCACCACAAACACACAAATCCACCACAGACCACCTGAATGAGGCTCGTCGACCACTGGTGGTCTTTGAGCCACAGTTTGGGAACCCCACTGCCCTATAAGAAGTTGAAAGGGCACACAAGGGAGGAGGGGGGAGTTCTGTTGCACAAGCGGTCATCCTTGCGCTGATGGGACCCTGACTTAGCAATATGTTCGATACAACGCAATCATAAAAAATGAGTCTTACATTTCTGAAGCAGAATTGGGGAGCTGCTTCTGTTCCACATTGCTTCTGGTAATCTGCCCAGTCAAAGTCCTGGCTAGAATAACCTGTAAGACAACCCAGAGGACGAGAACCATTACCTCTCTCTACTGCTACTATTGCGATGATTGTTATATTTATTTATTTATTGAATTTATATCCCGTCCTTTCTCCCAGTAGGAGCCCAGGCTGGCAAACAAAACACTAAAAACGATCTAAAATATCATAAAAACAGACTTTAAAGTATATCAAAGCAAAATATCTTTTAAAACATATTAAAACAAAATATCTTAAAAACATCTTTTTGAAAAAGTTTTAAAAGCATCTTAAAAAGCAATTCCAACACAGAAACAGACTGGGATAAGGTTAAAAGACTTGTTGAAAGAAGAAGGTCTTCAGTAGGCGCTGCAAAGAGATGGCCCTTGTCTAACATTTAAGGGAAGGGAATTCCAAAGGGTAGGTGCCACTACACTAAAGGTCCTTTTCCTAATTTGTGCAGAACGGACCTCCTGATAAGATGGTGTCTGCAGGAGGCCCTCACCTGCAGAGCGTAGTGATCAACTGGGTATGTAAGGGGTAAGACGGTCTTTCAGGTATCCTGGTTCCAAGCTGTATAGGGCTTTGTACACCCAAACCAGAACCTTGAATTTAGTCCGGTAGTTAATGGGCAGCCAGTGCAATTCTTTCAGCAGCGGGGTGACATGTTGGTGATACCCTGCCCTAGTGAGCAGTCACGCTGCCACATTTTGCACCAGCTGCAACTTCCGGACCAACCTCAACAGCAGCCCCACATAGAGCACATTTCAGTAATCCAGCCTGGAGGTTAATCCAGCCTGGAGGTTATCAGGGCATGGACAACAGTGGTCACATTATCCTGGTCCAGAAATGGCTGCAGCTGTCTTACCAGCCAAAGCTGGTGAAAGGCACTCCTAGCCACTGAGGTCACCTTTGCCTCTGGTGACAAAGTTGGATCCCCAGACTATGAACCTGCTCTTTCAGAGTGAGTACGACCCCATCCAAAGCAGGCAACTCTGGAACCACCAACCCACAGCGCCTCCGTCTTGCTAAGATTCAGACTCAGTTTATTGGCCCTCATCCAGCCCACCGCCAAGTCCAGACACTGGTCCAGGGCTTGCATAGCCTCTCCTGATTCACATGTTACAGACAAATAGAGCTGGGTATCATCAGCATACTGCTGACGCCTCACCCCAAATCTCCTGATGACCATTCCTAAGGGCTTCATATAGATGTTAAACAGAAATGGGCCTGCAGCACCCCACAGCGCAACTGCCAGGGGGCCAAAAGACAATCACACAATGCTATTGTCTGAAAATGACCCTGGAAGTAGGATCAGAACCACTGTAAAACAGCGCCTCCGATACCCATCTCACCAAATCAGCTCAGAAGGATACCATAGTCAATAGTATCAAGAGCAGCCCAGAGATCAAGTAAGAATAGCAGGGTCGCAATCCCCATGTCTTTCTCCTGATAAAGGTCACCCATTAGGGCGACCAAGGCCGATTCAGTCCCATAACCAGGCCTGAACCTAGACTGGAATGGGTCAAGATAATCTGTTTCATCCAAGACTACTTGCAATTGCTGCGCCACAACCCTCTCAATCACCTTCCCTAAAAAGGGGGTATTTGTGACCGGTCGGTAGTTGTCACAGACCAATGGGTCCAGGGTGGGCTTTTTCCGGAGTGGTCGGATCACCATCTCTTTCAAGGCGGTTGGAACCACTCCCTCCCGCAATGATGCTGTGACCACACCCTGGATCTACTCGGTCAACCCCCCTCGGCAAGCTTTAATAAGCCAAGAAAGGCAAGGGCCGAGAGGACACGTTGCTAGCTGCATCATCACAAGCACCTTGTCTACGTCATCAGGTCGCATCAATAACACAGCCAGGCAGTGGCGGCTGGCGGCTCCATGTCAGTGGAGGGTCAAATAGGTTCAACACCTTGGACAGCTCCTTGAATGTTAGACAAACCCCCCGGAGTGGATTCCGCTGCCCCACTGACATGCAGCCACCAGCCACTGCTGTAGCCAAGCAAAATCAATCAGTGGGTGTGCGGCCTCAGGAGACTCCTGAGGGCCTCTTCTTGTTTATTGCAAGTTGCATCTCTGCAGGTGATGGCACAGCCTTGAGGACCTCACTAGTTGGCCTTAGTGGCCAGGCACGATATTATGGGAGGAGGTGTTCCCTTAGATAGCCTAGGCCAGCCTTCCAGATGTTTTTGGACCACAATTCCCATCTTTCCTGACCATTGGCAATGCTGGCTGAGGCTGATGGGAGTTGTGGTCCAACAACATCTGGTGGCCCACTAGTTGGGAAAGGCTGGCCTAGGCTCTAGTTGCTTAGGGCTTTGTAAGTCAGTACAAGAATCTTAAACGCAGCCCGCTAGAATACTGGCAGCCAGCACAGCCCTTTTAAGAAAGATGTTACATGTGCATAATAAAGTCTTCCAGCTGGCATCCTAGTTCCTGTTTCAGAGTGGCGAAATTGGGAATGGAGAAACTGAGAGAGCCCTTACGTGTGTTTGAATCTTTGCTAAAGATTACACCTTCCCTGCAAATTAGTCAGACAGAGACTTTAAGCTTTAAAATAAGAAATCACTACTTTATTCTGGAAGTACATACTTGATAGGAAAGAGTTCTACATCTAGCTAGCTAGCTAAGTTGGAGATGCAAACACTAAGCCTAGTGTTTGCCCTCATGCTTGGAGGAGAGGAGAGACAAAGAGAAGATGTCTGCTGTCCCTCTCAAGAGAAAGAAGAAGCAAGGAGGAAGGAGATGTGGTCAACATCCTATGCATATCAGTCTAGCAGAAAGGGAGAGACAGCAGGAGATCAAAGGATAGGCATTAGCCTAGCAATCAGGAGGTCTCCTCTCTAGCTACCCTTTTTAACCCCATGCAGCCTCAACCCACAAGTTGGAGTTGAACCACATATTCCAACAGTTCCAACATTCTGCATGGAAAAAGCTTCTACATGGACTATGCACACCTAGATTGCATGAACAGTGTTTCAGGCACAAATGAACACATTCCCGTCATAGATTTCCGCTGATCGCATACTACCTACAGCGTCAAAGGTAGCATGCCTCTAAATACCAGTCACTGTGATCACAAGGAGGGAGAGTGGTGTTGCACTCTGGTCTTGCCTGTTGAATTCCCATGGGCAACTGGCGGCCCAATGTGAGAACAGTCCGCTGGACTAGATGGGCTTTTGGCCTGATCCAACAGGGCTCTTCTTATGTTCTTCAATTGTGCCAAAGCACTCCTGCCCACCCACAGACGAAATCTGAAGATCTAGGTCTAAGGATGGGTCCAAGAGCATCCCCTTGCATGGCCGTCTCCCATCCAGAGACCTGCTGAGCTTTAACAGCATCATCTGTCCTCCTCTGATCATTGTTCTTGCTGGCTGTGCTTTTATTTGACACAGATGCCAAAATGTTTCCATTGCCAAGATCCCTTTTAAACAAAACAGTGGTTTGCCTCCTTGGTAATGGGAGCTACCATAGCATCGACATCAAACCTCCAGTTGCATTCATTGATCCGTCCTTCCATCCATGCACATGCTGTAGCTTTGGATGGTGGCCATGTCTTAAATGAGCCTTCTCCAGCCTGGTGCTCTCCAAGATGCTTTGGACTACAGCTCCCAGAAGCCCCAGCCAGCAGGCCCTAAATGCTGCCAACTAGCTATCCTTTTAAAAAATGAAGCACTTTATTAATTACAGCAGCCCAAATCATGCACAAGATGCTGGCAATAGGATATAGCCAAGAAGCAAATAGCTGCGATGGAGAACACAGCTGAACATTCTGCAAAGTGCAGTAACCCTTGAGCAAACGTTCTCTCCCCTAAATAGCTCGTAAAATGGCAGAACTGCTGTTAACACTTAAGAAAAAAAGAGGTCTATAAATCCAGCTTAGTAAATATAAACAGTGCCAGCTCAGTGCTTACTTTTGGTGGCAGCTAATGGAGATTCATTCGTTGGCTGGCACCAAACAGAAAGCACACAGGTCTATTTCTGGCCCCAGGGAACCTCCACAACTGTTCTTCTGGCTGTTTAATAAAAAGGAAGAAGCATACGCTACTCTGCCTTAGAAATGCCTTGAGGTGAAAGGGAGAAATTCAGCAGAAAAACATGCAGTCTAATCTCCACTCCTCAGACAAACAACCCCCCCAACACCTTGAAATCAGTGTTCTGGTATAACAGAGCTGTTGCACAGTGGCAAAGAAGAACCTAAGCAAGCTTTGTGTGTGTCTGAATCCTTGCTAAGTAGCACACTTTCCCTGGAATTAGTCTGAGACTTTAGGCTTCAAAATAAGAAAACTCCTTTATTCATGAAATGCATTCTTTGACAGGAAAGAGTTCTACCTCTCACTATCTAGCTAAGTTGGAGATGCAAACACTGAGCCCAGTGTTTGCCCTCATGCTGTGAGGAGGGAGACAAAGGCAAGATGTCTTCTGTCTCTTAAGAAAATGAAGAATAAGAGGAGAGAAGCTGGAAGATGTGGTCAGCATCCTAGAGTATCAGTTTATTTATTTATTTATTTGATTTTATTTATATCTCGTCCCACCCTTCCTTTCAGTAGGAGCCCAGGGCGGCAGGACTTTATGCAGGAAGGAAGGGTTAGAAGAAGATCAAAGGAGAAGTACAGTCTAGGAATCAGAAGGTCTCCTCTCCATGTTTCTATCGCCTTGCAAACCCAACACACCAGTTCAAGTTGCATCCCACATTTCCAACAGTAGCATTTAGATGTCACTTTTCCTCAAGAAGGTCAAGGAGGCATAAACGCTTCTTCACCCCCTTTGATCCTCTCAACAACCCTCTGAAGTAGGGTAGGCCACACTTAGAGATAGTGGCTGGCCCAAGTTCTCCAATTTTGTTTCATGGCATCAGGTTTCTCCAGTATCAATCCAAACCTCAAAACCACTATGCCTAGATTCATCAGTGTGGTGTCTGTGGGCACATATGTGCCTACAAAGGTCTCCTCTGGTGCCGCAGGGTCCCTCCCCCTTTGCAAACATTAGGTTAGAATGAGGCATTCTATTGCTGCTATTAGAAAACACTGTGGCATGTGCTTAGTTGCACAGGTGATGTGATGCCCCCAACAGTTTCTCCAATTTGCAAATGTGCCCATGGGCTTAAAAAGGTTGGCAACCCCTACTTCAGCGGCTTGGACAGCTCCTTGAGAGTTTGGACTAAAACCAGGAGTGGATTCCAATGCCCCACTGACATGCAGCCACCAGCTGCCACTGCTTCCATGGCTCAAGTGCTGGGTTGCATACCTCTGAATCCTACCATCAAAACACATTGCAGTCAAAGAACTGTAGCACTTTGAAAACCCAAGACTCAGAAATATACAGACCTTTGGGAGGTGTAAGATGGACTCCATTTTTAAGGCACCACTGTACTGGCATGATCCCTAAGGAATCGGCATGGCAAAGCTCTGAGGTTGTGCTCATTTCAGGACGGAGGTCATCAATGGTTACTTGAACAAAATGGTTGTTAAAAACCTGAAGGGAACCAAACAACTCAATATTAGTGGTTTGAGGGAACTGCTGCAATCGACATACAAAATGATTGTAAACTCTTCTCAGGGACTTGTCCTCGTTCCCTTTCATTTTGCACTGAAAATACTAGGGATATAAGACTAGCGTGTCACAAGTTCAGGATATTCAGCAGCAAAAGTGGATCTGCAGTTTTCAAACAGCAGACACCAAGAGTTGGTGCGTGTTCCATCCTTATCACCATTGGCTTAATTGTGCAACATCTTGCACATGTAGGTCCTTCCCAGTCTCTGGATGACCTCTTTATTGAGCAAGCGTCCTGATTTCTTTGCACAGTTTGTGGGGAGGTTAGATGACATCCACTGCTTAGTGAGCATTCATTCTGATTTGTTTGTGGGGAGGGAGGCTGTGATATTGGATCAAGCAATTGTAATCTTGTGCTTTCCAGGGCATTTCCCCATCATTTTCCTTATTGCAGAAAGTCCAACTTCTTTTGGGAAGCGGGTTTGTTATACAATAGTCCCAAAGTATGGAATGATGTTTCCGACGAGGTACACCTGGCGCCAACACTGTTATCTTTTCAGCGCCAGGCCAAGACTTTCCTCTTCTCCCAGGCATTTTAGCATGTGTTTTAAATTGTTTTTAATTTTTTTTTTAAATTGTGTTTTTAAATTGTTTTTTGTGTTTTAAAATTTCTATATTTGTTTTTATTGTTTTTAATTGCCGTAAACCGCCCAGAGAGCTTCGGCTATGGGACGGTATATAAAAGTAATAAATAAATAAATAAATAAAAATCAATCAATCAATTGTGCAACATGAATTGGCCAATGTGCGATTCAATCACATCTGCAAAATAGTGACAGTCTTGAAGCGGCCTTAGTCACATCTTTTCCCCCTTCCAGATCCATCAGTGTTTTTTCTCTCTTCTGCAGCCTGCATAGAACACTTACATGCTACATCAATGTCCATTTCTTGTATGGGGCATGGAAAATAGTGGATATTGATAGAAACTCTACAAAGAATCCTCTTTGTTGATGGCACGACAAATTTACAAATTTACAAATATACAGATTTTACTGGGAATGTTTGAAATGCGGTGACCAGTAGTGGCTGGTGACTCTATGTCAGTGGGGCAGTGGAATCTGCTCTAGGTGCTGAAGCACCTTGGACAACTCCTTGAAAGTTCAGACTAAAATGCAGATTGGATTCCACTGCCCAATGACATGGAGCCACCACTGGCGGTGACTGTCAGAACACGGGCAACCCCATGTGGAAATAGACATCGGTTCTCCATTTTGCAGACGTACATGAGTGAATGCTAATAGTCAGCTTAGGTGACTATCAATATTACTTGATGAACATGTGGGTTTTTGTACATACGCTGAAACATAAATAATGTATTTATTTATTTATTATTTGTTTCATTTATAGACCGCCCATAGCGAATAGCTCTCTGGGCGGTGTACAAAATAGAATATACAGAGCAACAACACCAGCCACCGTGCTTCATATAAAAAATAACTAAGCCATTCACAAATATATGTTATCAATAATAGTAAAATAGGCTATGAACAGTGACCTTGGCCAATGTGCACATATATATATATATACCCTATTTTAGGGTAGAAGGGAGGGATAGAAATATTTTAAATAAAGAAATAAATATTACTTCTCACTCTCTTTTAGGAGTGTGCATAAAATGTCAGTGTGCACTTGAAAATGCAAGTGTGAAAAAGAAGTGGGCAGTATTTGCAAACATCATAAGAAGATAAGAACCCGGCTGCTGGATCAAGCCAATGGCCCATCTAGTCCAGCATCCTGTTGCCATCATGGCCAACCAGTTGCCGATGGGAAGCCGGTAAGCAAGACTTGAGCACACAGCACTCTCCCCCCCTGCAGTTTCCAGCAACTGGCATTCAGAAGCATGCTGCCTCTTCCTATGGAGGCAGAGCATAGCCATCATGGCTAGTAGCCACTGATAGCCTTATCCTCCATGAAACATCTGTTAGCGTAGACCTAATAATCCTAGTGAGTGGGATTGGCTGAACTGCAAGGGGTGAGTTTGGGTTGCTGCTGAATTATATGTGAAAAACCCAGACAGCCCACCTTGTTTCCTGGGCCCCTTTATTACATCCTACCATATTCTTTTCTGTTCTTAGATGCAGATTAGGCTTGATCCAGATGAGCAGAGGAACAGCACCCACACACAGAGGCAATCTCACTGGATTCAAACGAGCCCCATTTCTTCCCATCTCTTCCACCTCCAATGTATATGCACACAGGGAACCTGAGGTCCGTTTGCATGTCCTGTTTCCTTTTGCACTGTGCAAGGTACAGAAGCTCTGGAGGAAATATTTCCTGCTCTCATTTTACACGTGCATTCTTCACCCGAGAGTGCTTTTTGGATAAATGAACTTTTGTCAAGAGCGCCCCCACCTTTGTCCTCACCACGAATAAGGCACCCTGGGATCTCATGGTGAAGGGCAGATAAGAAATCTACATAATAATTATAATTCCAGCCGCGTCTGTCTTCCCCATTTAAAATTTCTCACCTTAGACACTGTGGCAGGACAAATGTTGCATGGTTCTCTTACATCCACTGCCTCCAACTTCATGCCCACTGTGAACAAGTGGTTCCTCAAGTCATCATGGTCCTATGAAACAAACAAACAAACAAACATAAAGGAGTCCAAGTCTTTGCTGGTGTGAAATGCCTTTGGGATATTTGAAAACTGTGGGGAGTGGCCTTTTTGTCTCCCAGGTCATCCATACCTGGCCTCTGATGAGAATAAAGCTTGGGAACAAAATGAAGCAGGTGTCACCACATACCCACATTCCAATGTTTCAATGTAGTCAGACACTTTAATTAGAGATGCAGGCAAACTAACTTCAGGGACGTGTAAAAGCCCGCCTCAAATGAGAGGTTAGCTCGAGACCATAGCTCAGTGGTACAGCATCTACTTTGCATGGGAAAAGGTCCCTGGCTCAATCCCCACCCTCTCCAGATGGGGCTAGGAAAATATCTCTGCCTGAAACCCCAGAGAGCTACTGCCAGTCAATGTAGACAATACTGAGCCAGATGGACCCAATGATCTGATTCCTGTGCTCCTAAGTGCCTGAATTCTTCTTCAGTTCAGATCAAAACCTGAACCACAGAGGAATTCCCAGATTCCTCAGTCTGTCTCCTTCAGCTCCCCCCATCCCCAAAGCCTTCTCCTTCACCACCAAAACTTTCCCTTAATACCTTCAAGTGGTGAAGGAAGCACTGGTGGATATGTGTTGGAAGAGGAGAGAGCGCTCTCTCCCCTCCCTTCTTTCACCCTGATGGGCTGGGTAACAGCATGTCACGGCAGAAAGACAAGAGAACCATGGAAGTTGTAGTCCCCCATGGGCTGCTGTGGACTTTCAAGAACTACATCTCTCATGGACCACCAGGCTTTCTGCCATGACATGCTGTTACCAAGATCTTCCAATTTGGAGAGGCAGGTAACTCCTGAGTTAATCCAAGACGAGCTTGGGTGAGCTCACCCATCTGTAACATCAGTTCAACTTCTGGGCCCAGCTGGCTAGGTTGGCCCAGGTTGGACTAGCCTACTTGAGTGCCTGGGCTACCTCCTGCTGCTCATTACTCCCCTTCACAATGGCAAGGTGTGTTGTTTTGTTGTTTTAGAGAAAAATTATGAAAGGAAGGGGAATGATCTAAGTTACCAATTTCAAAGATTTATCCAGACTCACATGGGTCTCAATGGACTCAAAACGGGCTTCAGTTTTTTGAGCAAAGGGAGGGTTCGCAATTTTAACCTCCCCCACCCCAGCTGGGTAGTTGCCTCCTCTCTGATTCTTATAGGAAGGCTATAACTCCCATGGTGGCAGTGAGAGGGTTTTTGTAATTTACTGGCATTAATCAGGCATGCAGGCCACAATTCTACTGTAGTTGGTAACTCATTACAAGAAGAGTACATAACTCTTGTTTATTCTGCCTATTTGTTTTGCTGGAACAAATAGCATGAATTTCCCCGGTAATTCCATTGGGGTCAAACTGCCCTGTGCAGAGTTTCCTCTGCCCTTAGAATGTGGGGGTTCCACAGGCAAAGGGCAATACGTAGCTAGAGATTTTTTTAAAAAAAAACAACCCACAGATCTATTTATTTATTTATTTATTTATTTATTAAATTTATATACCGCCCCATAGCCGAAGCTCCCTGGGCGGTTCACAACAGTCAATATCAAAATACAACAAAACACATATTTAAACAATTCAAACAACATTAAAAATGGGCTTCCTTAAAAATTTTTAAATTTAAAACGTTTATAACACATATTAAAACACATATTAAAATGCCTGGGAGAAGAGGAAGGTTTTAACCTGGCGCCGAAAAGATAGTAATGTTGGTGCCAGGCGTACCTCATCAGGAAGGCTATTCCATAATTCGGGGGCCACCACCGAGAAGGCCCTTTTTCTTGTTGCCACCCTCCGAGCTTCCCTTTGAGTAGGCACCTGGAGGAGGGTCTTCGATGTTGAGCGTAGTGTATGGGTAGGTTCATATCGGGAGATGCATTCCACCAGATATTGTGGTCCCACGCCGTGTAAGGCTTTATAGGTTAAAACCAGCACCTTGAACCGGGCCTGGAAACATATAGGCAGCCAATGCAAGCGGGCCAGAATCGGTGTTATATGTTCAGATCGCCTGGTCCCCGTTATCAGTCTGGCCGCTGCATTTTGCACGAGCTGCAGTTTCCGAACCGTCTTCAAAGGCAGCCCCACATAGAGCGCATTGCAGTAATCCAATCAGTAATCAGGGATCAGGAAGTGGAGCTGTGATTGTCAGAAGGGCCAGCCATTCAGCGCCATGCATAGTCCCTTAGGGCAGCGAACAGGAAGAACAGGCTTCTCCCCAGCTTGGTGTTTAAGAAAGGGGTGGGGAATCTTTTTTCAGCCCTAGGGTCACATCCCCTCTTGGACACGCTTCACAGGAATATATTGAGTCACACCATTGGTCCATGTAGCTCAGTGTTGTCTACACTGACAGGCAGCAGCTCTTCAGGATTTCAGACAGGGGGTCTCTCCGAGCCTTACCTGGAGATGCCGGAAGCTGAACCTGAAGCCTTTGGCATGCAAAGCAGGTGCTCTACCACTGAACTGCAGCCCTTGAAAGGGAGACATACCAGTGGTGGATGTGGCCAGACACACACCACTCTCCAGCCACCATCCAGACAAACAAGAGATAGTATCACAGTTCTAGAACACATTCCAGCAAAGTAAAAAGCACTAGAGGCAAGCACAGAGCAGGGGGAGTGAGGGCCTTCCAAGCTGGCCTTATAATGAGTCAGAACTTTGGTCTATCCAGCTCAGTATTATCTACACTGCCTGGCAGCAGCTCTTCAAGGCTTCAGACTAGGGTTGCCAGGTTCCTGGCCTGAGACTGATCCTGTATCTTTAGGAGAAGAGAAAGTCAGCCAAGTGCAGGTGTTCTTGCAACAATGAAATGAGAAAAACAAGGTGGAATTCTCCCTTCCCCCTGCACAACTTTTGAAGATACAGAAGACCTCTTGGTTGCCAGGCATGAAATAGGAGAGTGTTAGCTACTGAGAAGAGTCTTTTGTGTGTTTGACTCACCTCCTTTCACTCCGATTGGCTCCAATCCACAGGAAATGACAAGGAGGCATGTTAGAAGACTCTTCTTAGTGGCTAACACACTCCCCTTTCATGCCGTTTGGCTTGCAGGATGCTGGAGACATAGGGATCCTGCTCCCCAAAAAGTAAAGGGTCTAAGAGCCCCCAAGAACATGCACAACTGCACCCCGACAAGGAATCTTCTGTAGACAAGGCATGCGCTCTGCCATTGAATTATGCCCCCCCCCGGGGAACAGGAGTGCTTCTTGACTAAGGGTCCTGAAAACCTGTAGCCAGCAATGCTGTATTTGCTGCTCATATGACGATGTACCAAAGACAGCGATTCCCAAACTTTTTTTCCCACGGACCACTTGAAAATTGCTGATGGTCTTGGAGGACAACTGCATGATTTTTCTGCCTGCTGTAGTAATTGTAAGGCATTGTGCCAGATGCGATATGATTTTTAACTGCATTGATACTGCTTCTTTTATCTCTTACTTTGTATTTCATTGTATTACCGTTTGCATTCCACAGAATCCAAACTGTAATACCATAAACATGCTCAGACATGCGCATGATACAGTGGCATATAAATGTTTCAAATAAAAGATGTTCTGCATTTTATTGCCATCAAGAAAGTGTGGGTAGACAGAGCAGCATAATTGCTTGTGTTGTCGCAATGGGCAGCCACCATGGTACTGTGGGCTACAATTCCCATTTGGGGAAGGGCCGTAGCTCAGGGATAGAGTATCTACCTTGTACGCAGAAGGTCCCAGGTGCGATCCCCAGCATCTCCAGGTAGGACTAGGAGAGAAGCCTGTCTGATATCCTGGAGAGTCACTGCCAGTCAGTACAGACAATAATGAGCTAGATAGGCCAATGGCCTGACTCAGTATAAGGCAGTTTCCTATGTTTGTACGTCCCAGTCAAATGATCAATGATTATGGGAGTTATAGTCCAGAACCTCTGGAGGGTGCCACATTAGGTAAAAGTAAAGGTGTCCCCGCACTTATAGTGCGAATCGTTTCCGACTCATAGGGTGACGTCTTGTGACATTTACAAGGCAGACCGTATATATGGGGTGGGATTGCCAGTTCCTTCCCCGGCCTTTCTTTACCCCTCAGCGTGTGCCGGGTACTCATTTTACCGACCATGGATGGATGGAAGGCTGAGTGGACCTCGACCCCTTTTACCGGAGATTCGACTTCCTCCTTCCGTTGGAATCAAACTCCGGCCATGAGCAGAGCTTCGGCTGCGTTACCACCGCTTACCACTCTGCGCAACGGAGGATCTTCGGCCACATTAGGTACCCCAGCACAATAGAAATATAAAATATAGCACAGCAAAGGAAAGACCAACTGACCAGGCAACTCCAGAAAGAAACACTCCCCTTGACCACAGTAAATGGACAGTTCAGGATGACTATGGAGAGAAGTAGACTGAGACCCTGTTGGACTGTTGGACACATCTTGCAGATGCTGAAGCGACCTTTCTTTGATGCAGATTGGAAAGCTGGCATGTCTTGTCAGTAGGGATGGAAGGATCTGTCAGTTTCAGCCCTCTCTGTTTCTCATTTTCCCAATCTTAAATTTAGTTCTCCGTATTTCTGCAGCAATTTGCAATTATTATTATTTTGAAAATCCTCATGAAAATTCTTTTTCTGTTTTAGTGCAAATTTCTCCTAATAAACACACTCTGAGTGTAGTTTTGACTAATGGACACATTTTTGCAAGCAATTTCTTCTAATACAATGCATTTGTACGTCTTCTACAGCTGAGCCCTCAGAGTCAGAAGATGGCCATTTGTGGGACATCTACGGGCCTGCAGTTTCATCTGGTGCCAGCCCTCTGAAGCTGTCCCTGTGCACCCTCCCCTTTGAGGTTCAGAGACCTTGCCTCCACCACTTGATGAAGAGGAATCTGAGTCCTGGCCCCTGACACAAATGTATGACCAGCATTGAATTCTGCTCCCTCAGTTGTCCCAGCGAAATGCCTCTCCCATCCAGCTCCTTGTCCTAGCTACCTTGTGGACAACTCCCTTTCTGTTCAGCAATGGTGTCCTTATTTCTGCCTCCACTGCTGGCTTTCCCTCCTAGCAGGCGTGTTCATTAGTTGCAGAAACTAATGTGAAACTAAACAGATTCAGTGTCGAACCAATGTGACAACTGAAACAGAAGTGACAAACTAATTCAGGCACTCCTATTTTAGATTTCTCATTTCCGTCTTCGTTTCTCACATACGTTTCAGAGGGGAGGCACTGTGTTGCAAATGGCTGGATTCATGGAATGCTCTGTACAAAGGTCAAAGGGTTAGAGAGGGCTGTGAAACGGACAAGTAGGGATGAGGTTCAATTCAATTCTCATTTAAAGCCACATCTATCAAATCTGCACTTTTCAAAACAATGAGAACTGAAACACAGCCATCCTTTGAAATTTGCGCTTATCTGAACTTTGCAATGCAGTTCTCCAACCAAACAATATTTACAAAAATGCATATATTAGGGAGAAGTTTGCATAAAAATGTATGCATATACATACAAAATGCATTGTATTAGAAGAAATACAAAATGCATTGTATGTGTTTCCCAGTGCCTAACCCTGCATCCTCCCCCAAACCTTGTTGCATCTTGCCTTGTGTACTGCCTGAACTTCACCATTCTGTACCCTGGTTGAGCCTTGTCCTATTGCAGAGCAGGACAATCTGCAATTTACAGTTAAAGCAGTGTCATACCACTTTAAGCAGTAAATAGGGAGGGAAAGTTCTATTAATTTCGGCTCCCTCTGATTCTCATTTTTCCAATATTAAATTCAGTTCTGCACATTTCTGCAGCATTTTTTTTTAAAAAAATCCTCATGAAAATTTTCCAGCATTTTAGTGCAGATTTCTTCTAATAAACACATTTTTGTAAGCAGTTTTGACTAATGTACACATTGCTGCAATTATTTTTCATTCTATAATGCATTTTTGATTGCTATTTCTAGTCATATATTCATTTTTATGCACTTTCCCCTAACACATACTTTTTTTGTAAACTTTGGTCGCTTAACTGCACCGCAAAATTCAAACAAGTGCAAATTTCAAAGGGTAGCTCTGTTTCGGTTCTCATATTTTATTTATTTATTTATTTATATTTATTTATATATTATTGTTTCAGAAAGTGCGAATTTGATAGATTCAACTTGAAATGTGAACTTCTCGCCCACCCCTACATTCATGACTTCCCCCAAAGAATCTAACACTGAAAGCCTTCAAAAGGCAGCTGGGCATCCACCTGTCGGAGATGCTTTAACTTGGATTCCTGCCTTGAGCAGGGGGTTGAACTCGATGGCCTTACATGCCCCTTGCAATGCTAGTATTCTATGATTCTCTGAATCTTGGGAACTATCATTTGTTAAGGGTGCTGAGAGTCGTTGGGAGATCCCTATTCACTCAACAGAGCTACAATTCCCCGACTTCCCTAGGAAGAAGGATTTATTGTTAAACCACTCTGGGACTTGTAGCTCTGTGAGGAGAAGAGGAAAAATGGGGTAGGGTGGCTTCACATTAGGGATGCAACACTAGAAACCAGCATGAAGTTTAATGCAAACTACTTCCCCCTCTGCCCTATAAACCTTGTCTGCCTGTCACAGATCCAGGAGGGTGAGCGAGACTCCAGCATATGCTTCCTTTCAAGAAGCCAATTAATCTACATAATTTCTGAAGGATACATTTCACTGAAGCGAACACAAAGCTTTTAATTGCTATTAGACTCAAATTGACACACAGCCATGAATAATTGCTTGCTGAATTCCTTTGCACACATCAAGGGGAGGTACTTATCACTCTCTCTTAAGGAAGGGAGATGTTCATTGATCCTGCTCTGTGCATCGGATTCCACCCTTCTTTCTTTCACATCCTTTTCTTTCAAGAGGCATCTCTATGTTGTATGAGGCTTAACCTCTTTTATCACTTGGAGCTTGAGAACCTCAGAAAAGCCCTCTTGGATCTAGGGATGGAAAGGTCTGTCAACTGCGGTTCTCTCCATTTCTCCAGTCATAAATTCAGCTCTCCACACTTCTGCAGCAATTTGAGTTTTTTAAAAAAAAATCCTTGTGAAAATTCTCCAGCATTTTAGAGCTCATTTCTCCTAATAAACCCATTTTTGTAGGCAGTCTGGACTAATGTATACATTTTTGCAAGCCATTTCTCATCATATAATGGATTTTTGTATGTTATTTTCACTCATGTATTCATTTTTATGCACACTTTCCCCTAACCTATGCATTTTTGTAAACACTGTTGGGTTGGTGAACTGCATTGCAAAATCTGAGTAAGTGCGAATTTCGAAGGATGACTGTGCTTCATTCCTCATATACAGGGCTGGTTCTAAAGGGCGGCCAGGTGGGGCACTGGCCTGAGGGCCCCTGGAGCTACAGGGGCCCCTCTGCTCCCCTTCCGTGATCTACAGCAGGAGCCGCAGATTGCAGGACAGGAGGAGCTTCCGAGCCGCCCACCATTCCCCCTCTTCACCTACCTTTCTCTGTGCTGTTTTTTTGCAGTGCATGCAAGGTTGCCATCAATCAAGATGGCGGCCAAAGTTTCTGTAAGGGTCTGAAGCCTCTGCCACCATCTTCATTGATGGCAGCAATGTGTGCACGTGCATGCCCTCAACTAAGATGGTGGCAGAGGCTTCAGCCCCTTACGGAAATCTTGGCTGCCATCTTGATTGATGGCAGCCCTGTGTGGGCAGTGCGCGCAGCCGCAAAAAACAGTAGGTGAAGCGGGGTGATGGTGGGTAGCTCGGAGTTTCCTGTCCTGCGATCCGCACTCCTGCTGCGGATTGCGGAAGGGGAGCGGGGGCCCTTGGGGCAGGCTGGTGCCCAAGGGCCCTGGCATGCCTGGAGCCAGCCCTGCTCATATAGTTTTGGAACTTGTGCATTTGATAGATTTGGCTTGAAATGCGAACTGAATCAAATTTCTACTCCCTACCTGGATCAGACCAAAGGCCCACCTAGTCTGGCATCCTCTCACATTGGCCAACCGGATGCCCATGAGAGGCCCACAAGCAGAAACTGAGTGTAACAGCACTCTCTTCGTTCCTGATTCCCAGAACATGGTACTCAGAGGCATACTACATCTGACAGTGAAGGTATAACAGAGACATCATGGCTAGTGGCCATTGATAGCCTTATCCTCCATGTATCCTCCTTTAAAGGCCACCCACGTTGGTGGCCCATGAGTTCCTAGGGGCTCATCACTCACCAGCACTGGGCCTGGCACTCCTTTTGCTGCCCATCTTTGTTGCTGTGGGGGCCTGCCAGTGCTGCTACCATCTCCACCTCCTCTGTGCTTGCGTGCCCATCCCTGGAGGCTCCTGCTCTGCCTGGAACCCTTCCACAGCCAGAAACACGTCAGCCCCACCCCCTCAGAAGCAGATTCCATGGCACAGGAAACTTCATTTTACGGACACCATAGCCACTGTGGTGAGGTACCATGGGAGAGGAAGAAGTGTCCTGCGCCATGGAAACTGCTTCTGAGAGGGCATGCTTCTAGTGGCGGTGGTGGTGGCCGTGGGAGGGCTTGCAGCAGAGCACCCAGAGCCACTGACAGGATGTGTGAGCGTGCCCAGAGGAGGCGGATGTGGTAGCAGTAGCAGTGGCCCCCCGCAGGCTCCCACAGCAATGAAGACAGGTGGCACGAGAAAGTGAGCCCTTAGGGAGGGGACAAGGGGTCCACAGTGCCTGAGGGCCCTCAGAAACATGGAACCGGCCCTGGCTAGCATTGCGAGTCAGGAAGAAAAAACCCTCTCTTTGTCCACTTTCTAGTGCTTCAAAATATACATAAAGTATCATGAGAATTAAGAAGGGGGGGAAAGTGCATTCAAGCTTACAGATTGCAACAGGCCCAGAATCAGTACCTCAGGCAACTGCCAAAGTCTCTACCTGCCTTCTATTCCCCCTTTTAACACCTATTTTCATGCAGTCCAATGGGTTCCAGTCAGCTAGGTGGGAGAGCTGCCATTTTAATTTCCCACAATACCTCTGTCATATTATTACTCTAAGGCAGCCTTTCCCAACCAGTGTGCCTCCAGACGTTGTTGGACCACAACTCCCATCAGCCTCAGCCAGCATTGCCAATGGCCAGGAAAGATGGGAATTGTGGTCCAACAACATCTGGAGGCACACTGGTTGGGAAAGGCTGCTCTAAGGCATCAAGATAAATTAAAACAGTGGCCTCCTGAATGGCAGTACGGTGCAATGGCTAGGGACTCAAAGAAATCAGAATGAAGAACATCTCTTGTTACATCCTAAATATTGCAATGTGAGGATGAAAATGTCACCAATTCTTTTTTTTAAAAAAGTCATTGGGTTGTATTCAACTAAGTCCTACTCAAGGTAGGCCCATTGAAATTAATGAACCTAAGTTAGTTATGTCTATTGACTTCAGTGGGTCTTCTCTGAGTAGGACTAGCTTTGAATACCACTCATTGGGATTGCACACAGTCTCCTCAGCTCATCTGCGCAAGCCAAGTGCTCTTTGAAAAAGTTATGTAATATAGTCAAAAATGAGCTTAATTTATTACGAACTGGATTATTCATCAGGGCACTTGTAGGATTATTACTGCTATACTAATTGTTGGGATTTTTAAAGTGCTCATTTTAGGATTATGGGTTTGGGTTTTACCAAAGTGGGATCACTTTGTGATAAAGGACATGCTGCAGTTATGTTTAAATAACTTAAATAAATCAAGAGCCTTGGAAGTCAAATTCTTAAAGGCAGGGGGTCTCCAACATTTTTTGCGTTGGGAGCACATTTGGAAATCTAAGAAACTGTTGTGGGCACCCCAAAATACCCATTTCACAGAAGAAAAAAGTGTGATGCATAGAATCCTTTCCTCCCAAAAAGAGACGAAACACAGATACATATCCCAAAACAGACAACTCTCTTCCCATAACAGGCAACCCCCCCAAACAACCAAAAAAGTCCATTTTAAAAAATGAGAAGGTAGGGAGCCCTTGCCAGTGCCAAGGTTTATGGGTAAGGGTG
Organism: Rhineura floridana; assembly: GCF_030035675.1. NCBI lineage: Eukaryota > Metazoa > Chordata > Lepidosauria > Squamata > Rhineuridae > Rhineura > Rhineura floridana. The sequence continues at coordinate 11,592,701 of NC_084487.1, forward strand.
CTGTAGTGCCCACGGGCATCATATTGGGGATCCCAGTTCTAAGGCTTCCAACACATGTTCGGATGAAAGTAGGTCCTACTGTGTTGAATTGGGCTTGCTCCCTGGTAGGGATGTGGGAAAAATCCAGTTGTTTGCACTGAAAGGCAAATCTATCAAATCCGCACTTTTCAAAACAATATTAGAACCGAAACGCAGAAACCTTTGAAACACCCACTCATCTGAATTTTGCAGTGCATTTCGCCAACCAGTGTTTACAAAAAATGCATTAAGGAAAAGTGTGCATAAAACAATAGCAAAAATAACGCCCAGAAACATATTAGGAGAAAATGCTTGCAAATATGTGTTGATGAATCAAAATGGCATATAAATGTGTCTATTAGGAGAAGTTTACACTAAAATGTTGAAGAACTTTCATGAGGATATTTTTTTTAAATGCAGATTGCTGCAGAAATATGGAGAAATGAAGATCAGAAAAAATAGAAACTGAGAGAACTGAACTTGACACAGCCTTCCATCCCTGCTCCCAGGTAGAAGCGCATAGTGTGGCACAACTGAGTGCAGCTGATCCCAGCCAGGTTTGTATTAGCCACCAAATCGAAAAGGTGCTGAATGCAAGCCCGGCTGGCCATGGAACGATTGGAAGTGCACTTTAAGTTTCCCAATTGTTCCTTTGCAGCTATGTTCTCACCTGCCCCATACCTGCCAGGTTTAATTTGGCCCATGGGCTGGAGGTTCCTCATGCCTGATATACCTGGGGAGGATGTCCCCACGGTCAGGAAAGGGCAGGGGTTTTAAAATGGGAACTGGGTTTGCAGGATTCTGTGAGATTTGAAGGATGCTACTCCAGAGGCCACAAAGTCTATGCTTCCAAACACAGTTGTTGCCAAATCCTGCCACTTATGTGCCATTTTTGTGGTTTTCCTTCACTGGAAAACTATTGCTTTCCAACAGCCTGATTTTCATCAAAAGGCAGGGCTGCTTCCATCACTGACCAATGTTGTAGCGATAATAGTATTTTAATACTGGTAATTCCAACTGCCTGTTCTTCATAGGCACCAAGCACTTTCTGAAAGCAGTAACAGTAACCCCCTGCTAAGATCTATATTGCAAGGTATGTGTAGGACACTCGCTGCTTGCCTGCAATTCATCATCTTCTCTTTTTATTAAACCTACAGAATTTTCTCTTCGATACATTCTCCCTGCTGGGAAACTGAACTCTCAAGCAAGGCAGCTCAAGGTGAGAATTTATCGCTTTGACAGACATAGCTAGCAAGAAACTCAAATCTAGGCAAGGACAAGAATGATGGATGGTGATGTAGAAAACAGGAGTCATTGAGAAGATGCTGGTCCTGGGGAGGCAGCAGCAACAAAAGAAATATTGGGGGAGATCCAGGGATGGGGGAGAAATTTGGTTTAGTTCAGATTTTATTTATCTTATTATTTTATTTATTAATTAAATTTATATCCTGCCGTTCCTCCCAGTAGGAGCCCAGGGCAGCAAACAAAAACACTCTACAACAACATAAAAACAGACTTTAAAATAGGTTAAAACGAAACATCTTTAAAAACATATTAAAAGATCTTTAAAAACATATTTTTAAAAAAGCTTTAAAAACATCTTCAAAAACAATTCCAACACAGATACAGACTGGGATAAGGTCTCTACTTAAAAGGCTTGTTGAAAGAGGATGGTATGAATTTCAATGTGAATCTGCCTAATTTGTACTTTCCAAAACAGTATGCAAACCCAAAACACAGCCATCCTTTGAAATTCACAGTTCTCTGAGTTTTAGAAGACCGTTTTCCAAGCAAATAATGTGTGCAAAAAGTGAATCTTAGGGGAACATGTGTATAAAAATGCATATGTTAATGAAAACAGCATATAAAAATCCATTACATCTGGCAAAATTTGCACTAAAATGCTGATGAATTTTCATGAGAACATTTTTTTTTAAAAAAATCACAAACTGATGCAAAGATTTGGAGAAGTGAAATTAAGACTGGAGAAATGAGGAACTGAAATGAAGAGAGTTGTCCACCTCCAATGAGATCCAACGTTGTGCAAATGAGTGTCCATTTGTGCAATAGGACTTCTCCTTCCTCTCTTCCCCCCCACCTATTGCAACCCCTTAAAATCTGCTCTGGAAGGATCTGGAACACTCTGTAGCAGATTTAGGAAGCAGGCAGGGGGGACGGACTGGAGGGCAAAGATGAACACTGATAATCCCATTGTGCAAGCAGATTTCTGTTGCACAAATGGGTGGACATCACTTGATGTTGCTCATTACTTTTAATTAATATATATTTATTGTAGCCCATTCCTCCACCCATTAGGTCCTCAAAGATACCACAAATAGATTAAATACTTAGATCCATAATAAATAGCCACAATAAAACAGCTAATACTTAATAAAACAAAAAGCAGTATATCCGGTAAAAGATTGACACCAATTCTCAAACCCATCCTAAAATTTGTTGTTGTTATGTGCCTTCAAGTCAATTACGACTTATGGCGACCCTATTAATCAGTGACCTCCAAGAGGATCTGTCATGAACCACCCTGTTCAGATCTTGTAGGCTCAGGTCTGTGGCTTCCTTTATGGAATCAATCCATCGTACAACTCCAGACTCTCCTTTCGCATCTGTGCACATCAGCCTCTGGGCTTCCTTTCAGCTTTGACCCAGCTGCGTCATTAGTCACAGCACCACCCGTACTTGTCCTTTGGTCTTCCCCAGTACCTCGGTGAGTGCCTTCTGACTTGGGGGTCTCATCTTCCAGCACTATCTCGTGTTGCATTTTGGATACTCTGTTCATAGCGTTTTCGTGGTAAGAGGTATTCAGAGATGGTTTACCATTGCCTTCCTCTGAGTTTGGATACATCTTAGTCTGGTGTCTCAGATGACCATTCTGCCTTGGGTGCCCCTGCTAGGAGTCTAGCCTCTTGGTCTAGACTCCTGATGGCATTGCTCTCAGCTTCTTCAACACTCTCAAACCCCCTCACCACGTGAAGGTGTGCATCCTAAAGGGGGCATCCTAAAATAGTCTGCCAAAATATTATCTCCCAAGTGAAGATAATGGGAAGAGTGCACAGCAACAGAGAGCAAATTTTGCACAGGCAAGACCCATTTCAAGCACTGATGCTGGAAAAGGCCTCTACCTGAGATGTAAGAACATAAGAACGGCCAGGCCAATGGCCCATCTAGTCCAACATTCTGTTCTCACAGTGGCCAACCAGATGCCCATGGGAAGCCCACAAGCAGGACCTGAGCACAAGAGCGCTCTCTCCTCTTGCAGTTTCCAGCAACTGGTACTTTCTGCCTCTGACTATGGAGGCCGAGGATAGCCATCATGACTATTAGCCATTGGTAGCCTTATCTTCCATGTATTTGTTTAATCCTCTTTTAAAACCATCCAAACCGGTAGCGATCGCTGCCTGTGGGAGTGAGTTCCATAGTTTAACTATGTGCTGCGTGAAGATGTACTTTCTTTTGGCTGCCCTGAATCCTCCAACATTCAGCTTCGTTGGATGTCCATGAGTTCTAGTGTTACGAGAGACGGAGAAAAGCTTTTCTCTCTCCACTTTCTCCAAGCCATGCATAATCTTATATGCTTATATCATGTCACCTCTTAGCCATCTTTTCTCTACACTAAAAAGCCCCAAACGCTGCAGCGTTTCCTCATAGGGGAGTCGCTCCATCCCCTTGATCATCTTTGCTGGCCTTTTCTGAACCTTTTCCGGCTCTACAATATCTTTTTTGAGATGAGGTGACCCGAGCTGTACACAGTATTCTAAATGCAGCCGCACCACAGATTTGGATAACACCATTATAATATCAGCAGTTTCATTGTCAATACCTTTCCTAATGATGCCTAGCATGGAATTGGCCTTTTTTCACAGCTGCCATAAACAAAATGATCAAGGGGATGGAGACCCTGAGAATGATGTTGCAGATCATTGCAGCCAGTGCTAAGCTAGATGGACTCTACATACTAAGCCTGACTTCATCTTAGGCAGTTTTCTGTATGTTCACTGTGTGATGCTGGAGTAGACGGAAACTCCGATCATGCATTCAGGGGTTGAGATTATTTTTTTCTCTGTGAAACAATAACATTAGACACAGAAAGTGAAAGGTCAGAATCATCCATTCTAACCTGCAGCTCAGGGGTGTCACTACCGGGGTGCGGGGGTGCAGATCGCACCCGGGTGACACCATGAGGGGGATGACACCCAGAGCCGCCCTGCCCCATGCCGTTGCCTGGCAAAGGAGCCGAGAAGCGCTCCGGGTCCTCCTCGGAGGCACGTAGGTGGGCGGGCAAGACCGGGAGCAGCATCGGTGGGGTGTGGGAGGTGCGCCGGCGTTCCCAGGCCTGCTTCTCTGGTTGGGTGCCCCTCCGGCGTGTGCCCTCCCAGGGCCATGTACAGGGGTGGCTGGTGATGCGTGCGCTCAGCAGAAGATTTGGGGGCTCGCCAAGGGCCCCCCGGCACCCAGTCCAGTGCGTGCCGAAAGCAGGCGCCCGCTTGCTGGCGGTGAAGCCTGGACGGGCCTTCCACTGTGAGCCTGGAGTGCATACAGCCACCCCTGTCCATGCCCCTGGGAGGGCGCACGCCAGAGGTCTGCACCCCCCCGCACTCCCGCTAGTGATGCCGCTGCTGCAGCCATCTTGGCACCAGCAAGATATTCTGGACTACAACTCCAATCCCTCCTGACTTCTGGCCACGCTGACAGGACTGACAGGGGTTGGAGTCCAAAGATCTGGAGAACATGAAGGCTGTAACATTGAATACATAAAGCAAGCAGACAATGGGTGGTATTCAATGTTAGTCCTACTCAGAGAAGAGTCATTGAAATCCATAGACATGACTAACTTAGGTTCATTAATTTCACTGGGTCTACTCTGAGTAGGACTTAGATGACTACAACCCATAAATGGCCAAAGTCTTCAAAATGGCGGCAGCAGCACTAAGGCTAAAGAAGAAGAGGTATTGTGCAAGGAGATGGTAGTATCCATGAAGTCCAATTCTCCAGTCTTTATTCTGAACCGAAATGGATCAACTGTGCAATGCTGTGACACCACTGAAGTTTAAACTAGAAGTTCCTTCAGCTGAAAAAGAAATAATAGATCCTACCTTAAACACTTCCATAGGCAGGGGAAACCTTGCTGCCTCATCAAGGGAGTTATCCAGAGCAGATTGCCATTCAGACACAGTCTTCAGAGAATAGATTTCTACAATAAACAACATCATAAATCACATGGATGTTTCAGCAACATGTACATATTCTGCAATATTTATTTCAAATTCTGGATTTACATACACGCACAATGCTTCACACCAGATATGAAGGACACACCAGTTTTGCACATCAGATGTGTAAATGAGGCCTATATGAGTAATACATTATATGAAGCAGGTAGAACAGAGTTAATGGTTTGCCATGAATGCACCAGTCTGGGTTACTTTGAGTGGAGAAGAAAGAAATCACAATCCCTGGTTTAGCGTTATGTTCAAACTGGGGATTGTGGTTTGTTTTGCTAAAAAACAAACCGCAATCTGTAGAAATGCAATAGTCACATAAGGTTGCCTTTCATTATAACAAATGTTTGGTGGTTCTTATCTCTTTTATCATTGCAACCACCTCAGAAGACAGTGGCTTGACCAAAATCACATAACGAGATTCAGGCTCATAGAGATCTGAACTCAAGCCTTCTGTATCTTAGCCCATTACTGTATCAGTTATTTTTCTTGCCAGTCCTATGGACTAGAAACTTACTTGATTTTCATAATTCATAACCAGGCTTATGAAGACTCTGAAGAGCCGTGTCAAAATGATGGAAAAGCAGAAGGAGTCAAAGGTGGAAAAATGGAAGAATAAGTGCATAGGACCCTGGAAAGCCACTGCCAGTCAGAGTAGACAATAATAGGCTAGAAGATGGTCTGACTCAGTCTAAAGCAGCTTTATATATTCTTTTGTTCAACTGATTAGTAAGGAAAAGGAGTCTATTTTGAGTATGCCTTCTGCCTTGAAAGGCGCCCATATGTTCTGAATAGTGCTAGAGACAGATCCAAATAACTGCTGGCATTTATATTTTCCAAAACGAGGAACATCCGTTTGTTTCCACAGAGTTTTGGTACTAACCCGAGATCTGTTTTGCACCAGACATAAAGTCTTATGCAAAGTTCTGCCATCCAGCGCAAGCTGTTCCATTCAGGCAAATGGCGCGCTGCCCCCACCAACCTCAGTCTGCCCACAGCCGGCTCACATCTGCCTGCCTTCTAACTTACAACCAGTCCATGTTTGTGGCCCTGCCTGTCACCTTCCTCCTCCTTGATCTCAGGGTTGCCTTTGCGCAACTCAGCAGGGAAGAGGATGGGGAAAAAACTATAATTAGCTGGCTCTGCCTGTCATTGGCTCTGGCTTCCCCTGATGTTGGGCTCCCTGCCTTCTGCTCCACCAGTCCCAATGGGTGCCAGCCAGCACTGCTTCCATCCCATCTTACAAAATACAGACAGGGGCTTTTTCATTATGTTCAGGATCATCACCACCTCACACACACCATTTTTAAAACAATGTAATTTGATTTGCTTAACATGCAGTCTAAAGAAATTTTTTTGCAGAACTTGAAATACTTGGCAACATTTTTGCTCGTAACAAGTATATTACCAGTGGAGACTGGTGGCTCCGATGTCAGTGGGGCAGTGAATCCGCTCCGGGTTTTAATCCAAACTTTCAAGAAGCTGTCCAAGGAGCATTCAGGGGTAGAGATCCTATGCCCCTACAGAGGACGTTGGACTCCCAACTCCTATCAGCCCCATCCAACATGACCGACGGTCGGGGATAATGCCCACTATTTGTACTTTCCGGAAACAATGGAAAAGATGTTTGTTTCAACAAACTTTTCCAGCTGGATGAAAAGGTCCTTGGCCTTAGAGGTGTTTATTTTGTATGGTTTTCAACCCTTCAGGGAGGGGGGTTAGTTCGGTTTTTAAAAACATTTTAACTGTTTTTATGGTATATTTGTAAATCATCCTGAAATGCATGTGAAAAGCGACCCACAAATTAATAAACTAAATACACACATAAATAATGGGTGTTGTAGTCCCACTACGTCTTGAGAACCACAGGCCCTCCATCCCTAATGTACAATTACCTCTGGGTTTCTCCTAATTAGGGGTGGCAGAGAAATTCAATTCAGTTTCCATTTAAAGAGAAATCTATCAAATTTGCATTTTCCAGAACTGTAGAAGAAGCAAAACACAGCCATCCTTCAAAATTTGTACTAATCCAGATTTTGTAATGTGGTTCTTCAAACAATGTTTTAACAGTGCATATATTTTAAGGGGAAATGTGCATAAACAGGCATCTATTAGTGAACATTGCGTACAAAAATGTATATTAGGAGAAATAGCTTGCAAACATGCATACATTATTCAAAACAACATACAAAATGAGTGCATTAGGAAAAATTCACATTAAAATGCTGAAGAATTTTCATAAGGATTTTTTTTTTTTAATCACACATTTCTGCAGAAATGTGAACTGATTTTGAGACTGGAAAAATGAGAAACTCACGAGAACCGAAACTGACAGATCGTTCCATCCATTGTCCCAAAGAACTAAAAGGGGTGCCTGTTTTTAAGCTGCCCTGTGGACCCAGTGATGGCCACAACTGTAGGGTATGAACACCATAAACCAACTCAAAACAGGCTTTGTTATTTGGGTTTGCTACATCACTCCATGCTTTTAAGCAAAACTGTTGCTGTTTTTAATGCCTATAAATCCTTTCACCAAGGGACGCTGAGATTAAAATAAAACCTCTCCTTCTGGGGCAGTCTCTTGCCTGACTGCACCCCCACGAAAGTGTAAGCCCAGAAAGCAACACATTGGGAGAGATAAGCGGTTATCCAACTAGCTAGAGCTCACCTCTCTAAATCAAAGCTCAGTAAATCTGTTACCAAAGAAAATAAAGCAAAGCCTTGGCACTTCACCAGTGAAGGCTGGCGGCTCCAATGTCAGCGGGGCAGTGAATCCGCTCCAGGTTTAATCTGAAGGAGCTGTCCAACATGCTTTCAGCAGGGCCAGACCATGGAGGAAGAAAAGGAAGAGCAGGTGCCATTCCACGGGGCAAGCAACAGGCTGCAGGTTAGGATGGGTGAATAATCTGCTTAATTCTGACCATCCGCAGTCAAAATTAAGCAGATTTTTCACCCTTCTCAGTCTGCAGCTTGCCCCATGGAGTGGCGCCTCCTCTTCCTCCTCCGTGGTCTGGCCCTGGTTGGGGAAACTGTTGCTGTGGCTTCCATTCTATTATTCTGCTGGGTAGGGTCTCCTCTCCTGCCTCCTCCTTCCCCAAGTTACGAGGTTTGGGTGGGCATGGGGTGAATTGGCGGCAGTGGTCAGATTCCATCCCTATCCCAGAGTTCCCTTCAGGACTGATTGTTAAACCTCTGGGAATTGTAGCTCTTGGGGAGGGGGAAAAGAGGGGTCTCCTATAGGGATGCCAGGTTCATGGCCTGAGACTGATCCTGTATCTTTAGGAGAAAAGAAAGTCAGCCAAGTGCATGTGTTCTTGCAACACTGTAATAGGAAAAACCACAAGGTGGAATTCTTCCTTCCCCCTGCACAACTTTTAAAGATAGGCCAGCCTCCAAGAGGTCTTCTGTATCTTTCAAAGTTGTGCAGGGGGAAGGGAGAATTCCACCTTGTGGTTTTTCCCATTACAGGGTTGCAAGAACACCTGCACTTGGCTGACTTTCTCTTCTCCTAAAGAAAAAGTTGTGCAGGGGGAAGGGAGAATTCCACCTTGTGGTTTTTCCCATTACAGGGTTGCAAGAACACCTGCACTTGGCTGACTTTCTCTTCTCCTAAAGAAAAAGTTGTGCAGGGGGAAGGGAGAATTCCACCTTGTGGTTTTTCCCATTTACAGGGTTGCAAGAACACCTGCACTTGGCTGACTTTCTCTTCTCCTAAAGATGCAGCATCAGTCTCAGACCCTGAACCTGGCAACCCTAGTCTCCTAACAACTCTCAGCTCCCTTAGCAAACTACAGCTCCCAGGATTCTTTCAGGGAATCCATGACTGTTTAAAGTGGTATGACGCTGAGTTCCAGTTTTGGAAAAATGGCGGGGTATAAATAAAGATAATAATAATAAGATAATAATAATAATTTAAATATATGATGTGGCCTAAATATCTAACAAGAAGAGGCCCTTTCATGACACCCCAAATCTTCTGCCTGAGGCTGCCACCTCACTCAACCTCAGCGGTTGTCAGTGTGGCACCCGTGGGCACCAGTGTGCCCGACAGTACCTCCTATACACAACGAGCATGACTGTATGCTCTCGTACATTGAATATGTCCCCTTAAACATGCCCACATTTCATTGGAGGAACACAGGAAAGAGCTTTAAGCTGAGCCATACCATTAGTTTATCTAGTACTGTCTACACTGACTGGCAGCAGTCACCAGGGATTTGCAACAGGAGTCTCTCCCAAGTCTACAGCTCACCCTATCTTCTGTTCCGAACAGAGGAAAGGTGCAAAGGTCTTTTCTCTGAGCGAAAATGTGGCGGTGGCTGATGTAATGAAATTCAAAAGATCCCAGCTGCACTGAAGAGTCAAACTCATCAATATTATAGTGGTAAAAGAACTAGAAGTTCAGGAATTAGCCATTTCTGTCTCAACCTCAACTCTTGTCTTCTGCCGTCTCTCTTCGCACACACATCAGCTTAGCACAACTTGGCTCCTACGTCCAGAGCAAAACTCTGATCCCAGGACTCAGCAAGCAAGCAAGGCTACACCTCTCCATCTTCTTTATCAAGCAGCCTCACCTACAATGGACAGCCACCTGTTGGGGATGCTTTAACTTGGATTCTTGCACTGAGCATGGGGCTGGACTTGATGGCCTTATAGGCCCCTTCCAACTACTATTCTAAGATTCTATTCTATGAACTAAGGATGGGGGAGGAATTCAAATCAGTTTTGCATTGAAAGGTGAACCTCTCTAATTTGCACTTCCTGAAACAGCACAGGAACTAAAACGCTGTCATACTTTGAAATTTGCACTTCTCCAAACTTTCCAATGCAGTTTTCCAGCCAAATAATGTTTTCAAAAATGTGTACACTGGGGTAAAATGTACACACAAATGCACATATTTGTGAAAATAACATACAAAAATCCATTATATTAGAAAAATTGCTTGAAAAAATGTTTATATTGGGCCAAATTGCATAAAAATGTGTCTGTTAGAAGAAATATACACTAGATGACTATTTATTATTTATTTATTATTTGATTTATATCCCACCTTTCCTCCCAGCAGGAGCCCAGGGTGGCAAACAGAAGCACTAAAAACACTTTAAAACATCATAAAAAAAACAGACCTTAAAATACATTAAACCAAAATAATGTTAAAAACATTTTTTAAAAAAGGTTTAAAAACATCTTTTAAAAAAGGGTTAAAAACATTATTAAAAAAACATATTAACAAGCAATTCTAACACAGATGCAGACCTATTTGCTGTAGGACTATTTTAAAACTGCAAACTGATTTGGAAATGTGGAAAAGTGAACTTAAGATTAGAAAAATGAGAAACAAGAAGAAACCAAATTTGACAATATTCACCCACCCCTCACTACAAGTGTTTTTCAGGTCATGTCTGGGAAAGCTCAATCTCCCCAACCAATCTTGAGGAGTGCTCTGCTTCCCTGCCCCTCTTCTTTCTGGGTCCAGACCTAATATCGACAGCCAGAGAGCATCATTCCCATTTTAGGTCTCCTACATATCAATAATAATAGTAGTAGTTCATGATATTACAGATACACACCAATCAGTGCTCTGCGCAGCTTGCTTTTTCCACAAACTCTCAGAACCAATTTTCCTTACTTTGACCTTGGTGAGAAATAGGTTCCATTTGAACAGAAAGCCACACATGCAGTTCGAGAGAAGTCCCATCCCTCAAACTGTATCACATCTGTAAAGTTACTTTAGGTGACCTGGCAATCCATTTTTGAAACACACATCTTCCAAAGGATCCACAAGTGCACATTCCAGCAACAGAGAAGTCTTATAGTGCTTTGACAGGAGTGCCTGCTGGTGGATCCATATCAGTGGGGCAGTGGAATCTGCTCCAGGTTTTAGTCCAAACTTCCAAGGAGCTGTCCAAGGTACTGAAACCTCCTTGGATATCTCTGTGGAACTTCAGACTAAAACTCAGAGTGGATTCAATTGCCCCACTGAAATGAAGCCACCAGCTGCCACTTCCTGTATATGACTGAATCCTATTCGAAAATACCAACAGTCTGGAAGCACCCAAAATATCCACAGTAAAGGTTTATCTTGGACAGCTCCTTGAAAATTTGGACTAAAACCCAGAGCAGATTTCATTGCCCCACTGACATGGAGTCACCAATCAACACTGATCAATGGCTACTAGCCTTAAGCGCTATGTTTCTACTTCCACTGACAGAGGCCATAGATGGCTCTTTGGACTGATCCAGCTGGGCTCTTCTTATGTTCTTTCATACAACCAAAAAAAGCCCCGTTTGGGCATTCTTCCAAACCATGTAAAAGTAGCACACTTTTCACTTAAAAAAAACCAAACACCTTTCCAGTTGCCACCATTAAGTATGTTGCTAAAATGGTGGTGACCATAAAGTTTTGTTATCATCCTTTAAAAAAAATTGCATTGTATTATGGCATTATAACAGTATACCACAACAAAAAAATTAGCATTACTAAAGTGCTAAATTACTATGGTGCTATCCCTCTCTTTCATATATCCAGGAAAGCATTTTAGTGCTAATTAAGGGACTGATTAAAAGATAAATAAATAGGGGTCATCAAATGGCATCCATTGCCAAGGGCTGTAGCGAATGCATGCTTGTGCTTCAAATGATCCCACCCACAGCAATTGTGCCATGCCCACTGGTGTGGACAAAACATAACAGAATGTGGTGCAGCAATAGTGCAATGCTCTCAATAGTGTGGGAAATTAATTGCAATTCTGCTTGTAGCTTAACGGCAGAAGAGCGATGACTGGGTAGCACTAGGACCCACCTGAAAGCAGCCTAGGGGTGTGCCAATGCTAGGGATAGGTGAACATTTCAATTCAGTTTGCATATCAAGCCGAATCTATCAAATCCACACTTTCCGAAACAATCTGAGAACTGAAACACAGCCAGCGTTTAAAACTCACACATGTGAATTTTGCAGTGCAATTTTTCAACTAAGCAACGTTTACAAAAACCTATATATATGGGGGGAAAGTGTACACAAAATGGATATATAAGTGAAAATAATGTACAAAAATGCATTATATGATGAGAAATGGCTTGGAAAAATGTGGACATTTGTCAAACCTGCCTACAAAAATGTGTTTATTAGGAGAAATTTGCTCTCAAATGCTGGAGAATTTTGATGAGGATTTTTTTTTAAAAAAATGCACACTGCTGCAGATGAGAGCTGAATTTAAGGCCACTTTCACACATGGGTTTATTGTGTCAGTTTTGTGGATTAAAATGGTAGCACTTCTGTCCCAATGTCTAAAATTCCTTTCACACTATAACGCTTGTTGCATTAAGGAACAATGGCTTTTTGGGGCGATATACCAGCATTTTGCGCAAACGTCTTTCACGCTGCTGCAACGAACAATGTCTTGTTTCAGTCCCTCATCTAGTTCCCCCATAATTCACTGCATGAGTTAGTGTCTGGACACAGAGGTGTGTGTGGGAAAAGAATGGGGATCTGCTACCCGAACCGACACTGGAATACTGGTAAAAATTTTGTCAGGAAAAAAAACCAGGCAAAATAAAATGAAGTGCACGTAAAGGGCAGGAATGTATTGCATGCCTGGATGACTGTCATGTGAGCAGCTGCAGCTAGTGCAAAAATCCCACAATTTTCTGGATTGCCAAGCATGCAATTGTATTATTTCTGGAATCATTTATCAAGGAAATGAGTACTAAATTTCCACTAGATTCCACTAGATTTCCAGAACCAGCTTTTAAGTCATGCGAAAGAGCAAATGAAATGTGCAAATTACCAGGTAGGAAATTGTCGGAATAACGAAATAAAGTGAAGTGTGAAAGCAACCTAAGAATGGAAAAATGAGGAACTGAGAGAACCAAAAATGACAGATCTTTCCATCATAAGAACATAAGAACATAAGAAGAGCCTGCTGGATCAGGCCAATGGCCCATCTAGTCCAGCATCCTGTTCTCACAGTGGCCAACCAGGTGCCTGGGGGAAGCCCGCAAGCAGGACCCGAGTGCAAGAACACTCTCCCCTCCTGAGGCTTCCGGCAACTGGTTTTCAGAAGCACGCTGCCTCTGACTAGGGTGGCAGAGCACAGCCATCACGGCTAGTAGCCATTGATAGCCCTGTCCTCCATGAATTTGTCTAATCTTCTTTTAAAGCCATCCAAGCTGGTGGCCATTACTGCATCTTGTGGGAGCAAATTCCATAGTTTAACTATGCGCTGAGTAAAGAAGTACTTCCTTTTGTCTGTCCTGAATCTTCCAACATTCAGCTTCTTTGAATGTCCACGAGTTCTAGTATTATGAGAGAGGGAGAAGAACTTTTCTCTATCCACTTTCTCAATGCCATGCATAATTTTATCATTTTTCATAATTTCTATCATGTCTCCTCTGACCCGCCTTTTCTCTAAACTAAAAAGCCCCAAATGCTGCAACCTTTCCTCGTAAGGGAGTCGCTACATCCCCTTGATCATTCTGGTTGCCCTCTTCTGAATCTTTGCCAACTCTATAATATCCTTTTTGAGATGAGGCGCCTGCAGCACCGCCTGCAGCATGTACGACTATCTGCCTGTTGGACAGAAGTCGTGGGTGTGCTCTCGGTGCAATGAGCTCCTGGCTCTCCGGGAACGACTTCATTTCCTTGAGGCCAAGGTGGCGGACCTGGAAAAGCTGAGAGAGGCAGAGAGGTGTGTGGAGGAGGCCTTCAGGGACGTTATAGCTGTGTCCCACTCCAACGATGATAGCTCTCCTGCTATCATGGAGAATGATGGTCTCGGGGAAGGAGAGCATCCAGCTGAGGAAGAGGGAAACAATCCCTTAGAAGGGACCCATTCCTTGGTGGATGAGCAGCTATCCTCTCGTGCCGAGGACATATCTCCAGGGGGTGGAGGGATCCTTGTAGTGGGTGATTCGATCATTAGGAACATAGACAGTGGGGTGTGTGATGGGCGTGTAGGCCGCAAGGTGATTTGCCTGCCTGGTGTGAAGGTTGCGGATATCGCCCGTCGTTTAGATAGTTTGGTAGACAGTGCTGGGAAGGAGTCAGTGGTCGTGGTGCACGTTGGCACCAACGACATGGGGAAATGCAGCCGTGAGGTCCTGGAAGCAAAATTTAGGTTGCTAGGTAGGATGCTGAAAGCCAGGACTTCCAAGGTGGCTTTCTCTGAAATGCTACCGGTTCCACGCGCAGGACCAGCCAGACAGGCCCAGCTTCGCAGTCTCAATGCGTGGATGAGACGATGGTGTCGGGTGGAAGGGTTTGGATTTGTTAGGCACTGGGGAACATTTTGGGACAAGCCGGGCCTGTACAAAAGGGACGGGCTCCACTTGAACCAGAATGGAACCAGACTGCTGGCACTTAAAATTAAAAAGGTGGCAGAGCAGCTTTTAAACTGACTGAGGGGGGAAACCCGACAGGAGCTGAGAAAGGTCCGGTTTGGAATAAACCTCTCCCCTGGGATAAAAACCAAAGAAATGATGAAATTTTAAAAGGGGTAGGCCTAGAAGTAGGCATTGTGAGAGCAGGGGCACAGGATATAAATTCAGAAGAGCAAAATTACCACAGGCCTAACCACAAGTGCCAAAGACACTTGAAGAGAGACACTGCTTACAAGTGCCTGTACGCTAATGCTAGGAGCCTGCGAACCAAGATGGGAGAACTGGAGTGCTTGGTCTTAGAGGAGAGCATTGATATAGTGAGCATAACGGAGACCTGGTGGAATGGAGAAAACCAGTGGGATACGGTTATCCCTGGATATAAACTATATCGGAAGGACAGGGAAGGACGTATTGGTGGCGGAGTCTCTCTATACGTGAAAGAAGGCATTGAATCCAGCAAGCTCGAAACCCCAAAAGAGGCAGACTCCTCCACAGAATCGTTGTGGGTGGTGATACCATGCCCCAGGAGGGACTTAATACTGGGAACGATCTATCGTCCCCCTGATCAAAATGCTCAGGGAGACCTTGAGATGAGATATGAAATTGAGGAAGCATCCAAACTAGGAAATGTGGTAGTAATGGGTGACTTCAACTACCCGGACATAGACTGGCTGCATATGTGTTCCAGTCATGACAAAGAAGCAAAGTTTCTAGATATTCTAAATGACTATTCCCTAGACCAGTTGGTCATGGAACCGACCAGAGGGACGGCAACCCTGGACTTAATCCTCAGTGGGGACCGGGACCTGGTGCAAGATGTAAGTGTTGTTGAATCGATTGGGAGCAGTGACCACAGTGCTATTAAATTAAATATACATGTAACTGGCCAATTGCCAAGAAAATCCAACACGGTCACATTTGACTTCAAAAGAGGAAACTTCACAAAAATGAGGGGATTGGTAAAAAGAAAGCTGAAAAACAAAGTCCAGAGGGTCACATCACTCGAAAATGCTTGGAAGTTGTTTAAAAACACTATATTAGAAGCTCAACTGGAGTGCATACCGCAGATCAGAAAAGGTACCGCCAGGGCCAAGAAGATGCCAGCATGGTTAACGAGCAAAGTCAAGGAAGCTCTTAGAGGCAAAAAGTCTTCCTTCAAAAAATGGAAGTCTTGTCCAAATGAAGAAAATAAAAAAGAACACAAACTCCGGCAAAAGAAATGCAAGAAGACAATAAGGGATGCTAAAAATGAATTTGAGAAGCACATTGCTAAGAACATAAAAACCAACAACAAAAAATTCTATAAATACATTCAAAGCAGGAGACCATCTAGGGAGACGATTGGATCCTTGGATGATAAGGGAGTCAAAGGTGTACTAAAGAACGATAAGGAGATTGCAGAGAAGCTAAATGAATTCTTTGCATCTGTCTTCACAGTGGAAAATATAGGGCAGATCCCTGAACCTGAACTAACATTTGCAGGAAGGGATTCTGAGGAACTGAGACAAATAGTGGTAACGAGAGAGGAAGTTCTAAGCTTAATGGACAATATAAAAACTGACAAATCACCGGGCCCGGATGGCATCCACCCGAGAGTTCTCAAAGAACTCAAATGTGAAATTGCTGATCTGCTAACTAAGATATGTAACTTGTCCCTTGGGTCCTCCTCCGTGCCTGAGGACTGGAAAGTGGCAAATGTAACACCAATCTTCAAAAAGGGATCCAGAGGGGATCCCGGAAATTACAGGCCAGTTAGCTTAACTTCTGTCCCTGGAAAACTGGTAGAAAGTATGATTAAAGCTAGATTAACTAAGCACATAGAAGAACAAGCCTTGCTGAAGCAGAGCCAGCATGGCTTTTGCAAGGGGAAGTCCTGTCTCAGTAACCTATTAGAATTCTTTGAGAGTGTCAACAAGCATATAGATAGAGGTGATCCAGTGGACATAGTGTACTTAGACTTTCAAAAAGCGTTTGACAAGGTACCTCACCAAAGGCTTCTGAGGAAGCTTAGCAGTCATGGAATAAGAGGAGAGGTCCTCTTGTGGATAAGGAATTGGTTAAGAAGCAGAAAACAGAGAGTAGGAATAAACGGACAGTTCTCCCAATGGAGGGCTGTAGAAAGTGGAGTCCCTCAAGGATCGGTATTGGGACCTGTACTTTTCAACTTGTTCATTAATGACCTAGAATTAGGAGTGAGCAGTGAAGTGGCCAAGTTTGCTGATGACACTAAATTGTTCAGGGTTGTTAAAACAAAAAGGGATTGCGAAGAGCTCCAAAAAGATCTCTCCAAACTGAGTGAATGGGCAGAAAAATGGCAAATGCAATTCAATATAAACAAGTGTAAAATTATGCATATTGGAGCAAAAAATCTTAATTTCACATATACGCTCATGGGGTCTGAACTGGCGGTGACCGACCAGGAGAGAGACCTCAGGGTTGTAGTGGACAGCACGATGAAAATGTCGACCCAGTGTGCGGCAGCTGTGAAAAAGGCAAATTCCATGCTAGCGATAATTAGGAAAGGTATTGAAAATAAAACAGCCAATATCATAATGCCGTTGTATAAATCTATGGTGCGGCCGCATTTGGAATACTGTGTACAGTTCTGGTCGCCTCATCTCAAAAAGGATATTCTAGAGTTGGAAAAGGTTCAGAAGAGGGCAACCAGAATGATCAAGGGGATGGAGCGACTCCCTTACGAGGAAAGGTTGCAGCATTTGGGGCTTTTTAGTTTAGAGAAAAGGCGGGTCAGAGGAGACATGATAGAAGTGTATAAAATTATGCATGGCATTGAGAAAGTGGATAGAGAAAAGTTCTTCTCCCTCTCTCATAATACTAGAACTCGTGGACATTCAAAGAAGCTGAATGTTGGAAGATTCAGGACAGACAAAAGTTAAACTATGGAATTTGCTCCCACAAGATGCAGTAATGGCCACCAGCTTGGACGGCTTTAAAAGAAGATTAGACAAATTCATGGAGGACAGGGCTATCAATGGCTACTAGCCATGATGGCTGTGCTCTGCCACCCTAGTCAGAGGCAGCACGCTTCTGAAAACCAGTTGCCGGAAGCCTCAGGAGGGGAGAGTGTTCTTGCACTCGGGTCCTGCTTGCGGGCTTCCCCCAGGCACCTGGTTGGCCACTGTGAGAACAGGATGCTGGACTAGATGGGCCACTGGCCTGATCCAGCAGGCTCTTCTTATGTTCTTATGTTCTTATGTTCTTAGAACTGTACATAGTATTCCAAATGCGGCCGCACCATAGATTTATACAACGGCATTATGATATCGGCTGTTTTATTTTCAATACCTTTCCTAATTATCGCTAGCATGGAATTTGCCTTTTTCCATCCCTTTAAATTGGTAGCATTAACCCCTTCGTACTGACATCAAAAGGAACCAAAGAGAAGCTCTAGTAAAGCAACATTAATCACAATATTAAAATCACAAAATGTGTAGGAAGGGAGACTGCCCTTAAAAATAACATTAGAAGAATTTGGAAACTTTTTCTTTTTCTGTACCTGCAGGTGGATCCAGCCGGTATTTATTCTCTTGACACCAACCAACTGGTCGAAGTCTGTAATCCAAGTAAAACAACCACTGGTCATAGGATTCAGTCTCCTCCAATCCCACATAGCGAAGGCGTAATCTTCCTCCAATATTCTCAAGAACACTAACTATCCAGTATTGAAAGGGACTCTGGGAATCCTGGAGCTCTATTAAGGAATCAACTGTAATGAGGTCTACAGGGTTTTTCCCTCGCAGAGGCTGTTTGAACAGAAGCAAAACTCCTTATTTTAAACTTTATTTGAAGTCTTCTCATGGTAACAGAGACAGCAGAAGATTTATATTTATTTGTCGTCGATGGTTTTATTCACCTTTATCCAAGTTTACGGCAGCAGAATCTTCTCCTGCCTCCTAATTTTAACCCAGTCATGCATTCCAAAAACAAAGGAAAAAACACACACCCAGATAAACAGTTGTTGTCAATCACTGCTCAACAATTATTCATTTCAAAAATGATCCCCCCCCCCAATTCCCAGGAACTTGATTAGCTAAAAACATTTTAACTGTAGGGAGCTGTGAAGAGGAAATGTTCAGTGAAAGGACTGAGGTTTTAAGTGTTCAGTTTGCAAAGTTTCGTATGTATTCAGAGTCTGGCAGGGGAGGCTGGTCCATTTGGGTAAATGGGACACTGCCCCACCAACCTCAGCCTACCATCAGCCAGCCCTCATCTGCCCTGCCTTCTTACTTACAGCCAATGTCTGGAGGCGGCACTGCCTGTCCATTTCCTCCTCCTTAGCCTCAGTGTTGCCCTTGTAGAACTCAGCAGGGAAGAGGATGGAGAGAAAACTAGAACCAGTTGGCTTCGCCCCTCATTGCCTCTGGCTCCACCTACTGTTGGTCTCCCAGCCTGCCACCCTACCAGCTGCCACTATATTCTAGGTGTTGATTTCTGAATTAAACTTCAGTTTTTTGAGAATGAACTATGCATGCCCTTTATTTATTTATTTGCCTTCTCACATTTATACTCTGCCTTTCTTTCATCAAGGAACTCAAGGCAGCATACATGTGGTTCTCAGGTGGTCTCCCATCCAGGCACTGACCAGACCCAGACGTGCTTAGCTTCGGCAAGGTGGTGGCCTCATGTGCCTGCAAACCATACCCTGAGCCGGGGAATGGTGGGTGCACATACATATGTGCCCATGAGAAAACACATGAATTTGAGGAATGAACCAGACATTACCTTCATAGCATGTTTACCAATAACATCTCTCTCTCTCTTTTTTTTTTATTAAGAACAAAGTGTGTGGGATATTCACTGAGAGCACAGCACGTGGGAAGGAGAGATTTAATCCTTTTCCCCCAGCCACACAACCAATGAGATTAATGATTAAAGCTCTTGATGGTCCAATGGGAGTTTTTTTTCTAACACTAATTGCTATGTATGTGTGTCTATAGGTAGTTGCGTGTGTCTGCACAATTAGCATTGCAGCTGGGGGTGGAAGAGTCAAACCTCCTGGCACACTGTACTCCCGATGAACTCCCAATCCCCCTGTACCTGGTATATCATTATTTATTATTTAAGGCGGCTGCTAAACATGCTACAAAAGTAGCACCTAGCTTGGACATGAACCAAAATAAACGTCTTCATGCTTGAAATGTAACCTATCAAAATTTTCAAAATCTTGAGTCTTGAATTTTCTAAATGTGACAAATTTCAGACGTCTGCAGAAATCACTCTTCTATTACACAGATGCACATTTCACCAGGGCATTCATCTGTGCAAAGCTCACAGATGTTAATCATAAGCACATACAGTGAACATATGATACAGGCTGGGGGTAATGGTTGCCACCATGATGTCCCACCCCCTGCCTATACGCAGGGGCAGCTAGTGGCTCCATGTCTGTGGGGCAGATTACATCACCCCACTGACATTATTATTATTTATTATTATTTTATTCAGCTTATATCCCGCCCGACTAGCAAACAGCTCTCTGGGCGGCAAACATAGAAACTTATACAATAATATGTGTGCCGTTAAATGTCTGTACAGGGCTCTTGACTCGGGACTTCCTGATTAAGACTCCTTTAGGACCCATCTGCACTCTGCATTTAAAGCAATATCATATCACTTTAAACTGTCATGGCTTCCCCCAAAGAACTGTTACGGCTACTGAGAGTTGTTAGGATAGAATTACCTCTATTCCTCTCACAGAGCTACAATTCCCAGCATTCCCTGGGAAGACGGATTGATTATTAAACTATTCCTGCATTGCCTAATAAAAAATTAGTTTTGAAGCCTAGCTGTGTTCAGGTGGGATTCAGGGCAGCCAGAGCTGCAATGAGCATCAGCATCCAACAGCCAATTTGAACAACAACGTATCTGTGGTTTCCTCAGGCCTGTATTTATTTATTTAAGAGGATGTATATACTGCTTAACCATCAAAACAGCTAAGTCAACAGTTTCCCAATTCCCCCACACACAGAGACCACTTCAAAATTGCTGAGGGTCTTTGCGGCCCACTTTTCCGTGTGCTTTAATTATATTTTACTGCATATTTAATTTCTTATATTTCATTGTGTTCCAATTTGAATTCCATGGCATTTAAATTGGGCCACAATACTACATAAGAAACAAAAGAAGCAGTAAAAATATAATTAAAATCAATCTGAAAACTTAACGCAAGCATGCCATGGGCCACCTGAATGACGTTCACGCACCACAGTTTGGGAACCCCTGCTCTAAGCAGCCATATACAACAGAGAAAGACCCCGGTCCTTCCATTTTGTAAGCAACCCTAACCCATGGCCTAGCTCTCATTAAGGTGCTAACCTTGTGTCAGGTCATGCCACTTCAGGCTGCAGGCGGGGCCCACATGATTGAATGCTACTCCACAGAAAAAGCAACCCTATTCCCTGCCCATAGAAAATCAAGATGTCAGGGAGACTGGTTTGCAGTTTGCAGGTCTCCCTGACACACTAGTTTTCTGTGTACGAGGAATGTTTTTTCATGGAGGAACATTCAGTTCAATCGCCTGCAGTCTAAATGGCCACCCTGGGCTCCTGCCGAGAGGAAGGGTGGGATATAAATCAAATAATAAATAAATAAATAAATAATTGGTATGGCTCAGCTCTGAATTGGTATGATCTGCTCAGCAACAGGGAAACCGAATTCTAAGGCTGCTATGCTATCACCCCAAAATGGACAGTGTAACTACCAAGAGCTTTTCCTCAACTAATACTACTGGGCCACAAGGCAGCAGGGACCTAGAAGCATATATGCTCTCATCCACAAATGCACGTAGTCATTCTTCCATGACATCTGAATGCACTTTCTTTTTTAAGATATATATATATATATATCAGAAGCAGCAAGGAGAGCAAAACAGTTCCTGTTAAGATGGGGGAAGGGGCACAGCTCTGTGGTAGAGCATCTGCTTTGCATGCAGAAGGTCCCCAGAATCTCCAGGACCCTCTGTCTGAGATCCTGGAGAGCCGCCGCTAGTCAGTCAGTAGAGACAGGTGGCTCCGATGTCAGTGGGGCTCTCCGACACTGGAGGCATTCAAGAGGCAGCTGGACAGCCATCTGTCAGAAATGCTTTGATTCCGATTCCTGCATTGAGCAGGGGGTTGGACTCGATGGCTTTGTAGGCCCCTTCCAACCCTACTATTCTATGATTCTATGACTCCGCTCCAGATTTTAGTTCAAACTCTCAAGGAGCTGCCCAAGGTGCTGAAACCCAGAGTAGATTCACTGCCCCACTGACATCAGAGCCACCAGCCTCCAGTGCAGTCAGGGTCAACGATACTGAACTAGATGGACTGGCTCAGGAGAAGGCAGCTTCTTCCTGTACTCCTCTGGTTCTGCCGTGAGAATTAGTTTCTGCAGCAAAAGGGCCCTTTAAAGAGGTGCTACAGTCTGGACAGTCTTTTTGCTAAACCAACTACTACTGCTGCTGCTGCTACTACTACTACTAATAAAAATCATCTGGCAGCAGTTGCAATTTGTCATGGAGGAAGATTTTCCCCCTCCCTGTCCTCACTCCTGCCTATTGATTAAACAATGCAATGATGATTATTCTAGCAAGTAAACAACAAATATTCAGATAACAAATAGAAACAGGCCTACAGCCATCACGTTTGTAGTGGCGGTGATGATGGGAAGGCATTGGAAGTTAGCACAAAAAAGCCAGCATAGACTGAAAGGAAAGTAGCTTGGTCTGTTTAAATTTAAAGCTATAGGGTATATTTAATACAATTAAGTTAGGTACCACTGGCCAGAACAATTGCTGGGAGGAGGGAGGGACAGGATTATGTTGTGCTGAGCAGGAGACAGAATGTCCTGCCTGCATGTTTTTCTGTAGATTAAAGAGCTAGAGGCTTTAAAAAAAAAAATCAAAGCAGGAGTGTGGAATATCCGTTTTAAGGAACATCCAGCACTCACTGTCTTGGCTTGCACTGAAAACACACCACAAGGCATTAAAAATTTCCATTCCTCCTGCAAAGCTACCAGAACAGACACCAGGCCTGGCGCCAGTGTGTGGCCAGGTTGGGCCCTGGCCGAGGGCCCCTGAGGGAGACCTCCTTTACGGTCGGAGGGGGAAGCTCCCACTTAGCCATCCATGGCAGCGTCGGATTGCAGGACTCAACAACTTGATGCTGCCATGGATCACAAAGTGGGAGTTCACGGGGAGCTCCCTGGCACCCCCAGGGAACCCCACCCCCCAATTCTGGCAGTGCAGGGCTAAAATAAGCCTGCCCATTCCACCTACCTGGTGTGTCAGCGTACATGTCTGCCATCAACCAAGATGATGGCAGGGACATCCCTAAAGGGTTGACACCCCACTGTCATCTTGGGTGGTAGCAGGCGTGCGTGCACAGTGTGTGGGGAATGCGCCCTGACACAACAGGTAATTGAGGCAGGCTTATTTAAGCCCCATGCTGCCTGCATCGGGCAGGGTGTTTAGTCTTACAAATGCTGCAGGCCCAGGGCAGGCTGGTGCCCAAGGGCCCAGTCACACCTGGTGCCGACCCTGCCAGACTCCCTGCCCTCTCAGTGTTGCACCACAGCATGAATGGAATGGAGATAATGGTCTACTCCCAACCTTGGTCTGAGTAAGTTGCTCACTTGGGGCTATCCATGGTCCAGCAATGGCTGACCACCCTTGCTTTCCCTCTTTCTCCGTAGGATCTGCCATCATTCCCAGAACAAGGCATGGACTACAGTTCTCATCATTCCTGACCATTAGCCATGCTGGCTGAGACTAATGGGAGTTGGAGTCCAACAATATCCAGAGGGCCACAAGTTCCCTGGCCTTACCCTACAGCAACCAGCTTCATGTCTCCTGGAAGGCCATGACTATGAGAATTCCAAACAAGTTTGTTTGTGTGTGTGTGTGTTTATTGATTAATTAATAAACAATTAATTAATTATTAAATTTATATCCCACCCTTCCTCCCAATAGGAGCCCAGAATAGAAAGTCTCACATCCATACATTCAAGGAAACCCAACTAAGAAAATCTGGATCTATTTACCTCCCTCTGCCCCACTCCAGCAGTCTGGAATATTATCACTTAAGAATATAATTGCACTTAAAATTGTGCTTATCTTAGATGATCACATGTAAACGATCAATGCTCTTTTTTCTCCCCTGGTCAGGGTTACAAAGGGGAAAAAAAGCAACTGGACAGGCTCAGATTTTAAAAAACGTTCTACCATAAACATTGCAGTACTTGAGAAGATGTATTAACTCAATACATACGCCTTCCAGTAAATTTGCAGGCGCTGTTCGTGAGCCCGTCAAGTCACGTATGAGAAATTCAGTCCAGTCTGCGTATTTCTCTTTGATAGCTGGAAAAATAAGAGAAAGACGCAATTAGCTGAGGACACAGATCCTGACACATAAAAATGTAGGACCGAAATATTACGTTAGAGATCGAATATACAAAGTAGATTTAAAGCTCTGTAATCTAGTTCAAACATCATGATCTCAGTCCAAAAAACTGTGGTTTACAGGCACAATCTATCCTAGCTTCTTGTTGTTAGGAGACCCCTATTCTTCTCAGAGAGCTACAGTTCACTCTGGAAGAGGGACTAACTGTTAAACCATTCCGGCAATCACAGCTCTAACAACCCTCAGCACCTTTGTCAAACTACAGCTCCCAGGATTCTTTGGGGGAATACAATGGAATAATAGTGGAATACATGTATGGTGTGGGCATGGAGTGAATGTGTCACATGGAACAGGACTTAACAATTCGCAACCAAGACAGCACTGCAGAGTTACCTCCTGGGGAATTGTGACAACCTCTCCCAGTCTAAAAGCAGTAGTGGTTAGTGAGGCCAGGTGGGGTAGGGGTGCACTGCTTACCTGACTTTCCAACACCAGGGTTGCTGTCAGTTACTGAGAGGGGTGAGGCAGCAGGGAGGTCAGTGTGGACTGGCTTTGTCACTGCCCCCTATCAGCCTTGTCTCGGTGACCCTGGCACTGGGAAGTCAGGTAAGGAGCACAGTCAAAACCCCACCCTGCCCTGCCAACCACTATTGCTCCACCCGCTGCTGGCCTCCCTGCTGCTGGAAGTGCAACAGCAGAGATCATTCAATGTGTAGCTTAAGGGTTAATTCTGTTCGTGTTAAAGTCAACTAGCCAAGAGGGGGCACGTGGAGGTGTTGCTTAGCAACCAGACAGAAAGGCATGATCTTCACTGAGGTAGCACCTGCTCTGATTGGCTGTGTAGTTCCGAGGGAGCTTTTCCCCCTGTATGTTTGGTTGCATGTCTCCCTGCCGTGTCCAAAGCCTGAACTAAGAAAGACAAAACCTTTCTGTTTCTTTCTCCTCAAATTGTACAGTTTTTGTTCAGTTTGCTCAGGAAAGTATTATCAGGACTTTTCTCTCTAGACTCCCCCCCCCCTCAATAACTGTGTCATTTAAGTGACTTTGTTAACACTGGCCTTACCAGTCCCAATGGGCATGAGACACCAGTGTAAAAGACATCATGCTGTTTCCTGGTTGGAGCAAAAGCATCCCGGGATGGAGCCTGGCTCACTTCCATACTTTCCCAAGCCCTGTGTCATATTGCATTCCCCCCTTAAAGACCAGCCAGGCTACAAGTTAATTAAATAGCTCATTTGCAATGGTTACATCTTGCTGCTTTCTATAGGCCTTGTCGTACAATCCTCCCCCTCAGCCAGTAAATGATGCCATCTATTCATTCTCTTTGTTGGTAACATTTACAGACTTTTGTCAACTGCAGTTTTGTTGATGGATTTGCTGGTAGTTACTAATGTCAGCGCTTGGATGGTGGCTGTAAATCTTGTCTAGTTGTTTGTTGGTTTTAAAAATTCTCTTATCCCTGCAGTTTTGGAGAGATTTGCAGGACAAATGTGCTTGTCATACAGACCCTGTCGCCTCTCTATAGAAAGCTCCCTCACCATTGGTCATTGGTCCGTCTAGCTCAGTATTGTTTCCACAGACTGGCAGCGGCTCTCCAGTGTTTCAGACTAGAGGCCTCTTCCAGCCCTATCTAGAGATACCAGTGCTTGAACCCGGGACCTTCAGCATACAAAGCAGATTGCTCTACCACTGAGCTACTGCCCTTTCCCTCTCCATCCCAATTTTTAACGTGTTAACAGCTGTGTTGTCCTTCTGCCCAGATCACACCTGAATCCCTGCAGCCCAACCAACCCTGATTTTTCCAGGGAGAGTCCCTTCTACCTGGCACTGTTTTACCGCTCCAATTTTTGCCTTTTCATTTATTTTCTTATACTTGTTTCCCACCTCTCTTCCATCATGGAACCCAAGGTGGCCTACATGTAGCTCCTTTTTTGGGAACACCTTGTTGAAATGTTGCTAGCTGGGAGTTGTTGGTGTTGCTATTCTTCAGAGTCCATCCCTCTCCCTCCACAAGGCCTCCAGAACAGGGATGGGGAACCTTTGGTCCTCCAGCGCTCTCTCTCTGCCATCCTCCCCTACACTCGAGCAGACATGTCTGCAGTAAACAGTGCTTCCAGGCATAGCTTGGAAAAGTTACTTTTTTGAACTACAACTCCCATCAGCCCAATCCAGTGGCCATGCTGGCTGGGGCTGATGGGAGTTGTAGTTCAAAAAAGTAACTTTTCCAGGCTCTGGACCTGATGCACTGTTTACTGCTGAGGTGACTGCACCACCTGTCAAGGAGCACCATTCCAGCCAAGCATGAGAGAGCTGCCTGCAGCAGCCACAATCCAGTAGACAAGGAGGCACATTCTGACTATATCAGAGTATGTCACCCCCAAAACAAAACTTTCTTAAAAGGAGCTTCTTTCCTGGAGGATTTGTTAATGGAGGTATTACAGTATTGTTATGTATATCCCATTTCTCCTAGCAGTGAGAAGCTCCAGGGTCTCAGCACTCTGAGGACTGGCTTCTTCCGCAAGGAGATCATTGGAGTTTATTGACATTCAGAAATATTTGCTTTTATTTAAAAATATACAGGTTAAGCATAGGTGGAAGTACACAGATGGAACACAGCTATAGAGAGATGAAGGCTGCTGCTCCCACTTCAGATCTCTAAGGCGGCAGGCAGCACCCCAAAATGCTGTTAACTTGGTTCCCAACTACATTGGGCTCAGGTGCACATCAGTGTTGCGACCACAACATACTCATTTCACAGAAGAAAGGCTAGCGATACTCAGAACAGCATCTCAAAACAGGCAAAGTACCTACACACCCCAAATGCACAGACCAAAAGGAAAAGCACAAGCAAATGCATGGAGTAAAAAAGCAGGGAATCTCTTCTTCCCTCAAAAAAGACAACCCCCCCCCAAATAAGAAAAGCTATTTTTAAAAACGTTGGGGGGGGGCATCACATTGAGGGCCCTACCAGAGTTCAAAAACTCAGCTCTCTCTTGATGGAAAGGATATCACAATTAGTTCCCATGGGAACACATTGCCAATATATTAACAAGTCCACGGCCTTGGCCAGATATTGCTTCAGTGAGTGTTTGTGAGTGTTTCTTCATTCTATAAATCAGGGGCCTGTGGGTGAAACCTCAATAAAACCTCTGGCCTGCATGGCAATCTAGGCCTGCAAAGGGATCCAATTTGACCTATGAGGCTGTGATGTTCCTATATATTAGTGTATATATGGTAAGTGCTGGTTGTTTAGAGTATACATGGTAAGTAGTGAAAGAGGAGGGGGAGTGAATGGGCAATAGAATGCTTGATGATTGGCTGAATGTTTAAAATGGCTGACAGTATAAATGAAAGGATGACAGGTAAATCTGGGTGAATGTGAGGTGGTAAATTGTGGAATCTGGGGAGGAGAAGAGAAAGAGTGGATTGCTTGGTGGGGTTTGAGAGAGTTGTTTGCCAGGAGAGAGTGAAGAAGGAGGGAGGTGGAGTTCGGATTAGTATTGAGTAAAACCATATGCTTATGTGCCTTAAGAAGAAATCTTGTTAATCTTGTTAGCTTTGTTATCTGTAATAAATACTTAATTTGGTTTACCAAAGGCCTGATCCTTGGCTGGGGTTTCACAGACCAGAAGGGAGGGTAAGGTAATGACCAAGGCTGAAGGGGAACTGTAACAAATGGTGGCAGCGGTGAAGAGAATAACAATACCAGTATTCAGAGTCTCTGGGAATACTAGTATTGGGACGTTACTGGTGGTTGCCTAGCAGGGGGATCTGTTGAGATCTGTGCTAGAGCGGGGAGAGAAATCATAAGAGAGAGCGGTCTGGACTGGTGGAATCCCTGGTGGTGCCTAGAGACAGGCAGTAACCATGAGCAGGTAGGAACCTGACAGGGAGAGCCAGGGAAGGACGCATCACAGAGGCCATTTCCCCCAAACCACACCCACCTGTCAATCATTTGATGTCACTTGGTGACATCAGGTGATAGGCAGGGGTCAATTCTGCATTGGTTGGGCTGTTAGTTCCCCACAGAAAACTGGTGTGTGCAGCCTAAGCAGCAGGATTTAACTCCACCTCCCCGCTCATCATCTGATGTGTCAAGAGTTCAATCCTGCTGGGTGCTACTTCGTCAGCACATTTCCTGTAGGGATACTTCCCACCACCCCTGCAAGTCAACTTTGACAGGTGGGTGGAGACACCCACCTAGGAGTCACCTGGTGTCATCATGATGTCAGATGAGCAACAGGCAGTTGGTGAACTGCATTGCAAAATTCAAACAAGTGCAAATTTCGAAGGGTAGCTCTGTATCGGTTCTTATATTGTTTTGGAAAGTGCCAGTTTGATAGATTCAGCTTGAAAGGAGAACTGAATCAAATTTCTCCCCCATCCCTGTGTGGGTTGTCCCGCCCACCTGCCGAAATCCCTTGTGTGCGGTTCCCAAGCTTGAGAACCATAGCTGAAAGGGCACTGCCAGCCCCATGCTTTGCAAGCCTCCCTGTGCTGCTTTCCACCCCCAATGTTGCAGGTGGAAAGAAGTGATGGTGACAGAGAGCAGGAGCTAACTGGAAACCTCTTCCCCCTCCTTGAGCAAGTCAGAGTCTTCCCAGCCATCAGCTGACGGGTGGATGGAAGCGCGCTTGCTCCAGCAAAGGAGCAGTTGGAAACCCACTTGAAGCTCCCAATTATTCCTTTCAAGCCCCACCCTTGCCCATCCCATACTTGACATCAGTTTATTTTACTTATTTTTTGTTTATTCCATTTGTTGGTCGCCTCATACCCAACTGTCTCTAGGCGACTTGTAACAAATTTAAACGCATACAGTATCAGACAGATTTTAAAAGCATAGAATATAACACAAACTTTAAAACATACGATATAAAAACTTAGAACCCAAATGAAAGAAACTAAGGCTGCAATCCAACATATATCTACTCAGAAGTAAGCTCCACTGGGTTCAATGGGACTTACTCCCAGGTAAGTGTGTACTGGATTGCAGCCTACAACAGCACAGTTTAAGGGCCTGAATGAAAGGAAGATCTAAGACCTGGGAGACCAGGATTCAAATCCCCACATAGCCATGAAGCTCACTGGATGACCTTGGGCCAGTCACTGCCTCTCAGCCTCAGAGGAAGGCAATGGTAAAACCACCTCTGAATACCGCTTACCATGAAAACCCTATTCATAGGGCCTCCCATAAGTCGGAATCGACTTGAAGGCAGCCCATTTCATTTTTCAAAGGCAGACAAAGAAGGCACCAGGCACACCTCCCTTGGGAGAGCATTCCACAGCTGGGGGCCACCATCTGTAGAGAGGGGGGTGTAGCTTCCCTAAAACAGCCTAGCAGGCCAAATGGAAAGTCCCAGTGGCCCCAGATTGGCTTATTGGCCTGAGGTTCCCCACCCCAGCTTAGACTGTAAGCAGTTTGAGGCAGAGACCTGAATTCTCTTTACTTGCCTCACTCTGTAGAGTAGCATTATTTACTTGTTTCATTACACCCCACCTCTCCCCATGTAATTGATATGTATTTTGCACCATGCCTGTTGATCGCCTAATAAATCCTCCCCAACACCGCCACCATCTCCATAAGCCTCCTTTTATTTAATCCCAAAATAACTTCCCAGCTGTAATAAAGGTGGTGTTGGTGAACTGATATTTTCATAATATAGCACAGGGTCATTTCATTAAAAAGGTTTTACTCCCTTCCAGCGTGACAGTTATTCATTCCAAATGTCCCATAAATCCGAGTCTCTTTATTTTATTGCGGACACCGTCCATCTGTAGCTTGCCATGAAGATGTCACTTCAAAAAATAAAAAGGGTTTTCACTAGAAGGAGATTAGCACACACAAAGCTCCTAAGACTGCCAGTTTCGTTTATTAAGGGAGTTCGGATCTGTATTAAAACACAGGGAGCTGTCATAGATGCAGTTAGGGTTGCACCTCAGTGGTTAGAGCAGGTATGCCTTGCATGAAAAAGGTCCCAGGTTCAGTCCTCAGCATCTCCAGGTAGGGCCAGGAGAGACCTCAGTTTGAAGCCCTGGAGAGCTCTTGCCAATCAGAGAAGACAATACTGAACTAGCTGAACCAATGGTCTCACAGTATAGGGCAGCTTCCCATGAATCAGACCAATGGACCATCTAGCTCAGTAACGTCTATACCAGGGGGAGTGAACGTGTCTTCTATGAAGGGCTGTTGTTTACCCACAGGAAATGTCATTCAGGGTCTGGAGCCAACAGGGCTCAGAGCCTAAAACAAAATGGCAGGCGGAGTTTGGGGCATGGTAAGATTGCATAGCTCTTTCTCTCTCTCTCTGTCTCACCTATCCCTTTCCCCCCTCATTTAAGAACACAAGAAGAGCCCCACTGGATCAGACTAGTAGCCCATCTAGTCCAGCATCCTGTTCACACAGCCAGACCAGCTAGATGCCTCTGGGAAACCCACAAGCAGGACCCAAATGGAAATGTATAATTAGAGGGGGGGAGCACAAGGAAACAGCAAGACTAAGCCTTCCCAGAGGAACACCTACTTGCGTGAATGGGAAAAACCAATTGGCAGCTAACATTGAGCAGGAACTGCGGATGGTGCAAATCTATTACAAAAGTAAAAGAAGTGTATTTGCTACAAAAAAAATGCTCCTATGTAGATGAGCCCTGAGGCTGTGAACACACTAGTCACCAGAACAAAGCATTTCCATTAGCCACACCTGGAGGGGGAACGGGTTGATCTGCCAATCAGATGTGAAATCTCCTTGAAGCTGAATTTTTAAGAAACACACACTCAAGCAACTTCCACCAGGTTTTACAATAAAAGGGGTGGGGGTTTGACTAGCATTGTGTGCCCCTGTTTTCAGAAGAAAGAGGTGGAGCCACACTAGAACCGGCAGAGCAGTGAGTGTGTTTCTACCGTCAGGGTTGTCCTTGTAGAACTCAGCAGGCAAGAGGATAGGTACAAAACTAGAACCAGTTGGCTCTGCCTGTCATTGGCTCTGGCTCCACCTGCTTTTTGGACTCCCTGCCTTCTGCCCTACTAGTCCCAAGGGTACGAGCCACCACTGCACTGTGGGCCACATCCAGCCTCCAAGCTGCAGATTCCCCATCTCATGTCTACACTGATTGGGAAGGGCCTTTTCAGTGGTGATGCCTCAATCTTTGGAATGTCCTGTCCAAGAGCCTTGCCTAGCACCAACCCCAACATCTTTTTCGATGTCAAGTGAAGACTCTTTTATTTTCCCTATTAAAGTTGCTATTATTAATAATAACTGGTTTCTATAATGCTTAATTGCAAAAAAAGTTGAAGGTTTAACTAAAATGATCAAATCAATTTCCTCAGCAGATTCAGCCCAATATTTTTTCCTTTTTTTAAAAAAAAAACTGATCTCCAAAAGCAGTAACTTGGTTAACAGAAAAACAATTAGATGAGCAATTTTATGAAGTTCTCCAGCCAAGACACAAAACCTGTATTTTTTTTTTTAAACTGAAGGAGGAGAAAGAATTCAGCAAGCTTTGAATACAGTACAGCACGCAGAAATAAACCAATATCAAGCCTGACTGAAGAAGTTGATTAAATTAGTTCAATTTAAAAGCCTAAACAAACCCTGAAGGTGGCTTCTTTGTTTACTGCTTTCCGCTTAAATCACACACAACCAGAGAAGCGTCATGTAGGCACAAAATATTTGTTCATTAAATCTCCCATAAATTTCCACTCTATACTTGGCTGCAGCCACAATATTGTTTAGAAATCATTATATGCCATTCATTTGGGTCTCGCTGTTTTGACATGATTCAGATGCTTCCATGCTACATTTTGTTTAACCCACAAGTTATTTGGAAGTTGTTATAAACAGCAGACAAATTTCTTTTAATGAAGAAGAGGTAGGGACGCAGCTCAGTGGCAGGGCACCTGTTTTGCATGCAGAAGGTGCCAGGTTTAATCCTCAGCATCGCCACACAGGACTGGAAATGTCCTCGTTCTGAAAACCTGGACAGCTGCTGCCAGTCAGTGTTGCCAATACTGAGCTAGATGAACCAATCGTCTGACTCGATATAAGGGAGCTTCATATACTTAGGCTTTATTTTTTAAAATATTTTACTTTTTTATTTTAATGTTTTATTAAGTCACTTTGAGTGCACATATGTGTATACAAAAGCGACTGACAAATGTAATAAATAATATGCTCCTATTTCAGCTCTGGCTATTCTGTGTTAAACCGTCTTCTGAAATAGGGAAGGGCCACAACTCAGAGGTAGAGCACATGTTTTGCATGCAGATTTCCACGTAGGGCTGGGGAAAACTCTGGTCTGAAGCCCTAGAGAGTCACTGCCAGTCAGTGTAGACAGTACTGAGCTAGCAGGATCAATGGTGTGACTTGGATTTTTTTTTTTTTGCGTTTCTATCCCGCCTTTCCTCCAAGAAACTCAAGGTGGCGTACACAGTTCTCCTCCTCTCCATTTTATCCTCACAACAACCCTGTGAGGTAGGTTAGGCTTAGAGGCTGTGAATGGCCCATGGCCAATGAGCTTCATGGCTGAATGGGGATTTGAGCCCTGGTCTCCCAGGTCCTTGTCTGACACTCTAGCCACTACCCTACACTTGCACAAACTAGTACACGCAGGTTTGGCAGGCCAAGAGTAACATCCTAGAGTGGGGATAGGGAAGTGATCTGCCGTACCCAGGCTACTTTGACACGCAGGAAGAGCCAACCACCTGTCAATCACCCTGACATATGACATCACATTATTCAAATTTAAAGCAGTAGCTGCAAGGGAAGAATTGGGAGTGTGCAAGTAGTAGCCATTGGTAGCCAATGAATTAGTCTAATCTTCCAGGCATTGGACTAATAGTCTTTGAAAGTCATCAAGTTGGTGCCCATCACTACCCTTTGGAATTCCCTCCCCTTAAATATTAGACAGGTGCCATCTCTGTTATCTTTTCGGCACCTACTGAAGACCTTCCTCTTTCAACAAAGTAGAGACCTTATTATCCCAGTTTGCATCTGTATTGGAATTTGTTTTTTACAATGTTTGTAAATGTTTTTTTTTTAAGGATGTTTTCTTTTAAATATATCTTTAGTGCTTTCTCACCTGTTTGCTGCCCTGGACTCCCTTTTGGAGGAAGGAGGATATAAATTTAATACAACAACAACAACAAACAACACTTTGTGTGGTAGCAAATTTCATAATTTAACCATGTGCTGTGTGAAGAAGTACTTTCTTTTACCTATCTTGGTGTCCTCTCTGAGTGTTTAACCTGCCTGCCTCACATGTATATTAGTCAATACACTCACATATTACAAAACCTCAAGAAGTCTCCAGGGATCCCTCCCTCCCCAAAGACACCAACTCAAGGTGAGAATCTATCATCCCTGGAATGTCTCACCTTACATGGAGAAGGGGGAGTGCATGTAACAAAATTAGCTCAGCACACATTTCGCCCTATTCACTGAGATCCTGGCTGCTTAAACCACACAACCAGAATCACTATCCAGCTCTTGCCAGTGCAACAGGTTAGCTCCAGCGATGGGCGAATCGGACAGCTTCATTTTCTTTCAGATCCTGATTTTTCCCATCTTAAGTTCAGTTCTCATAAGAACATAAGAAAGACCTGCTGGATCAGGCCAATGGCCCATCTAATCCAGCATCATGTTCCCACAGTAGCCAACCAGTTGGCCATGGGAAACCTGCAAGCAGGACCTGAGCACAAGAGCACTTTCCACTCCTGCAGTTTCCAGGAACTGGTATTCAGAAACATACCGCCTCTGACTATGGAGGCAGAGCATAGCCATCATGGCTAGTAGCCTCATTCTCCATGAATTTGTCTAATCCTCTTTTAAAGCCGTCCAAATTGGTGGCCATCACGGCCTCCCGTGCAAGCAAATTCCATAGTTCAACCATGTGCTGTGTGAACAAGCACCTTCTTTTCTCTGTCCTGAATCTTCCAGCATTCAGCTCTATTGGATGTCCATGAGGTCTAGAGTTATGAGAAAGGGAGAAAAAGCTTTTCCTCTCCACTTTCTCCAAGCCATGCATAATTTTATACCCTTCTATCATGTCACCTCTGACTCATCTTTTATCTAAACTAAAAAGCCTCAGATGTTGTCATCTTTCCGCATAGGGGAGTCTCTCAATCCCCTTGGCCATTTTGGTTGTCCTTTTCTGAATTTTTTCTTGCACTACAATATCTTTTTTGAGGTGAGGCAACCAGAACTGTACTATTCAGGCATCAACAGGTAGCACTGGGAGATGAGGTTTCAGACCCTTGGCCCCTCACTTGTGGAGTACCACAGGGTTCTATCCTCTCTCCCATGCTATTTAACATCTATGTAAAACCGCTGGGAGCTATCATCAGGGGTTTGGGGCTGCGGTGTCACCAATATGCTGATGACACGCAGCTCTATCTCTCCTTTAAATCTTCACCGGAGTTGGCTGTAGAGACCTTGTCCAAGTGCCTGGAATCCGTGAGTGGGTGGATGGGAAGAAACAGGCTGAAGCTCAATCCTGATAAGACCGAGGTGCTACTTGTGGGTGACAGGGGAAGGTTGGGTGTTGCTGACCTGAATCTTAATGGGGTAAAATTGCCCCTGAAGGATCAGGTCCGCAGCCTCGGGGTTGTTCTTGATTCCAAGCTGTCCATGGAGGCTCAGATTTCGGCAGTGAGCCGGGCAGCTTGGTATCAACTACACCTCATACGGAGGTTGCAACCCTACCTTCCTATTCATCAGCTCCCACTGGTGGTACATGCCCTGGTCACCTCTCGATTAGACTACTGCAATGCACTCTACGTGGGGTTACCCTTGAAAACGGTCCGGAAACTACAACTGGTGCAGAATGCGGCGGCACGCCTGCTTACAAACAGCCGCCGCCGTGATCACATCACGCCGGTGTTATTTCATCTACATTGGCTTCCAGTTGTTTTCCGGGCCCAATTCAAGGTGTTGGTCTTAACCTTTAAATCCCTATACGGTCTCGGCCCAGTTTACCTGAAGGAGCACCTCCAGTACCACCAACTAAGCCACCCGACCAGATCAGCCACACAGGGCCTTCTCTCCGTCCCACCAACGAAAACAGCTAGGTTGGTGGGGACTAGAGAGAGGGCATTCTCAGTGGTGGCCCCCACTCTCTGGAACTCCCTCCCGTTCGATCTTCGCCATGCCCCTTCCCTAGATACATTTCGCCGAGCCTTAAAAACATGGCTCTTTGGACAGGCCTTTGGGGTCCCCGGGGTGGGCTAATTTCTTTATATTGTTTTAAAATTGTCTATTGATGGCCCTGTACTGCTGCTTTTTAAAATGGTTATTGTTGACTGCATTGTATTTTATTATGTATTGTATTATTATGTATTGTTGAATTTAATGTTGTACGTCGCCTAGAGTGGTTTCGGCCAGATAGGCGACACAAAAATTATTATTATTATTATTATTATTATTATTCCAAATGCAGCCACACCATAGATTTATATAATTGTTGTTGTTATGTGCCTTCAGGTCAATCACAACTTATGGTGACCCTATGCATCAGCAACCTCCAAGAGCATCTGTCGTGAACCACCCTGTTCAGATCTTGTAAGTTCAGGTCTGTGACTTCCTTTATGGAATCAATCCATCGCTTGTTTGGCCCTCCTCTTTTTCTACTCCCTTCTGTTTTGACCAGCATTATTGTCTTTTCTAGTGATCATGTCTTCTCATGATGTGTCCAAAGAATGATAACCTCAGTTTCATCATTTTAGCTTCTAGTGATAGTTCCGGTTTAATTTGTTCTAACACCCAATTATTTCTCTTTTTCACAGTCCAGGGTATGTACAAAGCTCTCCTTCAACACCACATTTCAAATAAGTTGATTTTTCTCTTATCCGCTGATTTATATAATGGCATTATGATATCAGCAGTTTTACTTTCAATACTTTTCCTAATGATTCCTTGCATGGAATTTGCCTTTGTCACAACTGCTGCTCACTGGGTTGACATCTTCATTGAGCTATCCACTACGACCCCATGGTCTCATTCCTGGTCAATCACCCCCAGTTCAGACCCCATAACGGCATATATGAAATTAAGATTTTTTGGCCTGACATGCATCACTTTACACTTGTTGTCACTGAATTGCATTTGCCATTTTACCACCCATTCACTTAGTTTGGAGAGGTCCTTTTGGAGCTGTTCACAATCTGTTTCTGTTTTAACAACTCTGAACAATTTAGTATGATCAGCAAACGTGGCCACCTCATTGTTCACCCCTAACTCTAGATCATTTACAAACAAGTTAAAAGCACAGGTCCCAATACCCATCCTTGGGGGATTCCACTTTCTACAGCCCTCCATTGGGAGAACTGTCTGATTATTCTTACTCTCTGCTTCCTGCTGCTTAACCAGTTCCTGATCCACAAGAGGACCTCTCCTCTTATTCCATGACTGCTAAGCTTACTCGGGAAGTACCTTGTTGAAAGCAGTTTGAAAATCCAAGTACACTATATGCACTGGCTCACCTCTATCTGTATGATTGGTGCTCTCCCCCATTCTTCATCCATTTATGAATTTAAAACAACAACAACCCAGGAGTCATGAAAATTCACCAGCATTTTCATGTGAATTTCTCCTTACACACTCATTTTATATGCAATTTCTCCCAATTCACACATTTTTGCAAAACAAGATACATTTTATGTTATTTTCACTAATACATCCATTTCTATGCACATTTTACTTAAGCATATGCAGTTTTATACTCATGCCTTGACTGAAGAACTGCACTGCAAAATTCAGAGAGGTGTGAATTCAGAAAGATGGCTTCGCATATTGTTTCGGAAAGTGTGAATTAGGTAGATTCACCTTTAAATGCAAACTGAACAGATTTTCTCCCCATCCCTAGATCTAAGTTTTCTGTACTGTCACCTGCCCGATTACCTCCTCAATCCTACGAACGTCTTGCAGCCAATAAGAGCCTCACCTTTTGTTGGAAGAAGTCAGATCTCGTCATCACTTCCTATCTCTCAAAGAAAACATGGGAAGCGTAACTGGCAGTGGCTGCACTGGCCGTTGTAAGATTCTGGGACATCATGTCCTGGCTCACTGTCCCAAAGGCTCTTACTTCCCAGTCACAGAGAGAGCTGTATTCAAGAGGGCTTGCTAACAGGTTCAGCAGTAGCCTCTGGTTAGAGGGGATCGCAATGCAAGTGTCTGAAGAGCAGCGTCTGGAGGTCAAGACTGAGCGGTAGCAACAAAGATGTCCCAATAAGCCACCATGCCCTTCCCTGCCTAGCTTTAAAAAAGCAAGGCGTGGTGAGCATCCTCCCACGACTCTCATCCTGTAAGAAAAGACTGTGCTTGCAGGTGGGCACTTCTGCAAGGGGGGGATGCAACTGCTTGCGCCAAAGGTGGCGCCAAGTCCTTGATGATGGAATAGTGGCCTGCCCTGCCCCTTGGCTTCTCCTGCTCTGCCGCCCACCCCGGTCTATTTGATTACTTCCCCAGTTACCCATGAAGCATTTCACTCTGGAGGCGGGCACTCTCCTGCCCCTTCCCTAACCCTAAGGGGGCTGGGTCCTCCTCCTCCCTCTGGTTTGTCCCAGCTCCCTCTTCTCCCTCCTCCGCCTCCTCTGTCAAACGTCGCCATCCCAGCCCACCCCTGTTGGAACGGTGGGGCTCATGGCCCAGCCTATAACCCAGAGGGACGCCTCTCATTTTGGCACTGCTGGTTTTGATGATCAACATCCGTTCATTGATGTGGGCATCTTATTATCTCATTTAAATAAAGTTCATTTTGTACGAAGGGGTAAAACAGGTCCGCTTGCCAGGATAGCAAGTGTTTGCAATTCAAATGACATCAATTTGTAATGAGAAATTAATCACACACACACATACACACACACATATATATAATTAATGGTGAGACTGGAACGAACAGCATTTCCATATCTGTGGCCTCCTGTGTTGAACAGAGGAAATTTGACACCCACTGGCATTTGGAGCTCACAATCACAGCCTTCCTGTCCCCATTTAAAATATTTCTGCATCATTTTGCATCATCTGTTCTAATATGTAATGCTTGTTATCTTGAGCAACCTCAGGTAGTTGCATTTTCCACCAGACAGCTGCAAGATGACTTCTAAGCAGCGGAGACAGGCATTTCCTGTGAAGGAACGTTTTCAACTAGAATCTCTCGTTTCCTCTGTAAGGTTCTCAAAGGGTAGCTTGAGAAAGTGGACACAAATTCAATTACAGGGCTCCAACCTCAAAAACATTTTTACCCCAGCACAAAAGCCACCTAGAGACATTTCTTCCCTTGACATTCATAATGGGCTGTGCCATGGAAGGCTTAGAGGACACCCTAATCCAGAAAGCTAGACAAGAATGTTATTGCCTCTTTCCAAAGACAACAGAAGATGCACAGGAAACTCTCGAGTCCACCCTGATACAATTAGGTCCAGTGCCACCTACTGACTAAATTATATAATGATACTATCCACCCAGGCTGGTTCATCTGTTTAAAAAAATAAAATTAAAAAGTGTATCTAAAAAAAGAACAGTGACAGTAACATGTATAAATCCCTAAAAAAGAAAAGTATTATCCCCTTCATAGCAATAGTGAACAAAAATGCACATTCATCTCTTGGTCTGCATCTGATGATTTGCAGCGGATTCTGAGAACAGAGTCCATTGGAAAGGAAGGTGCTGGGAAAGTTCTGAATGAGCTATTGCATGCTGGTGGACCACAGACAGCTGTGCAAGCCATCATGAGACACTGGAGCCATCAAGTGACAAATAGCCCAGTGTGGTGTAGCACTTACACTGTTGGACTAAGGCTGAAGAGACCTGGGTTCAGATCTACACTAAGCCATGCAGTTCACTGGATGATCTTGGGCCAGTCGCTCTCTCTTGACCTAGCCTACCTCACAGAGTTGTTGTGAGCATAAAAGGAGGGGGAGAGGGAGAACCATGTATGCTGCCTTGAGCTGCTTGGATGAAAGGTGGCATGTCAGTGTAATGAACAGCAGCCGCCAGTCCAATGTTCTTTCAGGACAGGATGCAAACAGATCGTGGCGCTTGCAGGTGCCACAGGCCAATCCTGCCAGCCCCTCCTCCTAAATAATGAAAGCCAGCAAGTTAAATGACTTGATTTTATGGGGACCGTATAACACAGTCACTTGGCAGCTGTCTCTTGAAAGCTAAAGGCTAAATCAAATCTCATTGATTTGCCCAAGTAAAACAGGCCTGCTCCCGCTGGCCACCCCTTCTCTCTAAATGAAATCTGCAGCGTTTGCTTACTGTTCTGCGGTGCCAATAATGTGTTGCGTTTTGTTAACTTCACCCTTAATACGTTAAACAGAAAGGAAGGATTAATAATTATGACATGATGTGACCGGGAAGGGAGAAAGTGTGGCAGCCCCCACTCACCAAAAAAAACCCTATATGCTTATTCTGCAGATTATACCTGAGCTGTTGTACTGCAGATATGCTTATTTAAAAAGCAGTTTTAGATCACAAAGAGAAATCATATTTACAGTGGAAGGGCATACAAAGCTGTGGTTCACAAGTAGTGGGAACCTGATCCGAAGTTGGTTGGCACATTAATACTTCGGCTACATCATTTAGAAACACTCTTTTCAGGGCTCTTTTAAGAGTGCTGTCAGGAGACACCTATTCCCCTCGCAGAGCTACAATTCTCAGAGTGATTTAAAAACCAATTCCTTCTTCCCAGGGAACTCTGGGAATTATAGCACTATGAGAGAAATAAGGTTTTCCTAACAATTCTCAGCACCTGTAACAAACTACAGTTCCCAGGCTTCTTTGGGGAAAGCCATGGTTGTTTCAAGTACTGCTTTAAAAGTAAGGTGCAGATGAGCCCTTAGCCTTAGTTTTACCCCTGTACAACTCAGCAGAGAGCAGGGTGGAGACAAAATTAGTAGTTGCCTCCGACTGTTATTGGCTGTGGTTTTGCCTGTCAATATCCTCCCAGCCTTCCGCCCCACCAGTCCCAATAGACAGTGGCACCAACCACTACTGGCCAGAGGAAATGGCTGCAGCTGAGATGCTGGTGTAAAAGCCTCCACAGCACTGAGACCCATCCAGCTGTATTTCCAAACACCGGAGCAGAATGGGTGCTTTTTCTCATGGGGTGCCCATCATTGTGCGCACATCCCTGGGCTAGGCCTAGCTGCATACACAGCGGCCGTTCCCGGGCTGGTATCCTCCAAATGTTCTAGGAACATGGAAAGCTGCTTACACAGAGTCACACCATTGGTCCATCTAGCTCAATATTGTCTCCACTGACTGGCAGCAGCTCTCTGGAGTTTCAGACGGGACATTCCGATCCTGTCTGGAGATGCCGGGGACTGAACCTCGGACCTTCTGGGTGCAAGGCAGATGCTCTGCCACTGAGCTACATCCCTTCCCTTCTGTGGAGGCATTTGGGAAATACACCGTATTCCGCGCCTGACGGTGAACCGCATCAGTTGAAACTAAGCAGTGCACAGCATCTCTGTGAAGCCTCCAGCTGTAAAG
The DNA here is from genome assembly GCF_030035675.1 of Rhineura floridana. Taxonomy (NCBI): domain Eukaryota; kingdom Metazoa; phylum Chordata; class Lepidosauria; order Squamata; family Rhineuridae; genus Rhineura; species Rhineura floridana. The sequence continues at coordinate 11,633,220 of NC_084487.1, forward strand.
CAATCATTTGTTTCCATTATAGCACTCAATAAAACCTCTTCCCTTTTGACCCGAGTATATTGTGATTCATTTGACCCTCAATCCCTTCTCCCTCTTCTTCACAAAAATGAATTAGAAGCACATCATAAAATCAGCGTTTGGAAGGCTAACACACACACCCACAAACCTATATCATCTAAACTCCGTATGTATTTGCTGGATTCATTACTAGCCAGGTAGGTAACAGTATTGCAGAAACACTCGTGCACTAGCTCTCAGATCGATTGCCATTCTCCTTTTACGAATTCTTTTATATAAGCACATATGAACACATTTCTAAGTGGCCTTAGAAATGAGCCATCTCATTGGTCCAGTCAACCCAGTAGAACCACAGGAAGCTTCCTTGTAATCAAGTCAGACCCCTGGTGCTTCTAAGCTCAGTATTGTCCACAGTGACTGGCAGTGGCTGTCCAGGGCTTTGGACAGACTGGATTTTTCTCCCAGCCTACCTGGAGATGCCGGCGATTGGACCTGGGACCTTCTGCATGCCAAGCAGATGTCCCACCACTGAACTACAGCCCATCCCAAGTATCGTTTACTGAAATTGGCAGAGTGTCTCTGGGCCTTGAGGAAAGGTCTTTCCCATGCCTGGGGGAAAAGATCAAAGCAGGGCTGCTACCACGACAGAGGGAGGTGCTTTCTACCAAGTCACACAATTGCTCCATGCATCTAGCTTAGTACTGACTACACTGACCAGCAGCAGCTCTCCAATGAAAATTCTCCAGACAGGAATTTCCCCCTGCCTGATGGGGAGGTGCCGGGGAATGGAACCAGAGTCCAATTCTGCATGCAAAGCATGTTTTCTCTGAGAAAACAAATCAAACACATCATCACCACACAGAGCTTGCAAGAAAATGTTGTCATGAGGACTGCTCTTGGTTCTTGATTCCCGCCCCCAACTACTCTGTTAAACTTCCCACTCTCCCCCCCCCAAAAAAAACAATTTCAATGCTATTTGGCCGCATTTTATTTTAGGTCTACAACCCTGTAGAACTAACAATACACATGCCATGTATCTGATGAAGTAGTCTTTAGTCCACAAAAGCTAATTTCATAATAAACATGTTAAGTCTTTTAAGGTGTCCCTCAAACGCTTTGCAGCTTTTACTGCAACAGAGAACACAACTGCCCCTTTGGTACTGTCAAAAGCAGAAACAGGCCAACAAAAGAATCAAACATGACAGGCAAAAAAGAAAAAAAAGACCCATAGCATTTACGTAGCGCTTTCAAGCACCCAAAACACTTCACACATGCTCTCTTGTTGTAATCCTTCCAACAACCCTGTAAGGTATATCAGTTTAATTATCCTCACATTGCATTGGAGAGGGGCTTGTCTGAGTCCACCTACTGAGATTGTGGCAAAGGTGACATTCAAACTTGGATTTCAGACAAAGTGTCTTTCCCACAGTGCCTCCAGATTCTGTTTTCTGGGAGTGATTTCAAGCACATCCCATAAATGTTTGCGCAGTTTAAAGCAGGTCAAAGCACTCTGCGCCCTAGCAAAACAAAACCACTTTGAAAAAGGAACAGATTTTTTTGTGGTTAGGCAAGTGACGGAGAAATGAATGGAAAAGTGTGGAATGAATGAATGATTAATGGGAAGATGTGTAAACACTGCATAAGCAAATCAGGGGCAATGCTCATTGTCATATAACCACCCCGCAAACAACTCAGACCAGACTAGGGCAGTGAGTACACTAGTCACCTACAGCGAAAAGTTTCCATCAGCCACATCTGGAGGGGGAACAGGGTTGATCTGCTGATCAGTTGCGAAAGCTGTCTGAAGCTAATGTTTAAAAATGCACTCACGCCTATTCTACCAGGTTTTACAGTAAAAAGGGGTGGGATTTGACTAGCATTGTGTGCCCCCATTTTCAGAAAAGGGAGGTGGAGATGCACTGGAACAGGCAGAACAGTGAGTGAGTCTCTATCCATAGTCAGGGGGAGAAATTTGATTCAGTTTACATTTCAAGATGAACTTACCTAAACTGCACTTTCTGAAACAACATACAAACTGAAACACAGCCATCCTTCAAGATTCACACTTCTCCAAATTTTGCAATGTGGTTTTCCAGCGCACCAATGTGTACAAAAATGCATAAAGGTGTGCAGAAAAACGCATACAGCGGTGAAAGTAAAGTAACACAAAAATGTGTACATTAGGCAAATTGCACACAAAAACGTGTATATTAGGAGAAATTTGCACTAAAATGCTGGCAAGTTTTCATGAGGACTAAAAAAAAAATCACAAACCGATGTGGAAATGTGGAGGACTGGACATAAGGCTGGAAATGTGAGACAAGGTGAAATAAACCAAAACTGACGGATTCACCCATCCCTACCTCTGTGTCAGATTTGTGCAATCAAATCAGGCTGAGCGTTAAATAAGCAGGTCACCAAGAGGAGCACCCAGTCCTACCTTAAGATGCTGGGGATTGAATATGAGACCTTTTGCATGCAAGGCATGTGCTCTGACATCGAGCTGCAGCCCTTTCAGAGAGAACTTTGTTTTTTCTTGATGCAAGATCTTCCAGTTGGAACTTGCTTGCAAACAAAAATAAAGAATCAGATTTGCAGGTGGAACAAAGATCAAACACACACACACGCTAGAATAGTATGAAGAAGCTCTTGGCCACTTTGCCATACCAGAACACCAGACTCACCATTGGGAGGCATCAACACTTTATTGTTCTGGGTACACCAGCCCACAGGATGGAGATCTGCCGTCATCACGTCACACCAGAAATCAGCTTTGCGGTCGTCTTCATAGCCACAGTAACGCAGCAGCAAGAGCTGTCCGCACGTAGTAATGATGGTCGCCACCCAGTAGGTGTCTGAATTGTGCTTATTGGCCACCTCTAGCTTCATGCCTGGTTGGAAACTGCTCTGGAGGCTGACTTCAACCTTCCAAAAATGAGGGAGAAAAATCAGCATTGCTGTGTCATAACACGCAGGAAGAAAGCAACACCCGATTCCTCTAGAACAGCCTTCCTGGATCTGGTGCCCTTGACGTTTCGGTCTGTGGGGGTACTGGTTGGGGCAGATGTGGGTTGTATCTCCAAAACATCTGGAGGGCACCAGGTTGGGAAGCTCGTTTCACAAGAACAAGCACAGCAGAATAAGTGTTCCAGCTGGATCCAGGAAGTATAAACGATGGTTCTCTCAAGGATCATGCCCACAACAGGAGTTGAACCAGTGGCCTGAAGGATGCCAGGCAGGGACTCAATCTGTGTACTGCATCACCCAACTATTCCCAAAGGAATGGGCAGCAGGGAAACAAGCCACATCAGCAAGGAAGCCTACCAACATTAACCATAGCTTAGTGGTGGAACATCTGCCTTACATGCATCTGCAGAAGGCCCCAAGTTCAATCCCCAATGGCATCACTGCCCAACTTCCACATCCATACATAGAGATCGGAAATACCATGGTCTGAATGATCCTGACTTTAGTGTTCAGTGATTCATCTTTGCATTTGAGGACCTTTTCTAGTTCTCTCATAGCTGCCCTCCCCAGTCCTAGCCTTCTTCTGATTTCTTGACTATTGTCTCCATTTTGGTTAATGACTGTGCCAAGGTATTGATAATCCTTGACAAGTTGAATGTCCTCATTGTCAACTTTAAAGTTGCATAAATCTTCTGTTGTCATTACTTTAGCCTTCTTGACATTCAGCTACCTTTTTTTATTATGCTCTTCTATTTCTGTACAATAATTATTGTAGTAGTTCTCTTTGTCCCTACATATTAGTTGCCGTATTATTGCATTTAGGGTTCTAACCATGTTTCTATCTCCTTTTACTTTTGCTTTCCTTCTCTCTTTAACCATTTTAAGAGTTTCATCAGCCATCCACTGAGGTCTTTCTCTCTGTTTAATTAGAGGTATTGTCTTTTTGAATTCTTCCCTGATAATGGCTCTGACTTCACTCCATAGTTCTTCTGGTTCTCTGTCAGCTAAGTTTAAAGCCTCAGATCTGTTCCTTATTTGATCTTTAAATTCATCTGGGATGTTATTTTGGCATTAGGATTGCTTTGCTGTTCTTTAGCTTTACTCTGATTTTCGATATTACCAGTTCATGATCTGTACTGCAGTCTGCTACCTTAGCCTAATTTAACAACTGTGCCAGGTCTGACAAAGTACAAGTCAGCACAGTGAGAGTTTTGCTTGGGTCCAGCCAATCTAAGCTGGGGTTTTCCCCCCAGCTGTGTTGCCGATGCACTAAATGACCGTACTCAAGTCACTTTCCTTCTTTTTTATTCTTATCTTTGCTTTTCCTTTCCATAGACCATCACTGAGGCTATGTATATAACAAACCACGTGGGCACAGGAAAACAGGGTCATTGATGTAATTGTGACATCAGGTGATTGACAGGTAGGTGGCCCCTCCCACCTGTCAGCACTGGCCCCCAAAGGGGAGGGAGAGGTAGGGAACCAGCCTGCTGGCGAGATCCACTTCCCCACTCGACCTCTGAAAGAAGGAAACTGGGCAGAAAAGTTTCTTCAACAATGGAGTTGATTTGCTAATATCTAGAATTTGAGATTTGAACAAAATATAAATCGAGGTACATAACTTTATTGTTTTCGTGTGTTGGATAATACACTAGCGTGTTTCTGAAGCTGAAATGGTAATAAAAATTACCCTTCAGATAGGAAATTGAAACATTTTGCTGAACACTAAGAAGAATAAACATTCTGCAGAGTCAGCCATTAGTTTTTCCCCTCAGACATACTCACAGTTTAAGAGAGAAAAATATCAAATGAACCTCAGCCCAAATGCCCTGCCTCCCTTTCTGGGGTTTTGGCCTTAGCCATGCACACACCTGCTTGAATGCAAGTCTCACTGAACTCAGCAGGAATTACTCCCAAGTAGATACGCATAAGATTACACTGTTCAGACAGTGGCCATCATAATACAAGAAGAAACAAAGCCCTGTGAGGAAAGACTGAAAGAACTGGGCATGTTTAGCCTGGAGAAGAGAAGACTGAGGGGAGATATGATAGCACTCTTCAAGTACATGAAAGGTTGTCTCATAGAGGAGGGCCGGGATCACTTCTCGATCGTCCCAGAGTGCAGGACACGTAATAATGGGCTCAAGTTGCAGGAAGCTAGATTTCGACTGGACATCAGGAAAAACTTCCTAACTGTTACAGCCATACGACAATGGAACCAATTACCTAGAGAGGTAGTGGGCTCTCCGACACTGAAACCATTCAAGAGGCATCTGGACAGCCATCTGTCGGGAATGCTTTGATTTGGATTCCTGCTTTGAGCAGGGGGTTGGACGTGATGACCTTATAGGCCACTTCCACCTCTACTATTCTATGATTCTAAGAGCCCTGCTGGATCAGGCCAGTGGCCCATCTAGTCCAGCATCCTGTTCTCACTGTGGCCAACCAGACGCCCCAATGGGAAGCCAGCAAGGAGGACCTGAGTGCAACAGCACTCTCCCCTCCTGTGGTTTCCAGCAACTCGTGTTGAGAGGCATAATGCCTCCGGCAGTGTAGATGTACAGCCATCATGCCAGCGCCTGCAGGAGGAAGGAGAACACCACCATCCAGGGAAAGAGAGCCGTTTACTGCTGCCTGCCTGCCTGCCTGCCTGCCTGCTGCTGCTGCTGCTCGGCTGCCACCACCACCACCCTTTCCCGGTTGGACTTCTGCTCTGTGGGGGCCACACCTTGCAGATCCAGTCCCCAGGTACTCAACCAGCTGTGGCTGATTTTTTCCACCTGCCCCTTCTCTGGAGGGGATACATAAGCCGGCTGGCTGAGGCGGCTCTTGCTTTGTCTGCCTTTTTCTGGGTCTTGAGTCATGTGCCTGGGAGAGAGGACTCAGAGCCAAGTGGGGAGATTTGAGGGGCCCCCAATTAGTGTAGTGATGGGTAGAGGGAGATATGGCGCTGTGAGGAGGACTTGCCAGGTAAGGGGAACGCGGCCCAAGCAGTTAATGGCTGTGCCTTGTTCCGGTCCTCCCCACACCCGCAGGTTTGTTGGTTGCTCTATCAGCCAGCTCTCAGGCCTCCGGATGCTGCTGCTAAATGCCAGATCGGTGCATAATAAGATCTCCCGCATTCACAGTTTAATTGTGGATGAGGCAGCCGATCTGGCATGTATAACCGAGACCTGGGTAGGTGAGCAGGGGGGAGTCAGTCTCTCCCAGCTATGTCCATCAGGGTACCTGGTCCAGCATCAGGGTAGACCTGAGGGTCGGGGAGGGGGGGTTGCTGTGGTCTATAGGAGCTCCATCTCCCTCTGCAAGCACCCTGTCCATGTGACTACTGGTCTGGAGCGTTTGCACCTTATGTTGGGTCAGCGGGACAGACTGGGGATTCTGTAGGGGTACCACCCACCCCGCTGCCCAACAGACTCCCTAGCTGAGCTGATGGAGGTGCTCTCGGGTGTACTGTTGAGATCCCCCAGACTGTTGGTTCTGGGGGATGTCAATATCCATGCCGAGGCCACCTTATCCGGGGCGGCTCAGGATTTCATGGTCTCCATGACAACCATGGGACTGTCCCAATATGCCATTGGCCCAACACATGTAGCAGGGCATACTCTAGATTTGGTTTTTGCAACTGGACATGGAGTTGGTGAACTGAATGTGGGGAGCCTTACATCAGTCCCTCTGTCATGGACAGATCACTGCTTGCTGAAGTTTAGACTTACAGCGGCTTTTCCCCTCTGCAAGGGTGGGGGACCTATTAAGTTGGTCCGCCCCCAGAGACTAATGGATCCGGATGGTTTCCAAAGGGCTCTGGGGAGTTTTCTGGCTGATAGGGCTGGCGCTCCTGTCGAAACCCTGGTTGAACTGTGGAATACAGAAATGACCTGGTGGTTGACATGATTGCTCCTGAGCGCCCTCTCCTGTGTAGAGCTCGTACGGCTCCATGGTATACCCCAGAGCTGAGAGCAATGAAACAATATAGGAGACGGCTTGAGTGCAGATGGAGGCGAACTCCTAGTGGATGCAATTATACACTGGTAAGTGCCTATGGTAAGCTGTATTTAGGGGCAGTAAGGGCAGCAAAAAACCAATATTTTGCTGCCACTATCAAATCATTAATCTGCCGCCCAGCGGAGCTCTTCAGAATTGTCCGGGGGCTATTACACTCTGGCCCCAGGGACGTGGTAGAACCATCTGAGGCCCGCTGTAATGAATTTGCTAGGCACTTCCAGGATAAAATCTTTAGCATCCACCAGGACTTAGACTCTAGTGTTATAGCAGGTGAATCAAGCGAGGTATCCAGAGCACAGCCTTGTCCTGATTTCTTGGATGAGTTTCAGTTGGTGCACCTTGAGGACGTTGACAAGGTGCTTGGACAGGTTCGTACAACCACTTCTGTGCTGGATCTTTGCCCTTCTTGGCTAATAAAAGCTAGCAGGGACGGAACAGCCGGCTGGGCCAGGGAAGTGATTAATGCCTCTCTGCGAGAGGGGGTGGTCCCTGGCTGCCTGAAAGAGGCAGTAGTGAGACCACTCCTGAAGAAGCCCTCCCTGGACCCAGAAAATCTTAATAACTATAGGCCAGTAACAAATGTTCCATTCCTGGGCAAGGTCCAGGAACGAGCAGTTGCAGGCCAGCTCCAGACGCTCTTGGATGAGACCGATTATCTGGATCCATTTCAGTTGGGTTTCAGGCCTGGTTTTGGCACGGAAACAGCCTTGTTCGCCCTGTATGATAACCTTTGTCGGGAGAGAGACAGGAGGAATGTGACTCTGTTGATTCTCCTTGATCTCTCAGCGGCTTTCGATACCATCGACCATGGTATCCTTCCGGGGAGACTGGCTGAGTTGGGAGTGGGAGGGACTGCATAGCTGTGGTTCCACTCCTACTTGGCAGGTCACCTCCAGAAGGTGGTGCTTGGGGAACATTGCTCGGCACCCTGGACTCTCCAGTATGGAGTTCCGCAGGGGTCAGTTCTGTCCCCCATGCTGTTCTACATCTACATGAAACCATTGGGTGCGGTCATCTGGAGCTTTGGAGTGCGTTGCCATCAGTATGCTGATGACACACAGCTCTATTTCTCCTTTTCATCTTCTTCAGGTGAGGCTGGCAATGTGCTCAACCAGTGCCTGGCTGCAGCAATGGACTGGATGAGGGCTAATAAACTGAGGCTCAATCCAGACAAGACTGAGATGCTGCTAGTGGGTGGTTCTTCTGACCGGATGGTGGATGTCCAACCTGTTCTGGATGGGGTTGCACTCCCCCTGAAGGAGCAGGTTCATAGCTTGGGGGTTCTCCTAGAACCATCTCTGTCACTTGAGGCTCAGGTAACCTCGGTGGCACGGAGTGCCTTCTACCAACTTCGGTTGGTGGCCTAACTACGTCCTTACGTTGGACAGGGATAACCTGGCTTCAGTTGTCCATGCTCTGGTAACCTCCAAATTAGATTACTGCAATGCACTCTACGTGGGGCTGCCTTTGAAGACGGTTCGGAAACTGCAGCTTGTGCAAAATACAGTGGCCAGATTGGTAACAGGGACCAGACGGTCCGAACATATAAAACCGATTCTGGCCCGCTTGCATTGGGTGCCTGTATGTTTCTGAGCTCGATTCAAGGTGCTGGTTTTGACCTATAAAGCCTTACATGGCTTGGGACCACAATACCTGATGGAACGCCTCTCCCGATATGACCCACCCGTACACTATGTTCAAGATCAAAGGCCTTCCTCTGGGTGCCTATTCCAAGGGAAGCTCGGAGGGTGGCAACAAGGGAGAGGGCCTTCTCAGTGGTGGCCCCCAAATTGTGGAATGATTTGTGTGACGAGGTGCGCCTGGCGCCCTCACTGTTATCTTTTCGGCGCCAGGTCAAGACTTTTCTCTTCTCCCAGGCATTTTAGCATGTGTTTTTAAATTGTTTTTATATTGTTTTAAATTTTAAAATTGTGTTTTAAATTGTTTTTAAAATATGTGTTTTAAACTGTATATTTGTTTTAATGTTTTTGATTGCTGTAAACCGCCCAGAGAGCTTCGGCTATGGAGCGGTATACAAGTGCAATGAATAAATAAAATAAATAAATAAATCATGGCTAGTAGCCGTTGATAGCTTTATCCTCCATGAATTTGTCTAAACCTCCTTTTAAAGCCATCCAAGCTGATGGCCATTGCTACATCTTGTGGTAGCGAATTCCAGAGGTTAATTATGTGTTAGCAAATTCCAGAGGATTTTCAAGCATTTGTCTTCAGCCATGAGGACTAGGAACGCCAGGCAAAGTACGTACATGCTTAAATGAAGTGTGAGGGGCAGCAGTAGACCCTGTCTCTTCCAAGTATTCATCCCAGTTGAAATCAACATCTTCAGAATTTGAGCTTTCATCTGCTTTCAGAACAAAACAAGACAAGACACAGCATACAATGTACATGTCAGCAGTTAGTTTCTCCTGTTCTACAGGTTATGTGAGAGACTGAAAAACAGTTCTGCTCATTAAAAGAAGGTTTAAATAGCCGTGCTTCATTGCCTTTAAATAGCTTTGCTTGCACGTCTAACACACTTAATGGCATGACTTACCAACTCCAAACGCAGCCAGTTCTGTCCACCTCCCTGCTAGGGTGGCTGTCTGTTAGGGTAGCCACTTGTGCATCACCACAAAAAAGGGCAAAGATCTGCGTGCATTTTGCATATACTAATTGATACATATAGATTCAAATTCAGAAATAATTTCTGTAATTTAAACCAAAATATAACATATCTCATCACATAGAGGGGGGAGATGGTGCCTAGGAGGTCTATGTAACTGCCTAGCCTGCTCTCCAGAACTTAAGGAGGGCTCTGCTAGGTTGGGTCAAAGGCCCATCTAGTCCACCATCTTGTGCTCACAGTGGCCAACCAGATGCCCATGGGAAGCCTGCAAGGCGGACCTGAGGGCACCATTACTCTTGCCTCCTACAGCTTCCAGCAACTGGTGTTCAGAAGCATACTACCTCTGACGGTGGAGGTAGAACATAGCCATCATGATAAGTAGCCATTGATAGCCTTGTCCTCCATGAATTTGTCTAAAGCTCTTCTAAAGCCATCCAAGTGGGCAGCCATCACTGCCTCTCGCGGGAGCAAATTCCATAGTTTAACTATATGCTGTGTGAAGATGCACTTCCTTTTGTCTGTCCTGAATATTCCAATGTTCAGCTTCATTGGACAGCCCCGAGTTCTGGTGTTATGAGAGAGGGAGAAAAACTTTTCTCTATTCCACTTCCTCCATCCCATACATAATTTTATACATGTCTATCGTGTCACCTCTTACTCGCCTTTTCTCTAAACCAAAAAGTCCCAAGTGCTGTAATCTTTCATCACAGGGAAGTTGCTCCAATAGTACTGACTGTTGATGGGCAACCTCAAAGCCCCTGCGTTCCTTAAATTTAAACCAAATCTGGAGTGGACAGCCCGTCTAATAGTGGGCTGCCCTCTGGTAGCTCTTTAAAGAGAGGATCATCCTCCAAAAAATAGGACACAAGGCCATCCTACTGCACCTCTGTCCTGTTCTCACCAGGCTCTTTAAGCAGGCGAGGGACTCCCCAGTGGAAACACAAGGGAGGGCAGCACAAGGACAGTATCCAGGGCTGAAATCAGAATCCAAAATCAGAGTCCAGAGTCTACCTCAAAACCAACGGGGTCAAGCAAGAATCAGGGTCAGAAGCCAACCAGTCTGTAAGTACTGCCGGTGAGGGGCAAGGCAACAGACAGGTCCGGGGCCCACAAGTAATAGACGGGCAGGTACAGAGCTGGTGTATCAACATTTTTCCAGCAGCCCTTCCTGCTTAGCACTAAAGATTTATTGCTGGAGCTGCTGAAAAAAATGGAAATGGACTGCCTTCAAGTTGATCCCAACTTATGGCGACCCTATGAAGAGGGTTTTCATGGTAAGCGGTATTCAGAGGAGGTTTACCATTGCCTTCCTCTGAGGCTGAGAGGCAGTGACTGGCCCAAGGTCACCCAGTGAACTTCATGGCTGTGTGAGGATTCGAACCCTGGTCTCTCAGGTAGTAGTCCAACAAATTAACTACTACACCACACTGGCTCTGAACCACACCCCAAACCTCACCTGACTCCCATTGATCATCTGCAGCCAGTCCTTTACTCCTGGGGAGTCCAGGCCTGAAGTTGGGCACTCCTTTGGATGGACTGATTCTCCATCTGGTGTCAGAGGCTACGCCTCTCCCTTGGCTCAGGGGATGTTCAGCCTCGATGTCAGAGGCCGAACTCACCCAGGTGCAGACGGTCCATCCTGGGCCTCGTCACAGGATCCTGGCCGCTGACCCTTAGATGGCACCTGCGCCATGGCTGAGTCCAAGACCAGAGCCTCCTGGTCTTCCTCGGAGGAGGACTCCTCTGATGAGCACTCCTCTGGATGGTACCTGACATTCTCCTGCTTTATTGAGGATGGTACTTTATTTGAAGGTATCCTCTGTTTGAATGCCTGCCCAGTTCAAGTTCGGTTGAAAGACTCCTACAAGAAAGGGAGAACTGCAGGGGCCTTGAAGATGCCCATCAACAGTCAGTACCGGGACTGAGCAGGCACCCAGCTTACCCCCCGTTCCCCACTATAATGAGATGCATTGTTCAGTCTATTGAAATTATAGTAATTCTTTCTAAATCAACACATGCAAGTTGTGTAAAAACGCACGTCCTCCGTGCATAAACAGCCATCCTGATCCCCACAGAGGTGGTTTGGTAAGGGGGTGACTCAGGTCATCCCTAGAGAAGATCAGCTTGCAAGGGGGCTGGCAGACATGAAAAAAAGCAGCATTCCCCCAGGATATAATACAGCGGCCAGTGCTGTGATATAGAGCTGTCCGGCCAACACGGGGGTCCCTGCAGACTTCCTGGCTAGCCCTGGGACAAAGCAATGGCCGTACAGATGCATCAGAGGAGGACCAGATTGGCTCGGCCAGTGTACCTGCACAGTCCAGTCCTCACCAACACCCTACCCCACCCCACCCCAGTGCCATCCAGGTAAGCCGCAGCAATGGCGGCGTTGGGAAGGCTGCTCTGGCCCGCTACCACGCAGGCCACTACTGGACCCTTTCCCTGTGAAAACAGCATCCTGGAGACCTAGTAAGAAACGGTTGATTTACAAATGTACACGCTGAGCAGCTAGCAGATGCAGATTTGCAAAAGTCTTGGGACTAGCTGTACGTGACATTAAATGCACCTTTGCATCTAAGTAGGTTTTTTTGCAAAACTGCAGATTGCATCAGCTGGGAGGTTGATAATTAGCGGGATGGAGCAGGCAGGAAATGTTAACCCCTTCTTCGCCCCCTGCAGTCCTGAGGAAAATCCCTCTTCTAATGCTAAGTAGCGATTGGCTCACGGTTCCCTAGCAAGCGTCATGGCTGAGTGGGGTTTTTAATCTACCCATACGCATACAGGTCCTAGTGCAACCCCACACTGGCTCATAAAGTTGTCATAGCAAAAAAAAAATAAGCCCACCTGAATCAACCTGTTCCGCGTTCCCATTGGCTGGGCTTGGATTTTCTTCCACAGAGTGGCACTGAGTCTTTTGCATGCTGAAGATCACAGACTGTCTCGTCTCCATCACACAAAGAAAGGATTCTCTCTCCCCTAATTCAGCATAGGGCACGATCTTCCTGTAGAAAGAAGGGAGAAGACTTTCACCAGCAGATATGCATTTTCCCCGCCCCACACTCTCTTGCATACTCCCTGGCCCTCGGAGCAAAGCAACAAGATACCCTGAAGGCTTCTGGGAAATTGCAGCAGAGAGGAGGATGGGGGCAGACCACTCCACTTAGAAGCACAGGCTCTCTTCCTAGCCATGCGATCAGGGGGCTACAAATTTTGGCTGCCCTTGGGAGCCAATCAAAAATTTGGGTCCCTATCCCACCAGAGTGGTGGCGTTTTGTTCCTAAGTTTGCACTGCATCTCCAAAACAGCTGCTGTCACCACTTGCAGCAAGGGAAAGAGCGCAAAGGAGACAGACGTTTTGCTGCTGGTGGGCCCCCTCCCCAAGAAACTGCTCAAGATTCCCCCGGCCTCTCCAGGTAGGGCTGGGTGCATGGATGAACGTGCCTCTTCCCCACCCCCTGCACACACACACCCCAGCAGCCACCATCGCATGTAGGAGTCCACAGTTCCGCTTACCATGGTCACCATAGTGGCTGCCCCTCCTGCCTCCAGCAGAGTGCTGGAGAGAGAATAGGGGCTGGGTTCAGATGTACAAGACAGCCAGCATAAACCCCAGCCCTCCTCTGAGGCTTGTATCCTCTTTTGGAGGGAGGTTTTACAGCAGAGTATCCACAGCCACCTGTCAGGGATGTAAGTAACAGCAAATTTCCTGCATCATGAGGAACGGCCATAGACCAGTGGGGCTTAGAGCATCTGCTCTACATGCAGAAGGTCCCTGGTTCAATCCCCGGCATGTCCAGGTAGAGGTGAGAGAGACATTAGTCAGAAACCCTGGAGAGCTGCTGCCAGTCAGTGGAGACAATACTGAGATAGTGGGATTAATGGTCTGACTCAGGATAAGACAACATCCTATGTTCCTAAGTTTCTATCGGGCTGGACTAGATGATCTTCACCGTCCCGTCCAACTCTTGCGGTTCTCTTGCCACCAACCAACCATCCATAATTAACTTCTGCTCACCACCATCTGTTTTGTCAGCAGCCCACAATACTGTTAAGAACCACTCCTTCTGCTTGCGAAATACAGCATGATCTGTTGCACATGTTATTAGGGCTATCAAGTGATTTAAGGAATCTTAATCAAGCATATCAATTTTGTTTGATTCACTGATGGATTAAATTTGCATGTATTTACATCTGGGTAAAAACAATCCTTCTGGAGCAAAGAGCAGAGTCTTTTTAGCAAGTGTTTTTAAATTGTTTTTTTTAAATGTGTTTTTAAATTGTTTTTTTTTTAAAATGTGTTTTTAAATTTGGATGTTTTAAATGCTTTAATTGTTGTAAACCTCCCAGACAGCTTCGGCTATGGGGCGGTATACAAATGTAATAAAATAAATAAATAAATGATGCTCGTGCATATGTTGTTTAGTGGCAGCTGGTGCCGGTGGGACCGATAGGGAACAAGGCAAGTTGCCCCAGCCGTAGGTGAAGCCTGAGCCAATGACAGGTACAGCCAAGGATTCTAGTTTTGCCCGCATCCACCCTGATGAGCTCTACAAGGGCAACCCTGACACTAAGGAGAAGGAGGAAGGCTGAAGTAGGAAGGCAGGCAGGTGGGGGTTGCCCACGAGCAGACTGAGGTTGGTGGGGCATTGCCCCATTCATCCTAGTAGGCCAATGTTAGGGATGGATGAGAAATTTGATCCAGATCGCATTTGAAGCCAAATCTATCAAAGTCGCACTTTCTGGAAGATTGTGAGAACTGACACACAGCCATTCTTCAAAATTTGCACTTATTCAAATTTTGCAGTGCAGTCTGTCAACCAAACAATGTGTACAAAAATGCATATATTGGGGAGGGTGTGCATAGAAATGAATAGATGAGTGAAAATAACGTACAAAAATGCATTATATGATGAGAAACGGTTTGCATAAATGTGTACCGTAGTCAAAACTCCCTACAAAAATGGGTTTATTAGAAATTTGCACTACAATGCTGGAGAATTTTCATGAGGGATTTTTTTAAAAACAAATCGCAAATTGCTGCAGAAATGCGGAGAACTGAATTTAAGATTGGACAAAGAAGAAACAAAATCAACAGGGCCTTCCATCCCTAGCCAACATCCACGGTATGCTGTAGCAAGCATCGCCTTAAAGGAAGTGTTCCTTCAACGCATGAGAAATAGGACTGTCTCGTTTAAAATGGTGCCTTCCTAAAAGATGCATAAGCAACTTTTTTAAATGCTCACAATTAAACAAGTTTTTGATTCACTAAACCAAGTGAAATCGATTAAACACTGCTGCCCTGCATATTACAATATATTTTGCCAGCTCAGAAAAAAAAAAGTTTTTGTCTCTCTCATCTACTCTCTAAGGAACCAACTGAAAAACTAAAGGATCCTTTCCCCACACTCAGCATTCCTCCTCTGTCTTTTCCCATTTGTTTTTAATTTTAAAAAAAAATCATCTGTAAGCATTTGAAGTCGCAAACCTCTAGTTGCCTTGACTGAAAAAATCCAAATGCTTTCATTAGGAACTAAAGGAAGCAGTGGTGTAATTAGGTCATTTTAGAATCTGGATTCCTGGATGGTTTTAAGGGGAGGCTCTCTCTCTTTAGATGTTAATGTGTGTTACGTTTCTTACTCACTGGCAGCTGGTGGCTCCATGACAGTGGGACAGTGGAATCTGCTCCGGGTTTTTGTCCAAACTTTCAAAGAGCTCTCCAAGATGCTGAGAGCTGTCCAAGGACTAAAACCCAGAGTGGATTCCACTGCCCCACTGACATGGAATCACCAGCCACCACTGCCCTTACTTCTTGCTATGTTTGGGGGCCCTTCCGCTCATTTAGCTGAGAGGGGCACAGGACCTCTGCCCCAAAGTCTTCCCAGGATGGCGCCACGGAAAGGAAGCCATTCTTAGACAGCTCCATTAAGTTCCCACAGCCCCCTGCAGAGAATACATTCACCCTCCCAAAATCAAAAAGCATCTCCTACAACAATGTGAGCTTTTTGAATAATGTCCTTGCTGAAGTCAACTGCAACTCCCGAACGCAACCTCTTTAAACAGATACAATCCCAGCAGTGCCCTGAGTTCCTCCAGCCCCATCCACAAGCTCTTATCTGCACGACTTCTATCTGTTTGATGGGCCACATGTTCAGACCCAAATTGCTTAAAATGCCCTTGAATACTGGACTCTTGCAAACCCTTTGTTGGCATTCCAATGAAAACCTCGCTGTCTCCTGCTTCTCCCCAAGGCTATGGCATCATTTGAATGAAGAGCCTAGTGGCAAGATGCTCAAAGCTGCAAGATATTGGACACAGGGGAATGTGAGGCTGCTCTCACAGGTGATCCCAACTTGGATCCCCCTCCCAGCATGCAAAGATTCTCTTTCATCAGAGTGAAGGGGCTGCCCAACTCTCTGCCACGAGTTAAAGTTCTGGCCTTGTCTCCTAAAAATCAGCCCTTTGGGGAAATGGGCATATTCTGCTGCATTGGGTATGACTGGGTTATTGTCACTCCTGATGCGCTGACACACCACCAGATTCACTTCTCTCCCAGAAGAGGCTGTCCAGCATATCTCTGCATGAGTCAAAGTTCCAGCCTCACTGCCTTTCAATCCACCTTTACTGTTTCTGCATTGGATATGACTGGAGCATTCAGTCACACCCAATTTCTAGATGCAGCCAGATTCCCTTCCCATCCAGAGGAGGCTGCCCAGCATATCTCTACATGAGTCACTGCTCCATCCTTGCCTTCTTCCAACCCGCCTCTGATCATGTTGCACTGGAGGTAGTTGGTTCATTCAAGAACTAACTGAGAGGCCCAGCACTCTGAGAGGAGATTCTGCACTGTGCCTCTGCTTGAGCCAAGTAGCACACTCAGAACAGTGATTCATGCAATATTGGAGGGGGAGGGGAGAACATTAATACTGTCACCGTGTAGATAGAAAGTAGGGATGGGTGAGAATTTCAACTCAGTTCACATTGCAAGCAGAATTTATCAAACTGGCAATTTCTCAAACAATAGGAGAACTGAAACAGAGCCATCCTTTGAAATTCGCATTTATTAGAATTTTGGGATGCAGTTCGCCAACTAAACATTTTTTAAAATGAATATATATGGGGAAAGTGTGCATAAAAATGAATTCCTAAGTGAAAACAGCATGCGAAAAGGCATGAAATGATGAGAAATGGCTTGCAAAAATGTGTAGCTTTGTCAAAACTGCCTGCAAAAATGTGTTTCTTTGGAGAAATTCACACTAAAATGGGGAAGAATTTTCATGAGGACTTTTTTAAAAAAATCACAGATTTCTGTAGAAATGTAAAGAACTGAATTTAACACTGGAAAAATTAGAAATTGAGAAAACCAAAACAGACATATCTTTCCATCTCTAGTAGAAAGTGACCCTTTTAACATGCAAGTGTGATGCCTTAGGACCAGTTTTTAGCATGGAGGGGGAGGGGACCATAAAAGCTTGCCTCTGCTATTCAAAGCCTGGGAAACCACTAGCTCAGGAGGATTTTTTAAAATGTATTTAAAAAGGGAGGGGATAACACTGCACATCTGGTGCAGATGTGATGTGCCTGCTTCGGGCGGCAGATGGTTGCAAAGGGCGACCTCTGTTGGGCTTGCAATCCAATCCGGCAAAAGGCAGATCCCCTTACACAGAAAGATTCCCTGGCTGCTTACTAATGGGAAAAAGAAGAGCCCAGATGTCACAGGAACAGAGCTCTTCCAAAACTATTCCAGAAGCACCACTGGAAATCACCTCTGTCCCCTTTGGTCTGATTTCCCTCTCTCAGCCTCAGTGCTACCCGGTGGTGATCATTCTTTGAGGTTTTTTAAAAATCCCCCCCCCCCGTCCTGCTTTGCAAAGCAACTCAAAAACCTGACTTGGGGAAAAGCTACTACCCCATAAAGAAACAAAAACGACAAGACTCAGGCCGTGAACATATTACAGACTTAAAAGCAGCTAGGTCCTTTTTCTCAATTTGGATCCAAGCTGGTTTTGGGGGAAAATGCATCAGAACACAGTATTTCATGCACAAACCCATAACTAGAAAGTCCATTCCAAGCACATCCTCCCCCAGAAATCCTGGGAACTGTAGTTTATTGACAGTGGGAAATGTAGCTCTGTGTGGGGTAAACTAGGACTGCATGCATACAGTACATTTAAAGCACATTTAAAGTACATTACTTCCCCCAAAGAATCCTGGGAACTGTCATTTGTTCAGGTGATGGGAACTGTAGTTCTGCGAGAGATAAACTACAGTTCCCAGGTTTCTCTGGGGGAAGCTTCAAAGGTGCTTTAAACACATTGCGTGTACGTAGCACCTTCAAAGCACAGGATAATGGATTGTGGCTAGGGTATAGTCGTCCAGGGTTGCAGGGGTTGTAGACCCCTTACTTTTTTAACAACAGGATCCCAGCCAGGTCCCTATGTATGAGCCAAACAGCATGAAAAGGGAGTGTGTTATCCACTGAGAAGAGTCCTTGTCCTCTCATTCTGAGTGGAAGGAGGTGAGTCAACCACTGAGAAGGCCCTTCTCAGTAGTTAACACACAGACTCCCCTTTCATGCTGATTGGCTCCTAGGGCCATCTGTCCTGAGGGTGGACTTGTGAGACCACAGGAAGAGCAAGGGAGGTGAAGGACAGTGGGAAAGGGGGCGTGGCTGTGACGGGGGCGTGGCATGACTGTCACAAGGGGCCCTGCACTTCTGAGTTCGCCACTACACTGCTGAGTTGTAGCTAGCGGCATTCGTCCACCGCTTCCCAGACCACCCGCCGTGGATGCGGAGTCAAAGGCAGCGCGTACACACAACCTCGCTCCGCTTCTCCTCCCCGTCCCGTCTCTCGCAAGCAGAAGGAAATCCGCCCTGCCTCTCAAACAGGCTTCCGTCCGCCGGCGCCTTCCAACCCCCCCCACCTCCTCCTCCTCCAAACCACCTTTTCTTTTCGCCAGCCATCTTTTGGAGGCGCCTCTTGCAACGCGCTCTTTGCGCTGGTCCGGAGAGGGCGGCGCTGGCCGAGTCCTGCGCCCTTCCATCACTGCTCAAGCCTCGTCTCAGCCCAAGAGCGCTTTCTCAGAAACAAGGCTCCCCTAGTCCAGTGGGGCTTCCTCCCAAGTAAGAGAGCGTCTAGGATCGCAGCCGGAGGAGGGTGGACTAGAATCTTTTGCCAAAATAATAATAATAACTGCAAGGCTCAGCGTCTCCCCCGGCACTCCTGTCAACAGGGAAACGCTTCAGTGCGTTCTTACTTGGGACTAAAGACCCCTGAACGCAATGAGCTTACTTCTGAAGAAGGGCCGAGAGAAAAGCACACAGGAGGTTCGGACTGCAACCCAAGGAATGCTTTCTTTGGGAGTTAGCCCCAGTGAGCTCGGTGGGACTTGATCCTGAGCAATCAGGCACAGGATCAGGATCAGGCTGCAATCCAATACACACTTCCCTAGGAGTAAGTCCAATTGAAGTCCCAATGGAGCTTACTTCTGTATAGGCATGTTTGGATCCAGGAAAACACGCCTCAGATTGCAGCCCTGCTTGGTTTAAGTGCCTCCACTGAACGCAGAGAGAGTAACCCGGCTCAGATTCTCCGCTGTAAGGCTGCAAATCCTAGGAACACACTCATCATAGGAGCACAGTAACCCAGACTGCAATCTCCTAGAGACACTTCCCCAGGAGTAAGCCCCTCTGAACTCAACAGGACTTACTTCTGAGTAGACGCTATAGAGGACATCACCATGCCCCAGCACCGGTATTAGATCCCGACTTTTGGGGAGGGGCCGTGGCCCAGTGGCAGAGCACGTGCCTTGCACGCAGGGGGTCCCAGGTTCAATTCCCGGCGTCTCCAAGGACGGCTGGGCATGCCCCCTGCCAGTCAGAGTAGACAGTATTGGCTTAGCCGCTGCCAGCCAGTGTCGACTGATAGGGCTGAGTCCCCTGGAGCAACAGCCTGATTTGATGCAAAGCGGCCGCGTACACCGGCGCAGCCCAGAGGCCGGGACGCGCCTTTTGCGTCTTTACGGTGTGGCCACCCAGGTTCCGGCTCATCTTGAGCCGGAAAGACCGAGCCCTTGTTAGGATGTCTCTTAGTCTGCCTTGCGGACAACCCGAGCTGAAGTTCTGGCACTGGGGGGGGGGTTGGGATCCAAAGTCCAACACACACCCCTCTGGTGGCCTCCCCAGCCGACTTCCCTCACCGCGGACTTTGGCCTCTGCCAATGGGTAATGCGCTTGCATCCCACCGATGCAAGGGGAGGAGTTGGGGATGATCCGACAGCTACACCCGCACAAAATCCCGCGATGTTCAAGGGGGCTTTATCCCATAGTCGTACACTGACTGGCAGCAGCTCTCTAGAGTTTTGGGCAGGGAGGGGGGGTCTTCCTGCATGCAAGGCAGATGCTCTACCAGTGAGCTACGCCTTTCCCAGACACAGAATCGGAGTCTTTTAGTTTAATTGTTAAAACCAAGCTCTCCTCCGGGGCAACAAGCAAACCAGAGACAAAAATAAAATAAAATAAAAGAAGCTGCTGTGTAGCGTCCTGGTTGCAAGGCTGCAGTCACTTGAGAGTTAGCCCCATGGAACATGATGGGGGCCTGCTTCTGCAGGAGGAAGGATCCGACCGGCAGCCTGCTTTTATTCCTCAGTAGCTGTTACAAGCCCTGCTTGCAGTTGGATCCGGGGCAGTTTACTCCGAAGTAAATCCTACGACGCGAGGTGGAATTAAGGCGGCAATCCTATGCTCACAAACAGTGGCGCTTCTGAGTAGACACGCAGAGGATTTAACTGCGCTACACTGCCCTTCCCCCAGCGCATTTACTTGTAAGCCGATCCCGACAAAAACCGTGGGATTTACCTCGGACTAAACACGATTAAAAGAAGCCAGGCTGTCAACGTGTTTAGGAACCCAGTCGGGTCCTAAACATGTTTACTCAGAAGTCCCGCCGAATTTATTCCCCAATTGGAATGCAGGTTTGGGGTTGCATAGATGACACTGAACACACATTCCCCGCCACTCCACCCCCAACCCTCACCTTGCACCCCGCACCTTTTTGAGGAGGGGAAGTGTGTTTATTTTCAGTTTGTAGAGCAGCCCAGACCCGCCATGTTGAAACTGACAAACCTCTGTAAATATCCTTCCACCGCAGTTGCAAAAATGGAACGAAATCAATGAAAAGGGAGGGGGCGGGGCCGGGAATTATTTCAGCCCGCTGGAGAGTCTTGTGTGGATCTTCCTCACCGTCCCTCCTCTCCTCGTCCCCCCGCCTGCTCCACGAAACTGTCTCCAAAAAATACATGAATTATTCTAGTCAATTTTAAGCCGAGATCACATGAGATTTATAAGAGAAACAGGCCAAAATTGACATTTTAAAAAAAAAACGGGAGGGGGGATAATCGAGCCCTTCGTTAATCTGGCGCGGTTCCAAATAGGAACTAGAGAATCCACGCGGTGGCATTAGAAAAAGGATCGGCACGTTATGCTCAGCAACTCAACTCGGGAAAGAGGCAATCGCAGACGCAAATGAACACACAACTGCAAACGCAAAACGTGTCTTGCAAAAAAAAAAAAAAAAACCCTTAGCGTAGAGAGGCACACGCGCGCCTGCACTCTGGCTGGCAGCCGATCCGATGAATCTTTGCTCACAAGTAAGCCCCACGGCGTGCAATGGATCTTACCACCACAGGAAAGAAAGCATGCATATGATTTCAGCAAAACAGAAAGAAAAAGACATTAAAAACCGCACAATGCTATCCAGAGTCAGGTGTGGGTTTAGGCGCGCTTAACTCTGGATAGGATCGGGCGTGTCAACCTCGACTTAGGTAGACATGCTGAACTTGGGGGTAAATCCCGATGATTATTTCCGAGTTAACACAGGTAGGATTGGGCGGCCCGACTGCAATCCCAGACACATTTACTGGGAGTAAAGAGGCGCTCTTACTTCTGAGTAAGCGCGCAGAGGTTCGGGCTACACTTTAAGCTTTTTCAAAAAAAGGAGCAACAGAGTTCTAGCCGAAGGGCAAGACAGATCCTCAGAGTAATTTTAAAAAAAAATGCAAAACCACTTTGCAATAACTCGCTTCCCCCGCTTGGTCTTTATGAGAAACGCACCAGGGTTTTTTTGGGGGGGGTTGCGCAAAGCTTTCCCCGCCCTTGTACGTTAATGAACTTGCCAAAAAAAAGAGAGCGAACGAGAAAAAATAAAAAGACCCAAAATCCTGATCGCTCCATCCTTTCCCCCGTAAGAAAAAGGGGGGAACCCCCATCTTCCGTTCGGCCGAGCCGGCCTGGCTCCAGCAGCGCTGCCCGGGGCCTCGCCTTACCTGCGCGAAGTTTCCCTCCACCGCCTGCCCTCCACCGCCACGAAGGGGCTCGGCCCCCGCCGCGACTTCAGCAACGAGCCGGCGCGATCCGCTCCCGTCTCTCTCGCTAGGAGTACACACTCATTCCAATATGGCATCCGCTCACTGCGCATGCCTCGCACTCGCTTTTACTTGTGTGTGTGTGTGTGTGTGTGTGTGTGTGTGAGAGAGAGAGAGAGAGAGAGAGAGTGTATGTGTGCGCGGCGCTCTCTCCTTCTATGACCTTTTCCCAGCAGTTGCGAAAAAATGTTCCGAGCCTGGTACGTCTGTTTCCTCGGGAGTAAGTCCCCCTGAGTTCAAGTGGCGGCCTTGCGCTCCCAAGGAAGCGCGTTTAGGTCATTTTCCACTGGGAAGCCCGGCTCATCTCTTGCGCGTTTATTCAGTGCTCCTTCCCGTGAGTTTAATGGAACTCATTCCCAGGCAGTAGCATAGTGGCACATTTAGAAGTACAGGGTTCCTTCATGACAGTCACAGCCACACAAAAACCTTTTTTTGCTGATGGATTGAAAATGAGAACAGACATCCCTAGTAGGCAATCAGCATGAAAGACGAGAGTGTTAACTACTAAGAAGAGTCTTCTCAGTGGCAGACTCACCTCCTTAACTCTGATTGGCCCCGATCGGCAGGAAAGGACAAGGAAGCAGACTCTTCTCAGTGGTTAACACATTTGCCCTTCCTGTTGATTGGCTTGTAAGATGCTGGAGACATAGGGACTCTGCTGGGACCCTACTTCCAAAAAAGTAAGGTGTCTAAGACCCCCTGAGACTCCAGACAACTACACCCCTGTTCCCAGGTGTGTGTTTGGGTGTGAACTTCTGGGAAACATGCATGAATATATTTATTTACCTCTCCCCTTCCCAGTCATTGCTCCTTTCAGATCGTGTCACTTACGTTGTTTACACATTATTGTAAACTGCAAATGTTTAAATGTAGTCCGTAAACAAGGAAAGCAATACAAAAATAATGACGTTTGTTCCATCATTCTAGTATGATCAAGAGACAGAAGCCATGGCTAGAATAGAATATCCAGATTAAGGGGCAGAACTGTGCACGTAGAGCAAACTCAGTGGCTCCCATTAAATCATGCCGGACAAAGTCAGTGGGCGCTCAATTGGCAATGAATGGGTGCACAGTTGAGACTCGAAGTTTGGTCTGTCTGTCTGCCACCCCCACCCCCCAACTCAGAGGACATGAAAGTGAATGCAATAAGTTGATGATCACAGGAAAGGATTCTGCAGCTGGCAAGAACGATCACAGAAGACAGCGCTTCACCTGTTTGCTCTGGTCCGTTGCCTTGTGTTTAGTAAGATTAGGGGAGCCCAACCTTTATTTTATCTCAGTTGCTTTTGTGGTTTCTTCCCACCCAAAGCTACAGCAATGTGTTTCCAGAGACACTGCAACACTTCAGCACAAGAATCTAGGTGTGCGGGAAGCATCTTGAGGGTTATCTAGAGACCAGAGACAGTGTAGGAACATAAGAGGCTGCCGTGCTGAGTCAGACCACTGGTCTATCTAGCTCATCACTGTCTACTCTGACTGGCAGGGGCTCTCCAGGATTTCCGTCGGGACATTCCCAGCCCTACCTGGAGACACCAGGGATTGAAGTGGAGGCCAAGCAGATGGTCTGCCACTGAGCTGCGACAAAGCTGTTGAGGCGATGCTGCTCACTTAGACTGAGTCAGACGACTGGGCGATCTAGTCCAGCAATGTCTGATCCAGGGATGTGACTCCCATCATCCCTGACCTTTGGCCATGCTGGCTGGACCTGATGAGAAATGGGGTCCAATACCAGATGCCCCCCCATCCCTGCAAGGGGAAGGGAGGGTCTTTTGCAGTCCTGCTACTGAGATTCTTTTGATTAGACATACTGGGAATTGCACCTGTGATGTTCTGCATGCATTTTGTTCGTGCTGGACCACTGAGCTATGCCCTCACTTCAGATTCTGGCCTTGTGAAAAGCTGCCTTTGTTGTTGTTAAGTTGGGGCTGTGCAACCCAAGCACCTCAGTGATGTTCAGGTGCTGTCATGATTTGATTCAGTATTAGTCATTTGTTCTGCATTTTATGGCTTTCCACTTTCATAATGTTTTCAATGAGTTTATTGTACACTGCCATGATATTTTTTATGAGTTGGTGGTGTATGAATATTCTTATAAATAACACCTAACATCAAGTGGACTCTCATCATTCTAGTTTTTTTTTTTTAATCATCTTTCTAGACCTCATTGTTGACATGAAAAGCTAAAAAGGTAAAATCAGTTTCTGCTAACAACTTCCAGGTGGTTCACAGGCAGGGACTTTCAATGCTTCTGTCTCCACCTATTATCTACCAACAACTTTCCGGAAGTTTTACTCCTCTCTTTGATTCTATTATTATTCCGCACACAATGCACAATTAACTTTTGGAACTCATCAACACAAGAAGGGCTTTTAAAAAAGGATCAGAGAAATTTCTAGAGCAGGGGTAGAGAACTTGACTCTCCAGATGTTGCTGAACTTCCAGCAGCTCCAGCCAGCATGACCAACAGTTAGGGAATTATGGAAGTTGGAACCTCCATGCTCAGTGCTCCCTCTTCTTACTGACGTCAACATGTTATGACTCAAAGGAGGCAAACAATGTCACAGAATATGAAACAGTGCACATATTGCATATAACATCGCATAAATAGTGAGCAAAGATATTGTGAAAAAAAGTCTTTTTATCACATTCATATCCTATCTTTCCCGCAACGAGCTCAAGGTGGCACAGATGGTTCTTCCACACACCCTGTTTTACCCTCACAGCAACCATGGGAGGTAGGCTTGGCTGAGAGATAGTGACCCAGTGCAAGGTCACCCTGCAAGCTTCACGGCTTCCCCACTTCTACTCTGACACTGTAGCCACTATACTACCTGTTGAGAAGGGCTGTAGCTCAATCATAGAGCATCTGCCTTGCATGCAGAAGGTCCCAGGTTCAATCCTTGGCATCTCCAGGTAGAATCATAGAATCATAGAGTTGGAAGGGGCCTTGTAGGCCATCGAGTCCAACCCCCTGCTCACAGCAGGAAATCCACAGCTAGAGCATCTCCCACAGATAGCTGTCCAGCCTCTGCTTGAAGATATCCAGCGAAGGGGATCCCACCACCTCCCTAGGCAGTCGGTTCCATTGCCGAACTGCCCTTACTGTCAAGAAGTTCCTTCTAATGTCCAATCTGAATCTACGCTCCTGCAACTTAAAACCATTAGACCTAGTCCTACCCTCTGGGGCAGCAGAGAACAAATCTGTACCCTCCTCTATGTGACAGCCCTTCAGGTACTTAAAGAGTGCAATCATGTCACCCCTCAGACTTCTCTTCACCAGACTGAACATGCCAAGTTCCTTCAACCTTTCCTCATAAGACTTGTTCTCCATACCGGCTATCATCCTCGTCGCCCTCTTCTGAACCCGCTCTAACTTGTCTATATCTTTCTTAAAATGAGGTGCCCAGAACTGAACGCAGTATTCCAGATGAGGCCTGACCAATGCAGAATATAGTGTGACTATTACTTCCCTCGACCTGGAAACTATAGCTCTGTTTATGCAGCCCAAAACCGCATTTGCCTTTTTTGCCGCAGCATCACACTGCTGGGTCATGTTCAACTTGCGATCCACTACAATTCCAAGGTCCTTCTCACACGCACTACTGCTAAGCCGGGTATTTCCCATCCTGTACCCGTGCATTTTGTTTTTGTGGCCTAAATGCAGAATCCTGCATTTGTCTTTATTGAATGTCATTTTATTAATTTCAGCCCAATTTTCTAGTCTATCCAGGTCCCTTTGGGTTTTATTCCTGTCTTCCATTGTGTTAGCTATCCCTCCCAGTTTCGTATCATCCGCAAACTTCATAAGGCTTCCCTCCACCCTGTCATCTAAGTCATTGATAAAAATGTTGAAGAGTATCGGCCCAGGACAGAACCCTGTGGCACTCCACTCGAGACCTCATTCCAGTCTGAAGCAGAGCCACCGACGACCATTCTTTGAGTATGGTTTTCCAACCAGTTGTGAATCCACCTGACAGTATTTCCATGTAGTCCACATTTGACTAGTTTGCTAATCAAAAGGTCGTGGGGGACTTTGTCAAACACCTAGCTGAAATCTAGATGGATGACATCTACAGCATTTCCACCATCTACTAAGCTAGTGACCCGATCAAAAAAAGAGATGAGATTAGTTTGACAGGATTTTTTCTTGACAAACCCATGCTGGCTCCTTCTAATCAGAGCATTGTCATCTAGATAGTTGCCAATGGACTCTTTTATTATCTGTTCTAATATCTTTCCCGGTATTGAAGTCAGACTGACCGGCCTGTAATTCCCTGGATCTTCTTTTTTACCCTTTTTAAAGAGCGGGACGATGTTTGCCCGTCTCCAATCCTCCGGCACCTCTCCCGTTCTCCAGGATTTCTCAAAGATGATGGCAAGAGGTTCCGAGAGTACATCCGCAAGTTCCTTCAATACTCTGGGATGCAGTTCATCAGGCCCTGGAGATTTGAACTCATTTACTAGGTATTTCCTGACTATCTCTTTATCAATCTCGAACTGCAGTCCCGACCCCTTACTGAGATTGCTACTGATGCAAGGTTGCACACTGTTCCCTTTTTGGGAGAAAACGGAGGCAAAATAGGTGTTGAGCAGTTCTGCTTTTTCCTCGTTATCTGTCAACATTTTGCCATCCTCATTGAGCAGCAGTCCCACCGTTTCCTTGGTCTTTCTCTTGCTTCGAACATATCTGAAAAAACCCTTTTTGTTGTTCCTCGCTTCCCTCGCCAGCCTCAGCTCATTCTGGGTTTTAGCTTTCCTTACGCTATTCCTGCAAGCCCGAGCCGCTCGTCAGTACTCTTCCTTGGTGATGCGTCCTTCCTTCCATTCTTTATACATGCTCTTTTTTACTTTTACCTCCTCCACCAGTCTTCCGTGTAGCCACATTGGCTTTTTCCGATGTCTTCCATTTTTCTTCCTCTTTGGAATTGTTTGCGATTGCGCTTTTTGTAATACGTTCTTCATGAACTCCCACGCTTCTTGGGCTCCTTTTTTCTTTAGTCTATCTAGCCACGGGATCCTACCCATCATTTCCCTGAGCTTGCTAAAATCGGCTTTCCTGAAATCCAAGGTCCATGTTTGACTATATTCTTCTTTGGCTTTCCCCAGAATCCCGAATTCCAGCATTACGTGGTCACTTTCCCCCAAGGTACCGACCGCTTTAATTCCCATGACCAATTCGTCCGTGTATGTAGGGCTGGGAGAGATTCCTGCCTGAAGCCCTGGATAGCCGCTGCCAGTCAGTGCAGACAACAATGAGCTGCATGAACCAATGGTCTGACTCAGTGTAAGGCAACTTCCTGTGTACACTACGCTGTCTCTAAGCCCATCTAAAACCTTGGTACAGATACTCAGTATTGCTACCGAATTTAACCTCCTTTGCAGATAATAGTCTGTCTCCACAACACAAATCACATGAATTTCTGACCATATGAACTACTTTATGGTTAAACAAATATATCTCTGACAGCCATCCAAAATTTAATCTGGAATTACATATCCCTTATAGAAAATCATCCATATGAGTATCCGAGTGTATGTACCATATAATGGAGAATGCAATAAACAATCGTCTTGATCTTCAATCTCCACTGAGCCACATGCACATTCTCTGCTTCCCCAGGATATTCAGTGCTCTTCCCTCTCTAACTGCAGATTTCATTGTCTGAAAATGCAATGAGGAAAAAGATCTCTGGGTTGCACGGTCTGCAAGCTGAATCAGACAACTCTCGTACTCAGAATTTAATTTCAAAAGTTTCAGGTGCACAGGAAACATTAAAAGAGCGGATTACTGCTAGGTGAGGTGGTAGTGCTGTGACTTTTAACATTCTGGGGAAGAAATACTTTGCTCAGGATGGAAGGACCTGCCAATTTCAGCTCTCTCAGTTTCTCATTTTTGCAATCTGAAATTCAGTTCTCCACATTTCTACAGCAATTTGCAGTTGTTTTTAAGAAAATCCTCATGAAAATTCTTTCTCCTAGCCTATTGCATTTTTGTATGTTATTTTCACTAATACGTTCATTTTTATGCAGACTTCCTGCCCTCCCAAATACGCATTTTTGTAAATATCCTTTGGTCAGAGAACTGCACTGTAAAATTCAGATAAGTGAGACTTTTGAAGGATGTTTCGGTTCTCATATTGTTTTGGAAAGTGCAGATTTGATAGATTCAACTTTAAATGTGAACTGAATCAAATCTCTTCCCCCCCATCTCTAGCAGCAACTAAATCTTTCACTAACTGACTGACAGATCATATTGTTGGAATAACTTGAAATTTTCATTCACGGAAATTCACTAGGTGTGCAATGGTGCCACTTGTGGCTTTCTCCTTTTGTATAACTTACGGATGATTATCAGCTCATGCTAACAAGGAGGTGGGCTTTTTCACTAGTGGCCCCCAGTGTTGTGGAATGCCCTCCCAGTTGAAATACTAGAGGCCCCATCAGTATTGGCATTCTGCTGGCTCTTGAAGACACTCCTGTTTAGGCAAACACTCTTCCGAACTTGAACGTCTGATGTTGTTTTAACTGCTTTTTAAACACTGTTTTAACTGTCATGCTTTTTAACTGGCTTGTTTTATTGTATATTTTAATTAAGGATGCTTTAATGTTCCAGTCAAATTTTTATTTTATTGTGTATATTAATTATGTATGTATTTTATAATTGATTTCAGAAGCCATTTTGGCATTTGAGTGGAAAGAGTAATAATAATAATTTAAAAGTTCATTTTTAAGCAGTCCCCGGGCTGTAGAGGGGTAAGATGCACTGCTCAAATACTGACATCACAGCACCACCTGCTGGGAAGAAATATCTGCATTAGAGTTGGAATTGATGCAACTTCACATTTTTTTAGTTCTCTGTTAACGATCCCTCCGGGCTGGGGAACCTTTTATCAGCTCAAGGGCCGCATTTCCTTCTGGGCAACCATCTGGGGGCCACATTTCCGTGGCGAGTGAGGCCAGAGCCAAAAGATCAACACATGTAAATTTTACCTTTGTACAGTACATAAGAACATAAGAAGAGCCTGCTGGATCAGGCCAGTGGCCCATCTAGTCCAGCATCCTGTTCTCACAGTGGCCAACCAGGTGCCTGGGGGAAGCCCACAAGCAGGACCCGAGTGCAAGAACACTCTCCCCTCCTGAGGCTTCCGGCAACTGGTTTTCAGAAGCATGCTGCCTCTGACTAGGGTGGCAGAGCACAGCCATCATGGCTAGTAGCCATTGATAGCCCTGTCCTCCATGAATTTGTCTAATCTTCTTTTAAATCTTCTTTTTAAATCAGTAGGCGACTTTCTACACATATCTCTCTATCCAAGCTAGCAAAAGGGTCCAACAACTGTAAGAAGATTGACTGGTACAAAAGGGTTATAATGTCATAAGAAGGCAAGCCTAAAGTGTCACCTCAATGCAGATAAATCCCGAGGGTACATAATGCGTGTTTGGGTAGGCATTACACACAACTAGATTTGCTGAAGGATTACCTGAATCTACAGAACAGCCAGGTTTGAAGTGATCGTGTCACAGGATTTGAGAAGAACTGCCGTTTTTGTGCCTTTTGGATAAGTCTCATCAACATTATGAGTTTTATTAGTACTAGTAGTTGAGCTATTATTAGGTACTGCTGTGTAGATAATAAAAGTGATACCCTACCTAATTAGCATATAATGCCATCTGTCAGGCGTGGGGAACCTGAGACTCTCCAGATGGTTTTTGGACTCCAGCTCCCATCATCCCTGACCATTGGCCATGCTGGCTGGGGCTAATGGAGCCTGACAACATCCAGAGGACCACAGGTTCCCCAGATCTGCCGCATGTGAAACACCATCTACCAGTTACTTGCTTCAGACATTGCGCAAAGAAATCTCTCTTTGTCCAGGCTGGCCCTGACCCATAAGAAGACCTCTTTCTGTAACAGTTGACGGTTTCTGATTTTAAATGTTTACATAATTTCTATTTGTATATATATGATTGTTGTAAACGGTTTTGATTTTTTTTAATGATATAGCTGTATACAATATTTATATATATATAAAAATTGGATCCTGTTATTTCTGAATTCATTTTTACCTGTCCCTGCATTGACCTGTTTTTACAATGTTGTCTTACTGTTATATTGTTTTTGTTGTTATTTTTGTATAAAGCTTAGAGTTTTTTTGAGTATTAAGCAGTTTAGAAATGCTTTTTCAATAAAGTAAATAATCCAACGAAGCAAGGAGAAAGATGGGAGGTAAAATAGCAAGCAAGGTTAATTTATTGTGGTTATTGTGGTTAACCTCTATTAACCATAGCAGTTTATTTATTGAAAGAGAGATAATTCCAGCCTGAAAACCACACCCTGTGACTTGTAAGCACAGTTGCCAATTCCAAGTAGGTGGCAGAATGGTGAGTGAGAGAGAATAAAATGTACTCAGCACATGCTCAGGAAATGCTCTAACTTCAGATGTTCCAGGACTCAGCTGTGATAATGAATACATGTTTGTGGGCTGGTGAAGTCTGGGCTCCAACTGGGAGAAAGGGCAGGATATAAATCTAATAAATAAATAAAATAAATAAATTTGTAGGGATGATAGCTGATGGTGGTCTAGGTGCCTGAGGGCACAAAGCCTACTCTTACCCATTGAGAGTCGCTTCTGCTTTTGACATCTCAGCGGCAGGAGTCAATCCAACTGATGTTTGAAGGCAATTAAGAGTGTGTGGATCTTGTGGGGAGAAACCTGCAACCTCAGAAGTTTCTTTTTTAAAAAAATATTATTGCGAACACTGCAGTACAATATATTGCTGGTATCATAATGCCATTTTATAAACTTGTGGTGTTGCCACATTTGGAATACTGTGTACAGTTCTAGGCACCTCACCTCCAAAAGGGTTATTGTAGAGGGCAACCAGAATGATCAAGGGGATGGAGTGACTCCCCGTATGAGGAAACGTTGCAGCATTTGGGGCTTCTTCGTTTAGAGAAAAGGCAAGTCAGAGGTGACATGATAGAAGTGTACAAAAGTATGCATGGCATGGAGAAAGTGGACAAAGGTTTTCTCCCTCTCTTAAAACACTAGAATTCATGGATCATAGAATCCATGTGGATCCATCCGATAGTTGTTCCATCCAGCCCACATTTAGCTAGCTTGCTAATCAGAATATCATGGGACACTTTGTCAAAAGCTTTGCTGAAGTCGAGATATATTATGTCCACAGCATTCCCACAGTCTACAAGGGAGGTTACCCAATCAAAAAATGAGATAAGATTAGTTTGGCAGGATTTGTTCTTCATAAATCCATGTTGGCTCCTAGTAATCATCCAATGAAGCTGAATTTTGGAAGATTCTGGACGGAAAGAAGAAAATACCTCTTTCTGCAGTGCATAGTTAAGCTATGCAATTCACTCCCACAGAAGGCAATGATGGCCACCAGCTTGGGTGACTTCAAGAGAGTGACAGCCAAATTCATGGAGGATAAGGCTATCAGTGGCTACTAGCCATGATGGCTATGCTCTGCCTCCACAGGGAGAGGAAGCATGCTTCCAAATGCCAGTTGTTGGAAACTGCAGGAGAAAATAATGCTCTTGTGCTCAGGTCCTGCTTGCGGGTTTCCCATAGACAACTGGTTGGCCATGTGAGGATGCTGGACTGGATGGACCACTGGCTTGATCCGGCAGACTCTTCATATATTCTTAATGTAACAGACATATTAACAAGTACAAATAGAGATCAAATAAAGAACAAAACAACATGAGATCTATTTCATTTGAATTATGTATACATAACTACAGAGAAGAAGCAGGAAATGGGCTTCAGGATGAGGATATTATTTATTTATTTATTTATTTATTTATTTAATTTCATTTATAAACCGCCCATAGCCAATGGCTCCCTGGGCGGTGTACAACATACAATAATACAATAAATCAACAAAAATCACTAGATATAAAATACAGATACATAATAGCACTAAACAGTATTGAGATAACTAAAACATTAAAACATTAAAATATATAAAATGCATTAAAATGCCTGGGAGAATAGGAAGGTTTTAGCCTGGCGCCGAAAGGATAACAATGTAGGCACTAGGTGTACCTCCTCGGGGAGACTGTTCCACAATTCGGGGGCCACTGATATCATGTCAGGCTGTGTTTGCAATCATACAGAGTCTTTCCAAAAGCTAACCTGTGAGGCCAGTGGCCCCAGAACGTCCTGAAACTCATTCCTTCATCGAGCCTCGGGGTTCAAACCTCCTGGGAGGAAATCCCGCAGGCAGATCGCAATGGGCATGTCACCCATTACACACTCTACTTGAAGCATTCCATTTTAAGGAACATCACCAGTGAGTGACACTCAAGTAACAACTGACAGGTTTGGAGGATGGAGGGATTTGGTCCCCCTGAGTTATCTACACTGAGCTCTTCCTTACAGCGACCTACACAGATTTTGTCTAGAATTTGCTGTTACAGAGGGATCGGGGTTTAAATGTGTCCTTGGGAAAGGGTTAGGTTTTATTATTGTTGGTTGAGATTTTAATATTGTAATGTAACTATATGTTTTAATTTTGTACGTCGCCCAGAGTGGCTGGATTGCCAGCCAGATGGGCGAGTAATAAATTTAATAAATAAATAAATAAATAAGAGTCCCTCACTATATCTGAAATGGCCTTGGAAATGTTTCATTTCATTTCATGAGTTTGAACAGAAGGATGGAGAGTGGGTTTCCTACAATTACTTACATCGCCTCTTGTGCAACCAAGTTGCACTGTTGGTTTCTAAGCAACCCAGATAGCGGCAAAGTGATGGAGTTCCTCGTACCTTTTCCTCTCGTGGATTCCATAGGTATGCTATTTGTCTCTTTTTCTTTCATTTGTTTTTACATTTACACCCCACCTTTCCTCAGAGGAACTCAAGGCAGTATACCTGGTTCTCCCCCTCCCAATGTTCCTCACAACAGCCCTGTGAAGTAGGTTAGGCTGAGAGGCAGTGACTGGCCCAGTCACTTCACGGCTGAGCGGGGATTCAAACCCTGGGCTCCCAGGCCCTAGTCCAATCCTCTAACCCGGTGGAGGGGAACCTCAGGCCCAGAAGATGAATGCGGCCTTCCAGGCTCCCTATCCGGTCCTAGGAACTCCCCCCAGGCCACACCCCACACTGGCTCTGCTTCCCATTCTGCTTGGTCACTTTCGCCTGACTGGGATGTGTACCTAATGCCTCTCGCTTGCCTTGGTGGAGGATAGAGGAACTGAGACAAATAGTGGTAACGAGAGAGGAAGTTCTAAGCTTAATGGACAATATAAAAACTGACAAATCACCGGGCCTGGATGGCATCCACCCGAGAGTTCTCAAAGAACTCAAATGTGAAATTGCTGATCTGCTAACTAAAATATGTAACTTGTCCCTCAGGTCCTCCTCCGTGCCTGAGGACTGGAAAGTGGCAAATGTAACACCAATATTCAAAAAGGGATCCAGAGGGGATCCCGGAAATTACAGGCCAGTTAGCTTAACTTCTGTCCCTGGAAAACTGGTAGAAAGTATGATTAAAGCTAGATTAACTAAGCACATAGAAGAACAAGCCTTGCTGAAGCAGAGCCAGCATGGCTTTTGCAAGGGAAAGTCCTGTCTCAGTAACCTATTAGAATTCTTTGAGAGTGTCAACAAGCATATAGATAGAGGTGATCCAGTGGACATAGTGTACTTAGACTTTCAAAAAGCGTTTGACAAGGTACCTCACCAAAGACTTCTGAGGAAGCTTAGCAGTCATGGAATAAGAGGAGAGGTCCTCTTGTGGATAAGGAATTGGTTAAGAAGCAGAAAGCAGAGAGTAGGAATAAACGGACAGTTCTCCCAATGGAGGGCTGTAGAAAGTGGAGTCCCTCAAGGATCGGTATTGGGACCTGTACTTTTCAACTTGTTCATTAATGACCTAGAATTAGGAGTGAGCAGTGAAGTGGCCAAGTTTGCTGACAACACTAAATTGTTCAGGGTTGTTAAAACAAAAAGGGATTGTGAAGAGCTCCAAAAAGATCTCTCCAAACTGAGTGAATGGGCAGAAAAATGGCAAATGCAATTCAATATAAACAAGTGTAAAATTATGCATATTGGAGCAAAAAATCTTAATTTCACATATACGCTCATGGGGTCTGAACTGGCGGTGACCGACCAGGAGAGAGACCTCGGGGTTTTAGTGGACAGCACGATGAAAATGTCGACCCAGTGTGCGGCAGCTGTGAAAAAGGCAAATTCCATGCTAGCGATAATTAGGAAAGGTATTGAAAATAAAACAGCCGATATCATAATGCCGTTGTATAAATCTATGGTGCGGCCGCATTTGGAATACTGTGTACAGTTCTGGTCGCCTCATCTCAAAAAGGATATTCTAGAGTTGGAAAAGGTTCAGAAGAGGGCAACCAGAATGATCAAGGGGATGGAGCGACTCCCTTACGAGGAAAGGTTGCAGCATTTGGGGCTTTTTAGTTTAGAGAAAAGGCGGGTCAGAGGAGACATGATAGAAGTGTATAAAATTATGCATGGCATTGAGAAAGTGGATAGAGAAAAGTTCTTCTCCCTCTCTCATAATACTAGAACTCGTGGACATTCAAAGAAGCTGAATGTTGGAAGATTCAGGACAGACAAAAGGAAGTACTTCTTTACTCAGCGCATAGTTAAACTATGGAATTTGCTCCCACAAGATGCAGTAATGGCCACCAGCTTGGATGGCTTTAAAAGAAGATTAGACAAATTCATGGAGGACAGGGCTATCAATGGCTACTAGCCATGATGGCTGTGCTCTGCTACCCTAGTCAGAGGCAGCATGCTTCTGAAAACCAGTTGCCGGAAGCCTCAGGAGGGGAGAGTGTTCTTGCACTCGGGTCCTGCTTGCGGGCTTCCCCCAGGCACCTGGTTGGCCACTGTGAGAACAGGATGCTGGCCTAGATGGGCCACTGGCCTAATCCAGCAGGCTCTTCTTATGTTCTTATGTTCTTAGAGTGGGTGTGTGGGTGTTTTTAGAAACTAGGCTATTGTACAAAGGTAAAATCTGCATTTTTGCTCTGCTCACCACTGATACATGGCCCTCAGAAGGGAATGTGACTCACAGGGTGAAAAAGCTTCTCTACCCCATTCTGCTACACCACACTGGCTTTTGGGGTGTGGGGGCAGAGCTTGTAAAAGTTACTTTTTTGAACTACAGCTCCCATCAGCCTAATCCAGTGGCCATGTTGCCTAGGGCTGATGGGAGTTGTAGTTCAAAAAAGTAACTTTTCCAAGCTCTGTGTGGGGGACATGACAGAGGTTTATCACAGAATGCAAGTTGTGGAGAAAGTGAACTCAGAGAGGTTTTTCTCCCTAATATTCAAACACGGAGTCATCCAGCAAAGCTGAATGTTTATTTATTATTTCTTTATTTTATTTATAATTTGATTTATATCCTACCCTTCCTCCCAGCAGGAGCCCAGGGCAGCAAAAAAAAAAAGCAATTAAAACTCTTTAAAACACCATGAAAACACTTTAAAATACATTAAAGCAAAACATCTTTAGAAACATTTTCTAAAAAGCTTTCAAGATCTTTAAAAGAAGGGTTAAAAACATATATTTTTTTAAGGTTTAAAAACATATTAAAAAGCAATTCCAACACATATGCAGACTGGGATAAGGTCTCAACTTAAAAGGCTTGTTGAAAGAGGAAGATCTCAGTAAGAGCTGAAAAGATAACAGAGATGGTGCCTGTCTAATACTTGAATGTTGGAAGATTCAGGACAGACAAAAAGGAAGGATTCCTGCATTGAGCAGGGGCTTGGACTTGATGGCCTTATAGACCCCTTCCAACTCTACTATTTTATGATTCTATGACTTTGTTATATAGTGCATAGTTTAACTATGGAATTTGCAACTACAAGATGTGGTGATGGCCAACAACCTGAATGGCTTTTAAAGGGAATATGACATATTCATGGAGGATAAGGCTTTCAGTAGCTACCAGCCATCATGGCTCTATGCTACCTCCAGGATCAGAGGTGCTAGCATCCAAGTACCAGTTGCTGGGGAATATGAACAGATCTACACCATATATTTAAAGCATGTTCAACGTACATTTAAAGCACATGTCTTCACCCAAAGAATCCTGTGAACCGTAGTTTGCTAAGGATGCCGCTCTGTGAGAGGGAAACTACGGCTCGCAGAATTCTTTGGGGGAAGCCATGTGTTTTAAATGCAGTGGAGCAGGAGCAGAGCTTGGAAAAGTTACTTTTTTTGAACTACAACTCCCATCAGCCCCAGCCAGCATGGCCACCGGATTGGGCTGATGGGAGTTGTAGTTCAAAAAAGTGACTTTTCCAAGCTCTGAGTGTAGTGGCCCAAGGTCTCAGGGGGTCTTAGACCCCTTCCACTTTTTAGGGAGCAGGGTCCCTATATCTCCAGATCCTTTGAGCCATCAGCGTGAAAGGGGAATGTGTTAGCCACTGAGAAGACTCTTTTCAGTAGCTAACACTCTTCCCTTTCATGCTTATTGGCTCCTAGGGACGTCTGTTCTTGTAGGAGAAAGCATTATCAAGGATCTCATTGTCAACCCAGCATCAAAAAAGGGAGGGGTAGCTGTGACTATCATGAAGCGACCCTGCACTTCTGAATTTGCCACTACACTACTGCAGTGGAGGCTGGTCCATTGGGACAAATGAGGCACCGCCCCACCAACCTCACTCTGCTCTCAGCCACTCCCCCACCTGCCTGAATTCTTTTTACAACCAGCCCAGGAGGTGGACCTGGCTGTCAGCGCCCTCCTCTTTCGTTTCAGTGTTGCTCTTGTAGAACTCAGCAGGGAGGAGGATGGGGGTAAAGCTAGAATTAGTTGGCTCTGCCAGCCATTGGCTCTGGCGCCACCTACTGTTGGTCGCCCTGCATTCTGCTCCATCAGTCCCAGTGGGCACCAGCCACCACTGTTTAAATGTGCATTGAATGTGCTTTAAATGTAAAGTGTGGATCTGCTGCATAAGAGAGAAGGGTATTGCATCTATAGCTCACGTTGGGGTGTCCTAGAGGCATCTGGCTGGCCTTTAAGGGAAGCAAAATGCTGGCCTCTTCTTATGGTTTATCAGCATGAGGTGGGCATGTCGCCCAGATGCTCGCTGTTTCTTAATTTGCACAAAATGCTAAATCTGCAAAAATGCAGAAGTAAACCATGGCTCAGCATGACCTGTGAATTCAGTCCAGCAGCTCAATTATGGGTTTATCAGCTATAGTAAGAGGTTAACCAAGGTTTGTTTATAAACCTTAGTTAAGGTTAACCACAGCTTGGTGTCATGTGTCAACCTGGACCTTCTCCTTAATTATGGTTAGTTACTGCCCAAAAGCCATAGAGCCATTAGTGGAGAGTGGCAAAAAATTCAGACTGTCCACAAGGTTTGCCTGTGCTATGACATAATAAACCAAGGTTTACAAGACTGTCTGCCAGATGCCTCAGCTTTAACTATGGTTTGTTAGCTATAGTTAACATTAACTATGGTCAATGTTAACCATGGATTAGCGTTTGTGTGAACCGTGTGTGTGTGTATACAGGCATGTTTGCTCATATATAGCATCCATTGATGTATGAACATAAAGTGTTATGGTCAAAAACATGAAGGCATAGTAATAGCGAGTAGCAGAAGGCAGCAAATAAGCTTGCCATCTTCTTTTGGCAACCCAAATGCAAAGATGTATCACTGAACACTAAAGTCAGGATCATTCAGACCATGGTATTCCCGATCTCTATGTATGGATGTGAAAGTTGGACAGTGAGAAAATTGGATAAGAGAAAAATGAACTCCTTTGAAATGTGGTGTTGGAGGAGAGCTTTGCACATACCATGGACCGTGAAAAAGACAAATTGAATGTTAGAACATATTAAACCAGAACTGTCATTGGAAGCTAAAATGATGAAACTGAGGTTCTCATACTTTGGACACATCATGAGAAGACATGATTCGCTAGAAAAGACAATAATGCTGGGAAAAACAGAAGGGAGTAGAAAAAGAGGAAGGCCAAACAAGAGATGGTTTGATTCCATAAAGGAAGCCGCAGACCTGAATTTACAAGATCTGAACAGGGTGGTTTATAACAGATGCTATTGGAGGTCGCTGATTCATAGGGTCGCCATAAGTCGTAATCGACTTGAAGGCACATAACAAGAACAACCTATTCCTTTGATGCCAGTAGCTGCCTTATACCAAATCACACCTTTGGTCCATCTAGCTCAATATGGTCTACACTGACAGGCAGCAGTGCTCCTGGGTTTCAGGGGGAGTCTTTCATCGCCCTACAGGGAGATGCCAAGGATTATGCCTGGAACCTTCTGCTTACAAAGCATGTACTCGACCACCAAGAAATAGCCTTCCCGCCAAACTTCATGCGACTGGCAAAAATTCAAGGCAAATGTTTGCTTATCTCCATCACTTCAGCCCCAGACGGTCCACAAGTGCTTCCAGCTACTAGGCTGATGTTAATGGCTGCATCGGAGGCTCGCTGAAGGAGCCCTGCCAGGAAAAAAGTGGCAACTTTTGCAGTGCAGGAGGGTAGCCAAGCAACAACTTTCCTCCCCACTTGAGCCTTTAAACCCTTCAGCCTGAACCCAAACGCCAGCACTGCGGCCAGGAAGCTTCAAGGCGAAGCTAAGAGGGAAACAGCTTTCAACTCACTGGCAGAGAGCCAAGTGGCAGACTGTAGCCAACAGGTCCCCAGAGTATTTCTCCTTCGGCAAAGGAAATCCTGCACTACACGGACAGAATTGGGATTGTTTTGATGCGTGAATTAGTGAGAACATAAGCCAGGCGTCTGCTTGGTGTTAAGGCATGGCAGATCTGCTGAGAGGGCAAAAGAAAACTGCTGTCACTGTGGCACAAGAGGGTGTCTGTGACTTAAGGACAATGGCATCCTAAAAGCTATTGCTGAGTGACTGTAGAGAAAAGTGTTGGAAGTGGGGCAAGAGCAACTCCTTGAAAAAATTAAATTTAGGACCACCCCGTTTTAGATCCTCAATCAGCTTTTTAAAAAAAGAGATTTCATTCATTCATTCATTCATTTATTTAAAAGCATTTCTCAGCTGCTTAATATATTTTAAAGATCCTTAAGCAGTAAACAACTCCCTGCTGAGTTTCAGACTCCTGTTTAAAAGCATTTTATTCCAAGAGGCGTTTGCATCATGAATGCTTCTCTGAAGTTTTAATTTTTAAAAAGAAACAAATAAATAAAAATAAACAAGCATGAAAAACAATAAAACAGTATCATAAAAATAGACACAAAATGGAACTATTAATCCACTGGCAGGAGTATATTGGTGATTTTCTTTTTGTCCAGATGTGCTGATGGCCACCAACTTGGCTTTAAGAGTACAAATTCATGGAGGGTACAACTATCAATCACCCTGTGCTTTATAGATTACAGCAAAGCCTTTGATTTGTATATCATGAACAACTATGAAATGCTTTAAAAGACATAGGGGACCCACAGCATCTGATTGTCCTGATGTGCAACCTATACTCTGGAGAAGAGGCTACTGTAAGGACAGAATATGGAGAAACCGATTGGTTCCCAATTGGAAAGGGTGTGAGACAGGGCTGTATTTTATCACCCTGTTTGTTTAATCTGTACTCAGAACATATCATATCAAAAGCGGGATTGGACCAAGATGAAGAAGGTGTGAAACTTGGAGGGAGAAATAGCAATAATTTAAGATGTGCAGATGATACCATACTCTTAGCAGGAACCAGTAATGATTTGAAATGAATGCTGATGAAAGTTAAAGAGGAAAGCACAAAAGCAGGACTATAGCTGACCGTCAAGTAGACTAAAGTAATGACAACAGAAAGTTTATGTAACTTTAAAGTTGACAGTGAAGACATTGAACTTGTCAAGGATTATCAATACCTTGGCACAGTCATTAACCAAAATGGAGACAATAGTCAAGAAATCAGAAGAAGGCTAGGACTGGGGAGGGCAGCTATGAGAGAACTAGAAAAGGTCCTCAAATGCAAAGATTTATCACTGAACACTAAAGTCTGGATCACTCAGACCATGCTATTCCCCCATCTCTATGTATGGGTGTGAAAGTTGGACAATAAAAAAAGCGGATAAGAGAAAAACCAACTTTTATCTTTCAAAAAGCCTTTTAAGTTGACACCTATCCCAGTCTGCATCTGTGTTAGAATTGCTTTTAATATGTTTTC
Source organism: Rhineura floridana (assembly GCF_030035675.1). NCBI lineage: Eukaryota > Metazoa > Chordata > Lepidosauria > Squamata > Rhineuridae > Rhineura > Rhineura floridana. The sequence goes on from NC_084487.1 coordinate 11,673,424, forward strand.
TTTAATAATATGTTTTTAACTCTTTTAAAAAACAAATGTTTTTAAAGCTTTTTTAAAAAATATATTTTTAATGTTGTTTTGTTTTAATGTATTTTAAGGTTTTTTTATGATGTTTTAAAGTGTTTTTAGCATTTTTGTTTGCCGCCCTGGGCTCCTGCTGGGAGGAAGGGTGGGATATAAATCAAATAAATAAATAAATAAATAAATAAATAAATTTGAAATGTGGTGCTGGAGGAGAGCTTTGCGCATACCATGGTCTGCAAAAAAGACAAATAATTGGGTGTTAAAATAAATTAAACCAGAACGATCACTAGAAGCTAAAATGATGAAACTAAGGTTATCATACTTCGGACACATAATGAGAAGACATGATACATTAGACAAGACAATAATGCTGGGAAAAACAGAAGGGTGTAAAGAAAGAGGAAGGTCAAACAAGAGATGGATTGATTCCATAAAAGAAGCCACAGACCTGATCTTACAAGATCTGAACAGGGTGGTTCATGACAGATGCTCTTGGAGGTCACTGATTCATAGGGTTGCCATAAGTCGTAATCGACTTGAAGGCACATAACAACAACAACAAGGCTATCAGTGGCTACTAGCCACAATGGCTATGTTCTACCTCCACTGTCAGAGACAGTATACCTCTGAATGCAAGTTGCTTTCAGTGCTCTTGTGCTCAGTGCCTGCTTGTGGGCTTCCCATAATGGGCATCTGGTTTGCCACTGTGAGAGCAGGATGATGGACTAGGTGGGCCACTGGCCTGATCCAGCAGGGTCATTCTTAATACATGCTTGGGGAGCGGGAAGAGGCATGCAATCGTCGTTGCTGATCGTGAGAGAAGAACCAGAAGGGGAGGCGGGCAGCAGAGTTGTTTGAGATTAAATGACTCTCAAGCAGGGCATGATTAAGAAGAATCAGACCAAGATCCATCTAACCCACCCATGGGTGCAGTTAAGTAAATTTAGACTCTGGACTTAATGGCCTGTCTCTTGCCTCCCTTCTTTAGATGGCCATTTGTATTTCTTCACTTACTTCAAAATGTGGGAAGCCAGCCCTGCTGATTTGGGGGCCCCTTCTGCTCAGTGGGGCCCTGGACATCTGTGCCCAAGGCCTGTCTTGGCAGCATCGCCATACTTTTTTCCAGCACTGGCTGGGCAGATGCTTCTGGGAAGCTCATAAGCAGGGCACAAAGAGAGATATGAAATCCCAGGAGAATTTTCTTAAAAAAACACCACCATTTTTTTTCTCCTTTTTCTCCAATTTTTTTTTGGAAAAGCAAAACCCCACAAAGGCTTTAGGGGGAAAAGTGGGGCTGTTTAAAAAAAAAATCAATTTTTTTCTGGGCCTTCAGACTTCTAGGCATGAAAGCAATGGACTTCTCCTGGATTTTTGTCCCTTGCACCTAGTATTCAAAGGTATACTGCCACTGTGCCATGGAGGTTCCATTTATGGCAGCCCCCCTTTTTTAAAAAAATGAAGCTTCTGAGGCAGTGGTAATTGCAACATCTTGTGGAGTTCAGCTCCATGAGTTAATTATGCAGAAGTACTAAAAGTTTTTCCTGTTGTTGCTGTTGCTATGCCATTGGGATGCATGGTGCCTTACAGAATATGAGGGCACATCCCTGCCCCAAGGAGCATACAATCTAAAATCTGACACAGTGAATGAAGGCAGAGGTTAACTGGGGTAGAATGTGTTGGAATGTATGAAGTTCAACTCCAACTTGTGGGTTGAGGGTGCATGGGGTTAAAAAGGGTAGCTAGAGAGGAGACCTCTTGGTTGCTAGGCTATACCTATCACTTTGATCTCCTGCTGTCTCTTTCTTCCTGCTAGGCTGATATGCAAAGGATGTTGATCCCAGTTCCTTCCCTCCATCCCAGTCTTCTTCTTTCCCGAGAGGGGAGTTTGTTGCTTCAACTTAGCTAGTTAGCTAGATAGAGGACTCTTTCCTATCAAGCATGTACTTCCAGAATAAAGTAGTTATTTCTTATTTTAAAGCTTAAAGCCTCCGTCTGACTAATTTGCAGGGAAGGTAGAATCTTAGCAAAGATTCAAACACACACATAAGCTCGCTCAAAACTCTCAGTTCCACTACGCAACGCTGCAGGGTCCTGCAGGACATTGGGCCCAGAGTCCTATAGAATGTGAGGTGATTGCAGCAGCCTCGGATTTCAATCGGCTTGGGCTCTGAGACTAAAGGACAGGCCCTTCTTGCTATTCCGTTGCTGGGTGCACCCTGCTGGTCGGGTCCTTCTCTGTCACGGCACCACAAGTCATGAATTCTCTCCCTCTGGAGGCACCGTTGGCCCTTACACTATTGGGCTTCTGACATCTTGTAACAACCCATCTGTTCACCCAAGAGTTCAGAGGAAATGGACCGTACAGTGTCCTAGTTAAATTACGGAGCGCTGCTTTTAGACAGAAAGGGTTGCAGCTCAGTGATAGAGCATCTGCTTTGCACAGAGATGGTCCCGGGTTCAATCCCCAGCATCCCATGGTAGGGATGGGAAAGGCTCCTGGTTTGCAATCCCCGTGAGCCGCTGCCAGTCAATGCAGACTATGGGTCGAGGGCCTATTTCAGCCCAAGGGCCACATTGCCTGATGGACAACCTTCCAGGGGCCGCACGCCAGCTGTGGGTGGAGTCAGGGGCAAATGTGGGTGGAGCAACAGATGCTTTGCATTCCTGCCATGCAAAGGTTTCTGCAGGCGCCTCTTTCCGTGTAGGAAAAGAAGACGCGTTTATGTCCAAGGCACATTCCAGCGGGGGGGGGGGCACTGAAGGAGAGCAAGGGCCAGGGCGGATTGTGTCACGGGAAAGAGCATCGCTGGGAGAGCATCGCCGAGGGCCAGATAGAAAAGTCTGGAGTCTGAAGCTCCACAGCCCCGGTGGACCCAAACCTGGGCCTGCTGGGCTAGCTGCCTGACTGGGTACAAGGCCGTTCCTCCCTGCCTTCGCATCGGCATGTAGGGCTTTTAACTTTCAACCTGGGCTGTTGTGTCATTGTTCCTGTTAAAACTGCGTTTGAGGGACGGCGGTATATTTGCAACTGTGGTGTTTTCAACCCCGTTTTGTAGGCCGTCTCCTGGAGGATACGGGGGCAAGGCGGTTCACAACGTGGAACGAAAGAAGAAAGCTGTTGAGCCCAACCAGCGCTGAAGAAGACGCCCAAAGCGCCCGGCCCCCGCCGACCCGGAGCTCTCTTCGGCAGCCCCCTCCTCCCAATTCCGGAGCTGCCCACTCTCTTCCCCCGAGCTGGGCGGGGCGGGGCGGGGCCGCCGCCTTCTTTGCGCCTGGCCCCTCCCCGGGGGCAGCTCCCTTCTTCTCCTTCGACGGAGGACGCGGAGGCGCCCCTGGACGCGCGGGGCTTTCCTTGCGCACAGCGCGGCGTCGCGAGTGGCCGCGCTCGGAGCATTGGTGGGGGACTGGAGGGAGCAGCAGCGTCCGCCTTTTGTCCGGGACTCCGCCGGGATGGCTCTGCTGTACCCCTCCCCAGCAGCGCCGCAGCCCGCCGGGCCGCCCACCGCTCTTAGCCGCTCGCTCCTGCTGCTGCCGCTGCTCTCCGAGAAGCTGCTGAGCCCTGACCTGACCGAGGGGAAGAGCCGCCCGCAGGGCTGCGACAACGGGGCGCTCCTCGACCGCTTCGGCGTCCTCGTCCAGGCGCTGCTAGCGGTGGTGGCTTTCAGCACCCTTATGCGTAAGTGGCGCCCCGGCCCCCCTCGGCTGTCTGTCTTTCCCCTTTTGTTTTCTCCCTCTGGTCCCTCTTTCCTTCCCTTTTTCCTCTTCCCTCCTTTTTACTTTCTCCCTTTGTCTTAGTTCTTCCTCCCCCCCCATTTAATTCTTTTCCTCTTCCCTTTAACTTTCTTTCTCGTCTTCCTCTTTCCTTCCTCCTTTCTGCAGCTTTTCCTTTCTGTTTCTTCCATTCCTTTTCCCCTTCTCCCCCCCCCCCGCGCCTGTCCCGCCACCCTATTTGGTGGTGTTCAGTGTTTGTCCTCCTCTGAGTAGACCCATTGAAGTGAATAGATGGGGCTAGTTGAGATTCATTCATTTCAGTGGGTCTGCGTTGAGCAGGGCTTAGCTGCATGTAGCCCGTTTAGTTTGTCACCCGATCACAGTAGAGACCAGACTGCTAGGATCCTGATCTCCATTAGCCAGGAATGCTCCTTTGAGGAAAAGCCAGATGTAGCATGGGGTGGCACTAAACTTCCACGGGCTTTCAAAAGCATCTTCTGTACCAAGAGGGATTATTTATTTATTTAAAATATTTCTATCCCGCCTTTCTACCCTACAACAGGGCACTTACGGCGGCTCCCAATGAAATCATAATGAAAATGCAAAAAACATTAAAATAGATGAAAGTGCGTAAAACAGGTGAGAAATGCAGGGGAGTAAAGAGGTAAAACTAAAAAAGGAGTGGGTGGGAATAAAATCATGGCTGCAAGTTTCTTGTTTCTGCGCATGCACTGTGACTGCGCCCAGGTTATGGCATCCGATCTGATCTTTCCACTACAACCCTTGTAGGGCTTTCCTCTCTCTGCCCCATCATCTCAGTTCTTCCTAGCTATTGGCTGCCCCAGACTGACTCTCTTTTGCAACCCTCCCTCCCTCCTGCCATCTTGCAGCTCAGGCTCTGGGACAGGTACTCACCCCCTCAGTGTCTGGTCAGTTGTCTCAAAGCTTGGGTCTTGCCTCCTTTCTTAGGGATTGAAGGAGCTTCATAAATAAACTGCCAGAAACAATTTTTCTTATGTAAAACAACCTCCAAGTAAAACCACAAGTGACTAAAACGCAGAAATCATTCTGCCATAACCAAGCATCCTAGCCAAAAACTAATCATCCAAAGGCTGGAGAGCTACCTGAAGCCATGTAGCGAAAGGGCTTGGAGCACCTTGCTTGGGAATGTAGGACCTGCCTTATCGTGAATTGGATCATTGGCCTATCCAGTTCAGTATCATATACAGAGACTGGCAGCAGCTGTCCAGGATTTCAGACGGGGGGTCTCTCGTAGCCCTACCTGGAGATGCCAGGAATGGAATCTGAGACCTTGGGGTATGGTCCTTCCCCTTGCTTGGCAAGGCATTCCACAGAGTGGGTGCTACCAGAGAGGATGCCATCACCCTGGTTGCTTTCTGCTGTACAGCATCAGCGTGAAGGATCTGGAGCAGGGTCTCGGATGATGTTTGGAGTATGTGGCGAGGAATGTATTGTAATGGTACAGGAGCCAGTAAAAAAGTTGGCAACCCATTATGGTTTTACTGACTGGCTGAGGATGTCACTTGCACCAGGTATGAACAGCAAGATCCCCTCCATCCTGTGCTCATTCTTCTCTTATTAAAGAACTGGGCATGTTTAGCCTTGAGAAGAGAAGACTGAGGGGAGATATGAAAGCTCTCTTCAAGCCTTTTGAGAGGTTGTCACACAGAGGAGGGCCAGGATCTCTTCTCAATCATCCCAGAATGCAGGACACAGTAATGGCCCGGATTTCAGCTGAACATCAGGAAAAACTTCCTAACTGTTAGAGTGGTACGACAATGGAACCAGTGACATATGGAGGTGGTGGGCTCTTCAACACTGGAGGCCTCCAAGAGGCAGCTGGACAGCCACCTGTTGGATATGCTTTAATTTGGATTCCTGCATTGAGCAGGGGGCTGGACTCAATAGCCTTATAGACCCCTTCCAACTCTATGATTCCCTGATTGAAGTCATAGGGAGTTGCTCGTACTCAAAGACTCCCTATACTCTGAGCTTGACCATCTTTCAGATCTGTTTGGTCTGCCTTGAGATTAGACTGGCAGAGGACTGAAGGTTTTATATTGCATTTTAGTCTGACTGAATTTTAGGATGGCTTAATTCTGTTTTAATGGGCTTTTAAAAAAATGTTCTTTCTTTCTTTCTTTCTTTCTTTCTTTCTTTCTTTCTTTCTTTCTTTCTTTCTTTCTTTACGTGACTGATTGACTACAAAAAAGTCTCTAAGCAACTTACCCTTTACCTTTAGAAAAGGCAAACTGTAAAACATCATTTGGGCTTGTTGCAACTCCACCCCAAGCGTGAATGTTTTACCTTCTGCTCCTGTTTGAAAACAGAGGAGCATTGTGGAATCTTTTGTGGCATCCCTTTCTCAGTTCTGTCGCTAATCAAGAGGGCTAGACACTTAATTGCTTACACGATCTTCCACAGTTCTGGGGACCTGTGGCTTCCTTGGGGGGTCAAATGGGGCCTCTGAGGGAATGGGTTACCCACTCTGAAACTTGTGTGGGTTTCGGGGGAAAAGCTAATAGAAAATCTGAATGGTGAACTTTGCCTATTATCCTAGGTTCTCTTCTCCTAAAACATCTCTCCACACCCGGCACCCCCTTCGTTATATTATTCCTTGCTCTGCAAAGGCCTCTTGCCAGATGCACAGTCTTGGCTTGGGAAGCCCAGCGACTGTTTGTTTTGCCATGTGCTCTCCCCTAGGCTCTGCCACACAGCTGTTTGGTCCTTCGCCTTGCATTGTTTTACAAAACTGAGCCATCTGGATAAGCAGCGTTGGTGAGGCTAAGAATGTGAGGAGGGGAGTGAAGGGGTGCTAGCTCATTGGCTGAGTTGGACAGGCCCCTGCAGGCAAGCCCTGGTGTCTGGATCTGTTTTCCCCACCACCCATCCCCAACTGAGGACTGTGTTTTGAGCCGGAGGTCTGGATAAATGGAGAAACGAAGCCTTTGTGCCTTTTCCTTTCATGCATCCCCAGCAGGAAGATGTAGAGCCTGTTCTCTTCCTCCACAAAAGAGTTGTGCAAAGTGGCTTAGGAGTAAAAAAGCAAGCATTTAAAAACAATCATAATCCAGTCATTGATCTGCAAACTATGGAAATGGACTGCCTTCAAGTCGATCCGACTTATGGCTACTCTATGAATAGAGTTTTCATGGTAAGCGGTATTCAGGAGGGTTTACCATTGCCTCTCTCTGAGGCTAGTCCTCCCCAGCTGGCTAGGGCCTGCTCACCACAGCTGCGCAAGCCAGCCCCTTCCTTGTCGCAACTGCTAGCTGGGGGGCAGCTGGGCTCCTTGGGACTCTGCAGCTTGCCCACGGCTGCACAGGTGGCAGGGCACGTAACCCCTGAGCCACTCACTGTAGGGGTGATCTTTAGCTGGCCCTTGACACCCAGGAGACACGAGCGGGGATTTGAACTCACAGACTCTGGACTCCCAGCCCGGCTCCGGTGGCAAAACAAAAGCAGATTACGAACAGCACTAATGACTGATAAATTAAGCAGCATTAAACTTGCCACAGTCCTCTAATGTTCCAGCGCCCTCTGCATTAGTGTGTGCGCACACGGACGCACACAAGCATGGGGAGCTCTCCACCTTTCTGTCTGAATCCTTCCATAGGATTGCCCAGTCTCAACGCTGCAGTGATGGCAGAAGCCAGAGCTGGAAGATGTCTCCTCTCTGCAAAAATTCGTAAGTGTGCAGGACCTCCCTTGGGTTCTGTTAAAATGGAAATGGTCTGCCTTCAAGTCAGTCTGACCCTGTGAATAGGGCTTTCATGGTAAGCGGTATTCAGAGGTGGTTTACCGTTTCCTTCCTCTGACGCTGAGAGGCAGTGACTGGCCCAAGGTCAAGGCCCAAGTGAGCTTCATGGCTGTGTGGATTCAAACCCTGGTCTCCCAGGTCCTAGTCCAACACTCTAACCACTACACCACACTGAGATGATGTCAAAACAAAGGGGAAGGGCAGTAGCTCAGTGCTGGAGTAGCATCTGCTTTGCGTGCAGGAGGTATGAAGTTCAATCCCAGCATCTCCAGGTAGAGCTTGGAATGTCCCCTGTCTGAAACCCTGGAGAGCCGCAGCCAGTCAGTGTAGACAGTACTGATGTAGGTGGACCCATGGTCTGACTCTGTATAAAGTAACCTCCTGTGTTTCTCTGTCCCCTTGTCCTCAGGCTTCTGTCTGTTCCACTTGTCTTTTGCTTAGAAGACTTCCCTGTTCCCTTGATTAGAACACTGAAAGCTGCTTCAGACCCTTGGTTCATCTCTTTCCCTCAACTCTTTCTTCCTAGGTTTGTTGTTGGCTTACAAATCTTCTTTTGTTTTCACCAAGGCTTGGTGTCAGGTGCAGATTGAGCACTCTTCCTTATCCATGATGCCTTTTGCCATCCCACCCCAGATGCTCACCAGGCTACAAAAGGCACGAGCAGCTGGAAAACCAACCCGATTTTGGAGAAAGAAGCCATGGTTTACTTGACCTTCTGGGAGATAACTTGTAACTTCTTAAACAAACCATGGCTTAGGGTTATGTGTGAACAAGGTGCTGTGGGGCAAACAGTCCTTTTCTGAATCAGTAGTAAGGTACCCACAAACTCAAGAGTGTAACTGAAATGTGTTTAAATGGTTCACGGAAGGACAATGCTCAGTTTCAGGGAGAGGAGAAAACTAAAATAAGACTAAATGGCAGTGGGGAAGCTTCTCATGTGAATATAATGGCTAATAATGTTACTAAATAAAACAAAACACCTGTTGGGAAATAAAACAAACTACAAATTCAATGTGGAATGTTCTGCCCTTAGAAATAAGGCATGCACCAACGATCAGATGTTTTTGGCTTCTGCTTTTTTGTTTACCCAAGCATTATTGGAATATTGATATTGGTCACCTATAATTGTATTTTTTATTTTTATACAGAGCTACAATTCCCAGAGTGAACAGTCAGTCTCTCTTCCCAGGGAATTCTTTGAATTCTGTAGGGGGAGTAGGGGTCTCCTAACAACTTTCAGCACCTTTAACCAACTACAGCTCCCAGGATTCTTTGGAGGAAGCCATGACTGTTGAAAGTGGAATAATACTGCTTTAAATGTGTAGTGCAGATGGGACCTAAGTAGCTAAGATAGCCTTATCCTCCATGAACTTGTCTGTCCCCCTTTTAAAGCCATCCAGGTTGATGGCCATCATTGCCTCTTGTGGGAGCAAACTCCATAGTTTTAACTGTTGTGCGAAGAAGTGCTTTTTTTTGTCTGTCCTGAATATTCCAACATTCGGCTTCATTGGATGGCCACGAGTAATGAGGGAGACAAACACACCCCACCAGGGACGGCATTCCACAAATGGGGAACCACCACCGAGAAGGCGTCGACATGGGGCAGCACCAACCAGGCAGTTCCACCAACAGCCTCCTCTGCCTTCTGTAGGGCCCAAGATGATTGGCATTGAGGGAGGCGTATGACGTCCCTGTAGTTAAAAACTGTTGCCACTTTGGTTTTCAGTGGGGAACAGTGAGCAGTTATTTCTCCCTTCTGTTCTCTGATACTCTTGGAATGATTTAGAAATGGCTGACGGTGTCGCCCGGGGGAGTTGTAAATAGCATAAAAGAGAAATATATTTGAAGCGTAGATGCAGCCTTTGAATCTTTTGTTCTGTTGTGCATGGTCACGTACCATTCCGTTGGGAATAGGCTGTTGGGAGGCGTCGATTGTTTTGCTTTAAACTTGTTCACAGCACGGTCTTGAAAGCCACTTTCTTCCCTTGGTGTGCGACCCCTTTCCCCTCTCTTGCTCCCCTTCCTGCAATGTCTGGGATCCATATTTAGATTCCCACGCCTCTTCCTTCCTCTGAACTTGTCTCAGCAATGGCTATTCTTGGCAAGCCTCTAACTTCAGTGGAACTGGACTTGGGGGGGGGACCATGAATTCTTTGATGTGTGCTTCCTGATGTTGTGCCTCCCTTACATCAAAGATCAGACCAGTCCTGCATGTCCAGTGTGTGTGTATGAGCATATGTACGAGTGTGCTGACAGCATGTAGACTGACCTTATTGTATGGTGTTTTGGTGTTTTAACTTGTTGTAAACTACTTTGATGTTTTTAATGAAAAAGCGGTATACAAATGTATTTATAAATAAATAAATACGAGTGAGGAAGGGAAAGAGGTCTGTGTGCCTGATGTCCAATGTATATGTGTGTGGTTGTGACAGTGGTGGAGAAACAGATGTACATGCATTTTTCTCTGTGTGTGTGTGCGGGGGTGCATGTGTGTGTTTTGTTTTGCCTCACCCACCACGAGGGACGGAGGAAAAATTCGATTCGGAAGGCGAGCCTATCGAATTTGCCCTTTCTGAAGCCATGTGTGGACCGAAATCCAGCTATCCTACCAAATTTGCACTTCTCTGAATTTTTGCAATGTAGTCCTGCAGCCAAGTCATTTATTTGCTTGTTTATTAAATTTATACACCACCCTTCCTCCCAAAGGAGCCTTGGGCAACAAATGTGAATGAAAATGCATATCCAAGGGCAAGGTGAGCATAAAAGTACATGTGTGTATGTTATGTGCCTTCAAGACTATTATGACTTATGGCAACCCTATGAATCGGGGACCTCCAGTAGCATCTCTTGTAAACCACCCTGTTCAGATCTCTTAAGTTCAGGTCTGTGGCTTCCTTTATGGAATCAATCCATCTCTTGTTTGGCCTTCCTCCTTTTCTACTCCCTTCTGTTTTCCCCAGAATTATTGCAACGGTGTCTGTATTAGGCAAAATTGCATACAAAATGGTATATTGGGGGAAAACTGCACTGAAATGATGAATTTTCACGAGGACTTTGATGTGGAGAACTGAACTTATGATTGGAAAAATGATAAGCGGAAATGGACAGATTCACCCATTTCCTACCCTTGGGCTGAAATAGGTTCCCCAACCCTGCCTTGCAGACCCATCTTTTCTGCCAACTTTTTCTTGAATTGTTTTATTGCACCACTGATGGGTTTTCATTGTAGTCATGTGGAGGAGTTTAGTCGTTTTGGGAGTGGGTGGGCATTCTGGCTGATCTCTATGAGAACAGGTTGCTAGACTGGATGGGCCTTGGGCCTGATCCAGCAGGCTCTTTCTTTCCTTCTGTGGGTCTCTCCCCAGCACCTTTTCCCTCTCCCAACTGTCCTGGGCTGGCTTTTCTCACCTTGTGTTTCACCTGGATTCCGTACCCTTCTTTTTTACTTTGCCTGGCATTCTTTGCTTCTGGAATAATTCAGCATTGCAAGAACCTGAAAAAACTGACACTGCACTCCAGTGAACACTCAAAATGGGAATAAATGCCATTGAGCACCATGCAACGAACTTCGAAGTATGAATCATATCAGACAGTAGCTGCTATCCTAAGCAAAATAAGGCTGCTGTCCCATGCAATGTACTTAAGAACATAAGATGAGTTTGCTGGGTCAGGCCAGTGGCCCATCTAGTCCAGCATCTTGTTCTCACAGTGGCCAACCAAATGCCCAAATGGGAAACCCAAGAGCAGGACCTGAGCTCAACAGGCAGATGCTCTACCGCTGAGCTGTGGCCTTCCCCCCACCTGAGGAGGTGCATGCACCTTCCAGGTTGCGATTAATACCCTGCTTCTCTCAGTAGCCTGGTTTGAGACACCCCAGTGGCGTTGAAGAGCAGGCTGGAGGCTTCCCCCCGTCCGCTGTTCTACAGTAGCCGTGCAGCTCCAGGAGTCGGCTTGTCTAACTGTTTGGGTGTCTCTGCATCAGGGCCTGCTGGGGTTGAAACTGGGCGGGAGCCTTGGGGTTTATGTCTGGCTGCCCAGTGCGATGAGCCATTGAACTGGAATTTGCAGCCTTTGCGTAGGCAGGTTAGCAGGAGTGGGGAACAGTTTTAAGCTCAAGGCCAGCATTTTCTCGGGGGCAACCTTCGGGGGGGGCACACGCCACTGTGGTGAACAGAGCCAGAGGTAAAAGTGGGTGGAGCATTGGATGCAGCTCTTAACCTTGGGTAGTAGACTATGTTTCAGCCAGACTTGTGCTAGGAATGGAAAGTTCTGTCAATTTCGGTTCTCTCAGTTTCTCATTCTTCCAATCTTAAATTCAGTTTCCTGCATTTCTGCAACAATTTGCGACTTTTTAAAATCCTAACCCTAAGAACCTGGCTGGGAGTCCAGAGTCTGTGAGTTCCAATCCCCGCTCGTGTCTCCTGGGTGTCAAGGGCCAGCTAAAGATCACCCCACAGTGAGTGGCTCAGGGGTTACGTGCCCTGCCACCTGTGCAGCTGTGGGCAAGCTGCATAGTCCCAAGGAGCCCAGTTGCCCCCCAGCTGGCAGTTGCGGACAAGGAAGGGGCTGGCTTGTGCAGCTGTGGCAAGCTGAGCAGGCCCTGGCCAGCTGGGGAGGACTAGCCTCAGAGGGAGGCAATGGTAAACCTCCTCTGAATACTGCTTACCATGAAATCCCTATTCATAGGGTAGCCATAAGTCAGGATTGACTTGAAGGCAGTCCAACAACTAACCCCCATGACAATTCTCCAGCATCTTAATGCAAATTTCCCCTAACAAACACATTTTTGTAGGCAGTTTTGACTAGTGTACACAGTTTAGCAAGCCATTTCTTGTCATATAATGCATTTTTGTATGTTATTTTCACGCATACATTCAGTTTTATGCACACTTTCCCCTAACATAACGTATTTTTGTAAACATCGTTTGGTTGGAGAACCACATTGCAACATTCAAATTAGTGTGAATTTTGAAGGGTGGCTGTGTTTCATTTCTCATATTGTTTTGAAAAGTGTGGATTTGATAGATTCGGCTTCAAATGCAATCTGAATCAAATTTCTTGCTCATCCCTAACGTCTGCACAGACACTAGCGATGTGCTAGAATTCTACCCAATATGAATTTAGTACTGAATTTTCTATTCATCTGCTTATTCTCTATCATTGCTCTATTGGAACCACTAGTCTCTCTACTGTATAGTATATAATACCCTTTCTTACTGGAAAATGACACATTGTGGCCTAGAGCCGCTGAAGCTCGAAACACAGTTGTTGAGTGTGATAAGATGACAACTTTAAAAGGAAGAGAGATAATGATGTGGAGCCATGTTGATCAGGTCTTGTCAAGCCTCGTTAGATTTAAGAGACTTATTGGAGACGGTGTAATTATCAACGGCAGTAAAACGGCTGTATTAAAAGCTGAAAGTGAGTATGAGAGAGAAATAATTAACTGCTTAATAGGGCATTAATTCGGAGACAGCTCTGCATTGGAGAACACCAAGCAAGATTACAGGGGCTTAAGGAGGCTGTGGGATCCATTTCATTTTCCTTGACCTAACAAGTTATGGAAGGGAGATGTCACATGCACATCAGAGCAATTCTGCATTGCAGCTGTAAAACCAGCATTGTAAAGTATAAGGGGGCATCATGAGGACAGCATCCTCACTTGAAATTTGGTAACTTTGGAATTCAAGTGGTATTTCTTGTGTACATTTGAGAAGGCTTTTAAAAAACAAACAAATGCTAAATCAAGACTGGGGATCCTGTGGAATTCCAAATGTTGTTAGACTCCAACTCCCATCATCCCTGGCCGGCTGAGTATGATGGGAGTAAGGATGGAAAGATCTGTGTGTTTCGGTTCTCTCCGATCCTCATTTTTCCCTGGGGCTGATGGGAGTTGTAGTTTAAAAAAGTAACTTTTCCAAGCTCTGGATTCACATGGTGGTGATGAAATGCCTTGTGATACCATTTTACTACAGTAAATTTGTTATTACTAGTTAATATACATTTGCCATTTATGAAGGAGTCGGACAGTAGAAACATAGAGGAGTCGGAGTCGAAGGTCTGGCGTACCGACTCCACAGCCCTGTTTTTATGCACACTTTCCCCTAATATATGCAGTTTTGTAAACGTTTGTAAATGCAAATTTTGAAAGATGGCTGTGTTTCAGTTCTCGCATTGTTTCGGAAATGGCAAATTTGATAAATTCTGCTTGAAATGCGAACTGAATCAAAATTCTCTCCAATCCCTAGATGGGAGTTGGAATCCAGCAACATCTGGAAGGATACAGATGTTCCCTGTCCCCGACAAGCAAGGCTGTTGGGTTTGGATGTAACACCAAACCATAGTTGAAAAAAGCCATGCTTTGTAAGGTAACAACAAACCGCAGCTTCACATTGTAGTTTTTTTCCAGAAAGTAAACCATGGCTAGTCTGCTGGGATGGGTTCGGATGTTCAGACACACTACACTTCACCTGAACAGCCTGGTGTTTATGTACAAACCAGGCCAATTGCTGGCTAGCCAACAGCTACAGCTGAACATATGAATACTGCAAAGATGTAGGAGGATTTTTCCTTCTCAAATCTGGTCATCTTTGATGCAGTTGTACAGTAGCTTCCGGACCCGGTCACCTTTCTACATCCATCTTTTATTGTCTGTCTTTGCAGTAAAACGATTTAAGGAGCCGAAAGGAGAGAGGCGACCCTGGAGGATATGGTGAGATATATTTGTTTTTTCTAAAAGAAAAATGTAATTGGAAAAAATCTCTCTGAATTCTCCTCATCCCATCCCATGTTCAGTAGGTGCACGGAAGACAAAGTCTGGAAAGGGCCAATATTATTCATATAATTGCCCCCTTGCAGCTGTTTCCAGAGCCTATCGGGTGGGAAAGCAGTGCGTAAGTTCAACATGTAAATAAAATAGCCACTGTGATGGAGGGGCTATGGGGAGCCAGAGGGAGGTCAGCAATCTTGAGGGGCTACAATTAGTCTTCTGTGCCTTTTTTTAATAGACCCTGATTTTGGGGGAGGTGAGACGATTTGTGAAGCTCTAATTTTCTAATAATAATGGATTTCTAATCCTTATTTGTGGGATCAGTGACAATGAAGGGGATTGCATGTGTCCTACATTTAAAAATATATCTATCTATTTATATGTTCCTATGGTGAGGTTACTCCTGTGGGCTACATAAAATGATGCAAATTTTAAGACACTTTCTTTTTGGCCTCTCAGTTTTTTCCATTCATGAGGAAAGGCAAATGCTACAGAGGGCTGCTCCAACCACTGCTAAATCTTATTTTAGCCACTCCTCTGACTATTGAGATTTCGGCAGACAATGCACAACTTAAGCGCATGCTTTTGCAACCGTGGAGGGCTAGAAGGCCTTTTTCTTAAAAACAACCAGACAAACCCATAAAGCTGGGATTCTTAAGCTGTGTAGCCAAGCACCACCTTCAGTTTCCGACCACGGTGCTGCTGCAGCATCCACGCATGGCCAAAGCTATGAGCATCACCATGGGCTTGAATATGCAACGTCTGGAGACATGTTGGAATGCTTGAATGCCTCTGCTCATGGAGGGTAAAGCCATCAGTGGTAACTAGTCATGACAGTTGTGTGGTCCTTCCAGGGTCAAAGGCAGCATGTCTCTGAATACCGGCTGCTGAGAGCCAACAGTACAGGGTTATTTGCCTTCATGCCCTGCATGTAGATTACCCATAGGCATCCAGTTGGCCCCTGTGGGATGTTGAGGCATAGAGGCCTTTTGGTCCTGTGGGAGCTGTTCTTAATGCTCTTCCATGCCTCGGTTACATCTGTTGATTTTTAAAAAAATGTTATTATGTGTTTGTGGAACGTTCTGCCCAGGGAGGTCTGCTTGGCACCTTCACTGTTGTCTTTCCGGCATCAGTTAAAAACTCGCCTTCACCCCTCTCCTCCCCTCACAAAGGCTTTTGGTAGACTACATTGTTAGTTGTGGAGCCTTGTTTGTTTTATTTGCAAACTTAACAGGGGAGAGGGGGAAAAAGAAAAGGGTATAAAAAATAAAATGGAAAATGGACTGCCTTCTAGTCGATCCCTACTTATGGCTACCCTATGAATAGGGTTTTCATGGTAAGCGGTATTCAGAGGAGGTTTACCGTTGCCTCCCTCTGAGGCTAGTCCTCCCCAGCTGGCTAGGGCTGCTCAGCTTGCCACAGCTGCACAAGCCAGCCCCTTCCTTGTCCACAACTGCCAGCTGGGGGGCAACTGGGCTCCTTGGGACTATGCTGCTTGCCCACGGCTGCACAGGTGGCAGGGCATGTAACCCCTGAGCCACTCACTGTGGGGGTGATCTTTAGCTGGCCCAGGAGATTTGAACTCACAGACTCTGGACTCTCAGCCAGGCTCTCCTCCCCACTGTGCTATACCAGCCTAAATAAAAGGAAAGTGGGGGAGGGAAACAAAAAGCAGGAAGTCATCTATAATCATGACAGCCTGCCTTCAGCTCACATTAAAGGTACAATAACCATTGGTTCATCCTTCTTAAGTTAAACATATAAATTAATGGAAGCCCTCTAGATGTCTAAATACTGTAGGTGTCCACGTGAAATTGACGTCTGTATGTTCAAATGTAGCCAGGCCAGTGAGGTACCTTTTTGTATTGTTTATGAGTTGCATGGTGTAAATGTATTTGTATGTATGTTTATGCTCTTACAGTATCTTTATCTTACAGCATATTTAAGTCACTTGGTGACCTTTTTGTGTAACAAGCCGCAAACAAGTTCAGTAAATAATAATTGTGACATTATGCATTCCAAACTCTTTCAAGGTTTTATGATACATCAAAGCAAGCCATAGGAGCCCTCTTCATCCACTTTGCCAACGTCTTCCTGTCTGATCTTACAGAAGAAGATCCTTGCTCTCTGTGAGTTTGTCTTTTCACATGAATGCATGTGGGTGTCTTCTGGGGCAGTGTTTGTTTGATCTAGGGAGCTGGTGAAGAATGATCTCGGCTGAAAGCTTCAACTCACTGAGTGATCCTAGGTGGCTTGGCTCATCTATAGTGGCCAAACTAGGGCTTGATCATTGTGAGGGTCAACTTTACACACTTTCTTCGCCCCCCTCCCTCCTCTCCATCCTGGTTTGCACCAATTCGCTTCCTGTCTTATGGCAAACCATAGTTTGCTGTACATCTAAACTGGAAATGGATGGTTTGTACAGATCTTAATTTCTTTCCAAACCAGAAACTGAGTTTACCCATTCTGATTTTTGAGGCAAACTATAGCTTACCTGATTTTCAGCAAACTGAATCAGGAATTGAGGGAAAGAATTTAAGTGTGCCAGGGAAGTAAAGAGGGTGAGGAAAGAGTACATGAACCTGTAGCCTCTGCACGATAGCCAAACCATAGTTTAACCATTGCATCAAAATTGAGCTGCTGCCTCCCCCCCCAGCCTCATCTGTAACATGAGAATGATAATGCAGATGTACTTTAATGTGGGATGTTTTAAGGACTACTGAGGCGACGCATTTGAAATGCATTAAGCATTTAATAAAATGCCATTTGATTGCCGTGGGCGTGATCCAGCCAAAGCTCAGCAATGTTCAGTCTTATCAGTCTCAGTGGCAAAGTTAAACCATGGGCGTAAAGCTGTCCTGCTGAAATCAGTAGAAAGTAAAAGTGCTTCATTTGGGCTGGATCGCATTCCAAATATGTTCTGTTGGTGTTGCAGGTTCAGACCTCCCAATAGCTGAGGCACATTTTTTTCTCTCTTGCTCTGAACTAAATTTGGATGCACACTGCTCTTGAATCATAGAATTGTAGAGTTGGAAGGGTCCTATAAGGTCATTGGGTCCAACCCCCTGCTCAGTGCAGGAATCCAAATTAAAGCATTGGCTGTCCAGCTGCCTCTTGAAGGCCTCCAGTGTTGGAGAGCCCACCACGTCCCTAGGTCATTAGTTCCATTGTCGTACCGCTCTAACAGGAAGTTTTTCTTGATGTTCAGTCGAAATCCGGCTTCCTGTAACTTGAGCTTGTTATTCCATGTCCTGCACTCTGGGATGATCGAGAAGAGATCCTGGCCCTCCTCTGAGTGACAACCTTTCACGTACTTGAGAGCTATCATATCTCCCCTCAGTAAGGTTTGGTTACCTTACTGAGTTTGGTTCCCCTCGCAACCAAAAGGATGCACTACAGAGTGTGGCCCTCCAGGGGATACTGGACTCCAGTTCCCATCAGCCCAGCCAGCATGGCCAGTGGACAGACATGGTGGGAGTTGTAGGCCGGCAATGTCTGGGTGACCACAGGTTTCCCTTATCTGGGGTAAAAAGCAAAAAAGACAGACACCCCTCTTGTTTCTCCATGACTGCTGGACTGAAATAACTTTCTGAGTGGAAGGGAGGTATGCTCAGAGCCGTGATGTCAGGGTGCGATGCAACAGGCAGACGGTTCTCTGAACCAGGAGTGATTGAGCCAGTCAGAGTGAAGGAAGAACCATAGCTGGTAGAGCACATGTGTTGCATGTGGAACAGGGGAACCTGTGGTCCAATGTGGCTGGACTCCCAGCTTCCAGCATCCTAGATCATTGGCTGTGCTTGCTGGGACTGATGGGACTTACAGTCCTGCAGCATCTGAACGGGCACGCCACTGGCATAAAATATCCCACGTTCAATCCCTGGCGTATACAGGTAGGGCTGAGAAATGCCCTTCCCTGAAACCTGGGGGACCCACCGCTGGTTGGTGTAGGCAGTACTGAGCCAGTTGGGCCAGTGGTCTAACTGAGCTAAAGGCCAGGGGTGGCAAGCCTGTGTGGGCTAGATCAAGCCCACCAAGCTACGTGGCCTGCCAAGCCCTGGGCCAAATGGATACCTTCCAAAGGTGCCTCTTCCTGTCCTTGGAAGAGCATCTCCTGCCGCTTGCATGTTGCTATGGCGGGCAGGTCAGAGGTGCTCCTTTCATAACAACTTCAACCTGCTGCCAACGGCAGTGCATGAGAGCGGGAGGAGAGGCACCTTTCCAAGGTCCAGGAAGAGGTGCCGTTGCAATGTATCTTCCTCTCTACTGCAGTGCAGGGGCTGAGTGACGAGGTATCTTGCCCAGCCCAGCACTTTGATGAGGGAGAGGGGAGGAGGCACTGCTGTGCGCCTGCATGTTTGTGAGTGTCAGTGTGTCTTGGCCAGACCCACTGCTGGCATGCACCCCTCGGAGAGGTGGCCGACTGTCAGTGCAGCCCTCTGGCCAGGGAAAGTTAGCCACTCATACCTAATGCAACATTACCCAACCCCAGGCTGAATGGCTGGAGGCAAGTCCAGAGCAGTGGGTCACACAGAGGTGCGCCGGGCAGCTTCCTTTGTGGGCAAGCACATTGGAGCCTTGACTCATTTAACGTCTTTCTCACAGCACGCCAGCCTCCCACAGCACGCACCATGTGCTCTGGTGTACCATTTTGGGATGTACAGTCGCTGCTGATCCTTTGGTCAGTCCCAGCTCTTGGCATTCTTTGATAAAAGTTCCCGTTCTCCTACCATTGCAAATCAGATCCCCTCCCTGGAATCTGTTTAACAGAGGAAAACAACGCAAGGGCAAACCATGCATTTGTGGTTTGGCCCTAAGAACCCACTTAAACCTATTCAGGAGCATTAAGCATGGGCTTTTTGTTCTTACCCACTATAGCTACCTAATGAATTTCATCTTGGATGCCACATTGGGGATGCTGCTGATCTGGTTCGGGGTGAAGGTGGTGTCCTGGGTTGTGGAGGGTCGGAAATGCACGCATCTTGTCTTTGGCGAGTATGGTAAGTTGAGGCCAACCCTTTTGTTGCATGCTTTGACCTGGTAAGTCACATGTGTGTGTGTGCGCTTGTAAAATTATTTTCCTGCCCTGATTTATTTATTTATTAGATTTATATCCTGCCCTTTCTCCCAGTAGGAGCCCATTTTATTTGTTTTGATTTATGTGACGAGATAAGTTCGGGGAGGGCAGACTTAAGGCTTGCAGGATATCCTCTTGTGTTCTGCTGGATCCCCAAGATCCACCAGCGGGATCTTGCAAAAGACAGAATTACAGGACATGGTGCAAAAGACAGAATTATAGGACATGGTGCCTTGGAGCACACAGATTTGTTTGGAGTCACAGAGTCCTTCCACATACAAATCTATTCCTTTTCTTCAGCTGTGGATGCCAGGCATTGTTCTCTTCTGCACGAAAGGTTGTGGCCCTTCCCCAAATGGGATTTCTTCTCCTGCTAGTTGTAGGGTCAGGGCAAAGTACAATAAAGGGCCCTGAAGCCTTGCTTTTTGATCTCTGCAGTCCACTTGGACATATTGGGGTATTTGACAAATGCAGATGCTGTAAAATCCTGTGAGGACTACAAATGCGTTTATTCTAAATGAATGCAAAGATTCTCAGTCAGCAAACGGTAATGGTTTTTCATTATTCCTTTTTTTAAAAAAAAATATTTATGTGCCTGCAGGTCCATCTTTGCATTGTTAACATTCATTTTATTGTGTTGTACTAACAACCACCACAAACTGCAACTATAAAGAAGCAATTCCTCTTAAGCTGGCTTAGGACGTTAGCTCTAAATATTTCCATTATCTAACAACTGGGGAGGGATGTGTTGTGATAACTCCCCCCCTTTTGTCTGCTCACAGAGACACTTCTGGGGTGTCTTGCACATACAGTTCCACTGGGGGGCAGCAGCTCCTACCAAATGTAAAATCTGACTTTACCAACATCTCTTAAGCCTTGGTTGCCAGGTGTGAAATAGATGGTCTCGCCTGATAACTGTCGAAGAACATGCTTCTCTCTGTGGATTTGACCCACGAAAGCAAGGTGGAACCTCCAGCCTGGGGGCCAAATGTGGCCTTCCAAGCTTCTCTGTCTGGCCCTTAGAAGTCTCCCCAGGCCACACCCCTCCCTGGCTCTGCTTTGCATCCTGAGTGTTTTTGTGCCCTTGAACTCTGATAATGCCCCTTGCTTGTCAGGGTGGAGGATAGAGAGGGGTGGGTGAGTGTGCATAGAAACAGTAAAAATTACATTCATGGCTCCACCTGCTTTTTGCCTCTGGTCCTGCCTGTCACTGGCCTGTGGCCCTCAGACGGTTGTCCAGAAGTGAATGTGGCCCTCGGTCTGGAAAAGGCATTCTTCATTGCTTGGAAGTTCTGAGAGATTTCCAAAGTGTAGGAAAGTACTTGAGCTAACGTTGGTATTTGAACATGAAAACCAGGGCAGCTTTGAGAATGGAAGACTTTGTGCAAGTGGTCCACAGCCAGAAAACGGTAGTGTATTAGTAATCCAGAATATCACAGGGTGGTGAACCAAAACTGGGCATTTTCCGCCATTGCCCCTGTGCTGTGGAATCAATGAGTTGCTTTAGATGTCTTTGTGAAGGCCTGTCTTTTTGCCCAGACTTTCCCTAACCTGAATTCTGGTTTTTATCTGAGCTTAGAATAGTGCCTTTATTGTTTTTTTATGTTGCATTTTTGTTTCTATACTTTCTGATATTTTTTTTACGTTGTGTATTTTGTATACCGCTTAGAGAATTTAAAAAAACATTAAGCAGTTTAGAAATGCTTTTAAACTATAGAGCATGTGCTAACCCCCTTTCCAAGCTTCTAGTCCTTAAGATTGCAAAGAGAGGCTTGTTCAAAGTGTTTGGACTATGTGTGGTTAAAATCTCAAGACCCAAAAGAGAGGCTAGAGGCATAACATCAGTCAGGAGGAGTGGGGATTTCAGTTCCCTATATATTCTCTTAAATTTAAAATATTTCTGTATGCCACTTTTCTGGGCAAAGCCTATCCAGTTGGCTGGGGTTGGAGGGTGTTATAGTCCAAAACATCCAGAGGTCATCAGGTTGGAGAAGGCTCTTCTAGAATCTTCCATGACCTACTTGTATGTGGGCTGTGGGAAACATGAGTCTCTTGTTTCAGCTGGTGGGTTTTTGACGCAAGAACCCGTGTGTGGGTTGAGACTGGCCTGTTGTCATGGTGGTGTTCAAACATTTCCATCACAACCCTTCCCATTTCTCAAGAGCAGCCAAAAATGAGTTCTTAACCTTTTTGTTTTGTTTTGAAAATAAATAATTCTCTCTCTCCCCCCCCCCCCAATACACACACCCTGTGGAGATTTTTGAAGCATGAGCAATTTAGTTAGGGAAGCACCTGCCTCCCTTGAAAATCCAGCCTGGTGAATTTGCCAGTGAGTGAGATGTTCTCTGTCCTGATCATTGGCAAGGTGAGGCTCTGAGAGGATCTGCAGACCTCAGGAGGCTAATGTGGGTGATGGTGGCACGTATCTGCGAAGTCTGTGGGTCTCCAAAGGACAATGCTAGACTGGCTTTTTCCAGGCAGAAGGGGCCTTCTCTGTCGTGGTTTCTCATGTGAGGAATGCCTTCGCCAGCCAAGTGCACCAGTCTCCCTAATTAACAACATTCAGAAGGAATTAAAAGCATTCCTGTTCACCAGGCATTGGATGGCTAAAAGATACTCCTCCTAGCAACCTTGAAATTCTTAGGTGTGAGAATGTGCAATTAAATGTTTTTAGATGTTCTTAATAATAAAACTCCCATGAATTCTAGATGTTGCCCATGTAACAGTGCGGAGGTTGAATCCATCCTGCATGTTCTTTTGCATTGCAGTTTCTATGAAAGGGTCAGGAAGGACTTAATATACTCTATTATCCAGTCTTTCCCTGGTCATTCTAGCAAATCTGTTATGATTATATTGCTTCAAGGCACCAACAAGTCAATTATGGAGCAAGTGGGCCAAATTCTTGAACTTGGCTATCCGTATTAGACCATTAATGATTGTTTGATAGTCTCCAAACCAACTGTGTGTTATTTGGTCCTTTGTAATTTTTTTAAAGTATTATTTTATTTATTTTTAATTTTTTTAATGAGGTTGTAATATTACCTGTTTTTATCTGATTATTCAATGGTCTGTTGACTGTAATAAAATTTGGTTTGATGTTCTTAATGTTTTTA
This sequence comes from Rhineura floridana, assembly GCF_030035675.1. Classification (NCBI taxonomy): domain Eukaryota; kingdom Metazoa; phylum Chordata; class Lepidosauria; order Squamata; family Rhineuridae; genus Rhineura; species Rhineura floridana. The sequence continues at coordinate 11,695,896 of NC_084487.1, forward strand.
CATATTTTATTTTTAATTGAGTTTTCTTCCTTTGCTGGCCGCCCTGGGCTCCTGCAGGGGGAAGGGTGGGATGGAAATTTAATAAATGATATAAAAATAAGTTGAGAAATGGTCACACAGGTGGACTGAGGCCAGCCGGAAGTGGTAAAGCCAGTGGACCGAGGGTACCCTGGATCCCAGGTTTTGGCCTGAAGGCACGTGAGGCCGCTCCATGCTGAAGCTAAGCAGGCCTGGTCCTGGTCGCTGTCTGTCTGGCCTCCTGGGAACTACATATCCAGCACCTTGGGTGCCACAACAGAAAAACAGTGGGTTATGAATGGAAGGAAACGATTAGTTTTGGAGAGCCACTAGATGGCTTCTCTTGGCAGCAAGGAGCCAGTTGTCTGTGGCCAGCACTAGATACGGAGGCTAGAACAGGAGCTGAGTCAGGGAAGGGCCATAGCTCAGCAGTGGAGCATCTGCATTGCATGCAGAAGGTCATAGGTCAATGCCGGGCATCTCCAGGTAGCTCTGGGAACATCCCATTTCTGAAACCCCAGAGAGCTACCAGTCAGTGTAAATCAGAGATGGAGGACATCAGGCACCGGGGCCCAAATGCCCTGACTCCTCAGGCTGCACCCCCTCGCCAACCACACTCCTTACCAACCCAGCTTTGCACCTTCCCTGAGTGTTTTTGCCTCTCTAGGGTGTGCTTTTGAACTCCGGCAATGATTCTTGCTGGCCTGGATGGGGGATAGAGAAGGCTGTGTGAAAAAATTAATGTTGGTTGCTCTATGAACTTTTCCTCCGGGCCCCGCCCACTGTTGGCATGTGGCCCCAAGAAGGTTGCCTTAGAAGGGAATGCGGCCCCCTAGCCGCAGAAGGGGTCCCCCACCCCTGGTGTAGATAATGCCAAGCTAGATGGACCGACAGTCTGACTCTTGCTAAGGAAGCTTCCTGTAGTCCTGAGATCTGGAGCTGAGCCGGGGAATTCTGAAGCAGGAGACTGCCAGTTCTTCCTCTGCTGGGTCGCTGCTTGCAGCCAGATCTTCTCCCAAGTAGACTCTTCTTCCCAAGCAGGCCCTGGTGAGCAGAGACATCTGACAGCCGACACTGCGCTCCATTATTTTTAGCATTTGTTGTCCGTCCTTCACCCAGGGGTCCCAGGGCAGGTTACAACAACCTCAAAGCACAGCGTTGAAAGCAACCAGAATCACAAAATTGGATGAGTCCAAAAATATACATCTTGGGTGTCAAAGGCCAGGGGAAAGAGGTGCGTGTAACTCTGCGCATCACAACTCTGCGCTTCCCACTGTTGCTCTTGCAACCCAGGGGGTGGGGTGGGGAAGAGGTCAAAGGGGTTCTTGGTTGAGAAATCCCTGAAACGGGGCTCTTCAGGCTGCCCTGGGACTACTGTGGGTTCCTCCGGGTCTTCAGTTGGAGCGGGGTTCCCATGAGTCCCCAAGCTGCCTCTTCTGAAGAGGTCTCTCCAGGACAGGACAGGATACTGGCACCAGCGGGCTATCGTGGTTACGATGCTAATGTAAAACTGGGGAGACTTGGGTTCAAATCGCCAGTCAGCCCTGAAGCTCAGCGGGTGACTTTGAGCTAGGCTTTCAGCTTATAAAGGGGTTAATGTGGGCTAGTCTCGGCATCCGTGCATTCAACAAACCTCAAGAAGAGTTCAATATATGTAGAGCTGTGAAATAGGATTCCAGCCCCATCGGGGTTGTCCTAGCATAGCCTTTATCAATCCAGTACCCCCCCCCGATGTGTACATACATACTTACAATAAATCTTTATTATGCACACCGAATGCAGCAGCGAGGCTTTGTCCATGCGCTCTTGTGACCTCTTATGCATTCTCTGGATGTGCACCTGAAGGGGGTTTATCTGAACCCCCATTTTCTCAGTGCCTAAGGGGAGGACCATGTATGCTGCCCTGATCTTCTGGAGAGGCAGGAGGGAGACAGATGAAATAAAAATGTAATAAAATGGTGTAAAAAGTTGCTCAGCCGGAAGAGCTCTCTTTCCTGCTAAAGCAGGATGGGCAAGTGGCCCACCTGTCTAATACGTGAGCCTGTTGTTTGTAATATGTGATGCAAGGACATCATTCATCACCAGTGCACGGTCTCCTTTCCCAAACTAGCCCTTACTGTTGGGCAGAATGTTTTCCCTTTAAATGGAAGCGGCCTTTCAATGTGGCTTTCTGCAGAGGAGAGGCAGGATTGCCCTTCTCTGGGCTCTTTCAGGTTTTTGCATCACTGTCAAATTGCTGCTGCTGTTCTCTTTTTCCACATATGTGTGTGTATGTGTCTGCACAGTTTGCACAGAGACTTAACAAAACAAGACACTTAATGTATGTGGGCTGCTGCCTGCTCAGTGCCTTGGAATCAGCCTGGATTAAAAATAATCCCAGTGCGCAAAAGAAGGGCTTGGAGAGAAAGCAGCCTGCTCCCTTACAAGGCAGTCAAATTCCACAATCTGCCAGGAGGAGACGGCGCCCTGAACAACCGAAGCGTGAGGTGAGGTAGCGGTGGAGAAGTGGGCTAGCAACAGCGCACGGATAAGCCAACATCTTCTGTGCAAGAAGAGGCGGCTGGTGCGCCTAAGGGGTAGGACGGAAGGCAGAGAGAGCAGCAGGAGGTGGGGCCAGAGCCAATGGGAGGCCACCTCCTGACTTGGTTGTAAGTGAGATGGCAGGCAGGTGGGGGCAGACTGAGGTTGGTGGGGCACTGCCCCACATGCCGTATCGGAGCAGCTGCCACTGGGCAGTCCATGATGCCTCTTGGAGTTACCACCTAAAGTTAACTGAAAAGCAGAGTTGGGGGGAGAGGGGAGGCCTGGCCTCGTGAAGGCTATATGACAGGGATGGGGAACCTGTGGCCCTCCAGGTGTGGGCTAGGGATAATAGGAGTTGTAGTCCAGCATCACCTGGACGGCCACTGGTTCCCCACCCTTGCCATAGAATAAAGAGCAAGAACACAGTTTTTGTTCCTTTCGTGCTTCTTCATTGTTGGCCTTGCCCTCTCAGTCTATTGTCCCATCAGTGGCTTCCCCTGTCAGCCACTGCCTCCATCGTTAAAGGCCGCTTTGTGTGTGCCATGCGGACTCAACAGAGCGCTCCAGTGCATTCCAGCCATGCATGGTGGAGATGGTTTTCCCCAGAAGCACAGGAGCCCCCAGGCGAGGTGTTTCCTTTTCACGACTCTTCCGACTCGCACACCTGTCCTCTTGGCCTTGGGATGTAGGCAACACCTTTCCATGGCTCCCTCAAGGAAACTTTGGCTTGGTGGAGGAGAGAGAAGCCACCCCTACCTTTTTCAGCAGGCACGTAATGTAACGTGAGAGTAATGCACCTCATTTTTAAGGGGGATGATGTGCTGAAAATTAGAAGTGTGGTGCATGTGAAAATTTTGAGTGTTGGAGAGGTGAGAGGAATGCACCATAGCTCAGTGTTTGAACACCCGCTTTGCATGCAGAAGGTCCTGAGTTCAGTCTCCCGCATTTCCAGATAGAGACAGGGGAAGACTGCAGTCTGAAATCCTGAGTATCTGATGCTGGTGTAGATAACTGGTGTAGATAGCACTGGGCTAGCTTAGTCTGACTTGGGATAATGTATGCATAGGTGGGAAGAGATCGAGGCTCTGCATGCCAAAGTCTCAGGTTTCATCCCTGGTACATCCAGCTACAAGAATTGGGTAGCAGCTGATGGAATTCTTTTCTTGGGGCCCTGGAGAGCCTCTGCCAATGAGAGCAGACAGTATGAGGCTAGAAGGACAAAGCAGCTTCCAGTCTTCCATCTTCCCCGCTTCCCAAAGAGGTTGACTGCTCTGGTAGAATATATGAACCAAAATTAGTCTTGGGCCCTCCTATAGCAGGGAAGGGGGACCTGTGGCCTTCCAGATGTTCTTGGACCCCAACTCCCATCATCCCTGACCCTTGGCCATGTCGGCTGTGGCTGATGGGAGTTGGAGTTCAGCAGCATTGTTTTGATTTACAAAGCCCTGCACAGCTCAGAACCCCAATATCTTTCAGGGCCCCGCTCCTGATACAGCCTTGCCTGAACCCTTTGGTCTTCATTGATCCCCCCATCTGGGTGCCCACCCGAGGGAGTGAACCCTTTGGTCTTCATTGATCCCCCCATCTGGGTGCCCACCCGAGGGAGGTTCAGAATGTGGTGACAAGAGAGAGGGCCTTTTCAGTTGTGGCTCCACACTTGTGGAATGCTTTCTTAGTGAGGTCCGCCTGGCACAATCACTGATGTCCTTTTGGCAGCAGGTACAAACTTGCCTCTTATTCTCAGGCATTTGACAGATTACAATGATTTTGCTGTCTATTAATGATCTAGTTTTGCTGCTCTTTAATTTGGTCTGTTTATACATTATTGTATGGTTTTCTTTTATGTTATGTTTTATGCTCTTAAAATTTTGCACGTCATTTGGTGGATGCTCCTTGTGTGGCAAATGACGTATAAATTGAATTAAGTTGTAATCCTACTGTCTAGAGGGCACCCCCTTGCTGGATCGTCACCTTGCAGTGGTGAGTGGGCTTGCGTGTTCCAATGAACCCTGTGAGCGATGCCGTCGGGAGTCATGTACTCCCAGCAGGGTCGCTGTCGGAAGGCAGAGCTGGGGTCCCAATCCCGGGGAGCTGGATCCCGGAGAGTTGGGAGAAGAGTATTCGGATGGATGGCAGAGGGAAGGGGGAGGAACTTCCCCCTTTGGAGCGAAGACGAAACAGAGGAACTGCCAGTGATAAGGTCGCTTAGCAACGGGGAGCCTGAGCCCTCCCTGGACATTCTCACGCCTCCCCCTCTTTCAGGCTCAGAGCAAGAGGGGGAAGAGGGAGGGCTGCTCACAGCCGAAAAGCGGGGAGGCAGTTTACCATCAGCCCCTCCCCTATCCCCCATCCTGGAATCGGAAACTTCAGAAGAGGAGGGGATGATGCTTCCCCCCTCACCGCGCACACGCAGACAGCTGAAAAGACAGGAGAGAAGGGGGGGAAGGCGGGCAGTACCTGAGGGGCAGTTAAGGAGGAGCGAAAGATTGCGCGCCCGTTTGGCCCCTTCTTAAAGAACAGGCGGGAAGAAGTCCCTTGCTCTGTCAACTTTCTCCCAATGCCGCAGGACCTGTATCCCTGTATTGCTTCATGAGAAAACGCAGTCTTTGTTTGGACATTACCCTAATAAAACACGAATTAACTACAACCGCTGGTCTGGTTCCCGAGTCACATCCTGGGCTTGACAGTCGCCCATGGCGGTAAGGTCAAGGGAGAGGAACCAGACAAAGAACGATCCAAGAATGTCCTCAACGGCAGAACAGGCGGAGGATAACAATGTGTATGTTACAACAGCTGCGAAGGCGGATGAAGGCTGCAGCAGATAAAGGACTTCCAATCGTCGTGGTATTCATTCCATTGGATCAAAGCCTTTTTCTGTCAAGATTGTGTGTTGATCGTGGTGCGCTGATCTCCCCACATAAAACAAATTCATGCACAGGCTTCTTCCATAACAAAAGTCCCATGGCGATTGGCAAATGGTGATGGGGGCAGGACTGTGAAATCCAGAAGCCCCTAGTCATGGTCTGGTACATTGGCGGTGGATACAGATTCAGACAGATCCATTGTTAATGACTATATTTTGGAAGACAATCTTACTCGGTCACGAGTGATCGCCAAGAAGAAGAGAGGCCACAAGTTTTCACCCCTGCCCTGCACCGCTAGCGGAGGTTTGTCCAAAAAAAGGCTGTATTTGCATGTTTTGTGTACATTTGTTTTCCTCCTGTGAAAACCTCTCTGACCCGCATTCCTATCTGGCTCATATTCTTTTGACCCCCAACTATGCAAGAATCCCCATAATCTCTTGACCCTCCCCCCAGGCGTATTCTGGCACAAGCGAACTCTCTGTGAGCAGTGTCAGCGGAGAGGGCGGAATAAGAAACCTTGTGGCTAATGTGAGACTTAAACTGCAGGAACTGGGCCATCGGTTCCTAGCCTTTTTTTCACGCCAACCTCTTGAAAATTGCTGAGGGCCTTGGTGGGCCACGTAATGCTGTTTCTGCCTGTTGCAGCAATTGTAATGTGCTGTGGCAGATGCTGCATGCTTTTTCTACATTGCATTTTTATTTTGTGCTGCTTTTATTTCGTGTTTGTATGTCGTGCGATGTTGTATTCTGTATAATTCAAATTGTGATACAGTAAAATGCAGCAGGAGAAATAAAAGAATCAAAATTATACAGCCACAAGAGTGGCTGTATACTATAGTCAGCGGGGATTTTTCACATTCCGCAATGTTAAATGGAAAATATCCCCCCATGCCATTCTGAGGCTTCCCATAAGCTCATTTCAAAACAAAACCTTACAAAACCTATAGTTCTGAACTCAGAAACGCTTGCTTAACAACCCTGTCAATTTTCATGGCGATACACAAAACAGTCAGAGAGAATTGAGAGTTCAAAGTCTAAAGAGAGAAAAAAAACTCAGAGCCCTTTTGGACTTTTTTCTGCGAGTTCTCATAATCTGTTGAAATTAATTAAAAATCAGCCATGTTCACAGAGTACCTGTAATCCTAATACTGACCTTGCCCCATACTCTGACCTTCATCTTCTGCAGTTTAAAAGTTTAAAAAATGCCTGGCTGATTTTTAATTAATTTAAGAAATTTTGGTTGGAAGCCTATTATAACGCGGGGCATGCTCAGTAAGGACCAACTGTCAGTGTTCTAAAAGCCTCACAGCTGCTGGGCTTGGCTAATCAGAGGGCCACACCCACACCAGACTTGATTTCACTTGAGACCGTCATGGCTTCCCTCAAAGAATCCTGGGAAGTGTAGTTTGTGAAGGGTGCTGAGAGGAGGCTCCTATTCCCCTGAGAGAATGGTTAACAGTCAGCCACTCTGATTGAAGGTCTGTGAGAGAAACAGGGTGTCTCCTAGCAACTCTCAGCACCCTTCACTAACTACACTTCCCAGGATTCTTTGAGAGAAGCCATGGCTTTGAGAGAAGCCATGATAAATTCGTTTAAATTGTTTTTAAAAGATGTGTTTTTAAATTTGTGTATTTGTTTTTAGTTATTGTAAACCGCCCAGAGAACTTCGGCTATGGGGCGGTATATAAATACACTAAATAAATAGATAAATAAATAATGATTGTCCAAAGTGTAATAGAGGCCTGGTGTGGATGTGGCCAGGGACAGCTTTGTTTTAAATTTGGGTGGGAGGTAGGGTTGCCAGGTTCAGGGCCTGAGACTGATCCTGTATCTTTAGGAGAAGAGAAAGTCAGCCAAGTGCCAGTGTTTTTGCAACATTGTAATGGGAAAAACCACAAGGTAGAATTGTCCCTGCCCAACTGTGAAAGATACAGAAGACGTCTTGGTTGGCAGGCCCAGCCTGGTCAGTTTTACCTATCCTAATAATGATTGCATAGGAGTATATCCGATTCAACTCAATAATCATACAAATGATCAGACCTGCCTTTTCCCTCCTTCCCCTCTCCTCTCCCTTTCTCCTCCCCTCTTCCTTCTTCCGCCTTCCCTGCCCAATCCAGCCCTCCGTCCCTCCCTCCCAGTCAGTTTTACCTATCCTAAGCATGATTGCATGGAAGTAAATCCTACTGAACTCAATAAACATGCAAAGGACCACATCTGTCTTTCTTCTCCCCTCCCCCTCCTGCCTGCTCCCATCCCAGTCCTCCCCTCTGCCTTTCCACCTCCCCCTCCTCCCTTCCCCATTCCCTGTGGTCTGTTTCACCTATCCTAAGCATGATTGCCTGGTGTGTGTGTGTAAATCCCACTTAACTCAATAACCATGGAAATGATCAATCCATTCTCAGCAAACTTGCACAGGATCCCATTTCTTACCTCCCGGATTAAAAAGCAGGGAAATTCACTAATAGGCAAAAAACCTTGCGGTTTAAGAATGTACCTATAGCCCACAGATATTTCTACCAAACTTTAAAAAGCAGGGAAATTGGGCAGCTATAGTGAATGCACCAGGGGAGCAGGAGACCTGAACTCCTCTCTGAGATATTGTACTGCCCTACAAAGTTGTCAAAATGCAAACACAATTTGGGTTGGTCTTTCACAGTCCAATCCACTTCCTGTGTAGCTTGGAAGAATTTGGTAACGTGCCTCTGAGCATATGGTGAGTGGTGGCAACACCTGTAATCAGCCGAAATAATAGAAAGAAGATATGTCCTGTGCTGATCTTGTTTTAGCCGGGAGGAAGCAACATTATTAAGACAGTTGATATAGTTCAGATGGTCACTTTAAATATGTCTGATTTACTTTGCAATTTTAGTGAAGTTTTCTATAGGAAATCATTTCCTTTTGCTTTTGTTTCTATGAATATGTGAAGTACAGCAACACTTTGCAAAATTTATACTAAAAAAACTCCAAACATAATTGTGGAATAATGGCACTGACTTCTGCAAAATAGTCTCCAGTGGACCTCAGAAGTGTCTCAATTTGCACATGATAAAACAGTGGGAGGTGAAATATATTCTAGCAAAATTCTAGGTGTGCTCTATGTTTTCAATTGATCGTGAACACCTTGCCTTAAATGAAGTGGTTTAAACATAGCAGGCTGAAAACATGCATCCTCTTTTTTCCAACAACTAGAGTCATTGCTAAAGTAGCAGCATATTGTAATCAGTCTGATTTTACATTAAACTGCAGTTTCAGGTCCAACTGTTAATGCACCCAAAAAGAAATAGCCTTTTTTGTTTCAAACTGGAGGTTATGGTCTGTCTTCACCATCATATGACATTGACCAATAAAAAGGCTTTGAAATTAATAAAAATAAATTTGACACAGATTTCTAGGATGAATAATGAGGGAAATAACATTTTCTAGTTTAGATTCTCTGTAGAAACATTAGTAACACAGGAAAGAAGCAAAGTAAGAAGAACACCAACAAACATACAAAAATATAATTCTCCATCTTTGGAGATGGCAGGTGTTGCCACCACTCACCATATGCTCAGAGGCACATGTTACCGAATTCTTCCAAGCTACACAGGAAGTGGATTGGACTGTGAAAGACCAACCCAAATTGTGTTTGCATTTTGACAACTTTGTAGGGCAGTACAATATCTCAGAGAGGAGGCCAGGTCTCCTGCTCCCCTGGTGCATTCACTATAGCTGCCCAATTCCCCTGCTTTTTAAAGTTTGGTAGAAATATCTGTGGGCTTATAGGTACATTCTTAAACCGCAAGGTTTTTTGCCTATTAGTGAATACACTTTAAAACATCAATATGAATATTCAGTGCGATGGATGTGTTGCCTCCTGTCTTCAGCCACACATTCACAGGCACGCTGTGGACCACCTGGGTGAAGCTCAGTGGTCTGCAGACCACAGATTTAGACCCCCTGAACTAGGAAGTTAGTGGCTTTTTTTCAAGCATTTTTCTTGCAGATGCTCTTGGATTTAACTTCTCTGCAGTCCGTTCAGCAATCCTTATTTCCTAGTTAGGCCTAAGTGCTAAAGGAGCCCCATCTGTCTTGTCTCTGTCTCGTCAGCTTTCCCAGTCAGTGCACGTGCAGCCTTTGGGGAGAGATGATCTTTTTTTGGCTGCCTCAGGACTATTAAATGTGCAAAGCATGAGGTTTGTTTTGGCTTCTTTTCAGCCTCTGCCATATATGGGCATGTCTGCTTCCTCTCAGCGCAACCGAGGGAGCGGGATAGGTTGGATTCTTTACATGGAACAGCCGCTTCAATTTCAAGCAGCGCTCGATGCAAATGAAAAAGGAGCACGTGCGTAAAATACGTACAGAGTACAGACAGCCTTGCTTAAAACCTTTGAAATGATTTGCTGAATCAGTTTCTCCTTCTGTTAAGCTCAGTAAAAGCTAGGGTTGTTTGCTGATTGGCCTGGCTAAAATTGGCTCCGGAAACGCTTCTCGTTTGCTCTCTTGGGGCAAATAATTCTATTTGGGTTTCTCGGTATTTTCCAAATTTGTCATTTCTGATGCATGCTTTTTTTGTTCCTGAATTGGGGGCTTGGCAAGTGAAGCTCTCCCCAGGCCCTTGAGATGGCTGCATTTTACTGGCAGGTCAAGACATTCTTAGTTACTACTTTCCAGCAGGGTATCTATGATCGCCTGTTGCAACATAAACAGTAACCTCGTTGCACCTTAAAAACAACAAGTTTATAAGGGCAAGCTTATGTCACAATAAACTGGTTGGTTTTTTAAGGTGCCACAAGACTCTGCTGCTCAGTCAGCTTTGCTAATAAAACAGAATTGTCAATAGAATTTTCACTGCACGTGTTTTTCTTAAATTCTGTTTTCGTCGTTGTATCTGTTTTAAGTTACATGGGCTGGTTGTTTTGGGGGGTTGTTTCTGTATGGCCCTTTGGGCATTTCATGAAAAGCAGCCTATAAAAGGTATAAGTGAATGATAACTTGCTGCTGGTTTCTCCCCATTCAGTATTCTTCACTTTGACATCCCCCTTCTTCTGAAAAAAGAATCTTCTACTACTTACTGCGACCAAGGAATACTGTGATTCCGTAGAAGTGTCAAAAGCACAGGGTGTGGTAATGGATGTGGAACAAAATTCAGTTTCTTTCTTTTTCTTTCTTTCTTTCTTTCTTTCTTTCTTTCTTTCTTTCTTTCTTTCTTTCTTTCTTTCTTTCTTTCTTTCTTTCTTTCTTTCTTTCTAGAAAACAGGTTTCTGGTCCTTATGGTTGTGAAAAGATGGTTGAAAGAGTATGGGTTACCCTGTCCCCAAAAATCAAACATAGACAAAAGAAAATAGGCAATGCCTCCCCAAAAATATGCAATTCCCACACACACACACAAGACACACAACCAAACAATTACAAAAGAAAAGCAAACCCTCACTTTAAAATAAAAACGTGGTATCTGAGGGCTCCATGGCTCCAATGGGCAGCACATTGATAGTCCAGGCCCTAGGCAAACATGGGAATGGATGGAGTAGCCTATTTCTAGGCTGTGTCAATTTCATCTGTGTATATTCATAAATCTGTTCTATTTCCGCATTAATCTGCAATTTTTTTAAAAAAAGTATGAAAGATTGTATATAAATACACATTTGTCTCAAAATATGTATTTAAAAACTTATTTTCTCATTTTGTGTACCTCTGACATATTTCAACCTAAAAATGTGTATTTTAACTCTTTAATGACTATATTGCAAAATGTGTGAAATCTGAAGGATAATTTATCCTGATCCGTGTACTAGCCTTGGAGGTTGTAATTAGATAAGTACTCTTAAAAATGCAGACCAAACAAAATTCTCGCCTCTCTCTAGACAAATGCCTTCAGCCCTGTGGGATTTTCAATTTCCCTGGAATAAAGCCTGTCACATGCTGCTTGGGGAGTATTCCTCTAGGTCCCCAAACAGCTTGCCTTCCATCCAGGGCAGAGACAGGGCTGCTCTTGAGGAAACCCAACTCCAAAGCCCCCCTTGGGCCTATAAACCAATTGCACACAGTTCTTCTGGATCCTGGCCTGTAAATTCTCCCATAAACACTTCATTTGTAACTGTTTTTTGCAAGCCAGAAAATGTTTTGCAGATGTCTTGGTGCCTCTAAATCTACATGATCCTCACTGTTTTCCAGGGATCAGATCTTTAGGGACATGTGCTCTTTGCACTGATGTTACAGTGAATAAGTGACCACCTAGTTCTTGAGCCATTTCGAGGGGTGCAGATTTTGTTTCTTACTTGAATGTATCCACACTGGCTTTCGTATGCCTTTATTCAGTGGTACAGAACCATTTGGCAGTTGCAGGTGGGTAGTTACAGTTTTTAGTTTACTTAGCACACAATTTACATCCAAGCTTGTGGTTGCATCTGGAAATGTTTAGTGGAGTTGGAGCAGCTGGGAGATTTTTTTAAAGCCACTGTGGTCTTGTGGCTTTTTTTTTTCCTGTTAGCTAACCTTTTTTGCTTCAAGGGTCATTGGACGCTAGTGGGTACTTTATGAGCATAAGACAAGCAGAGTTCAAGTGCAGAAAGGAAACAATCCATTTGGTCTGTCTCTCTGCCTCATGCAGATGTAGTAGATGCTGTTTTTGTGCAAGACCCTAAACATTTAAGCCTCTATCTCTGTTTTCTGCAGTATGTGAATGATGTTAATGGCAGAAGAGAGGGTAGGCAGTTATTTTCAGCCAGAGAGCCGCATTCGCTTCTAGTAGGAATAGGGGAGAAATTCAGTTCAGTTCACATTTAAAGCTGAATTTATCAAATATGCACTTTTCAAAACAATACAAGAATTAAAACAGCCGTCCTTCAAATTTGGCACTTATTTGAATGTTATAATGCAATTCTCCACCCAAACAGTGTTTGCAAAAATGTATATACTAGGGGGGAAATAAGCATAAAATGGAAATAACGTACAAATATGCATTATGTTACAAGAAATTGTTTGTGTAAATTCATCAAAACTGCATACAAAATTATATTTAGTAGCAGAAATTTGTGCTAAAATGCTGGAGAATTTTCAACGGGATTTTTTGTTTTGATCGTAAATTGCTGCAGAAATGTGGAAAACTGAATTTAAGGTTAGAACAGTGGGAGAATGGAAATTGACAGATCTTTCCATCCCTACCATCTGGGCAATTTTTTGAGGGCCACATGCCAGTGGTGGGCAGGGCCAGATGCAAAATTGGGCAGAGCAACAAATGTTCATTTTACCTCTGCACGGAAGACAGAGTGTTTTTACACATACTCACACACCCCTCTCCATCCAGACAAGCAAGAGGCATTATCAGATGTCAAGGACCCATTCCAGCCAGGCAAAAACACTCAGAGTACAAAGCAAGGCCCTGGGGGTGTGGCCTGGAGAGAGTTCCAAGGGCTGCATTTGGCCCTGGGCCTGAGGTTCCCAACCTCTGAGTAGAATAATAATAATGGTAACTTTTAGGGGCTGGAGGCCTTCAGCCAATGATCTCAGGCTCATTCTAAATCAGTCTGTGAACTCCAGCCAAATATTTGTAGCTCCTCCAGTGCTGATGTTAGAAGTGGGTCCTGGCATTAGCCATTTGCCAGAGTCTATTGTTGCTGATCTCATTTATGGTGTTCTTTGCTGGTGCTCACATGTCACCCATGATCTTCCATGTGTGCTAACAGCTGGAATCTTTTGGGATGACCTACTAGTATTAATTATGTGCATTTATGAAATCTAAAGGACCTTCCTGGATGCAACAGCCTCTTTTCCTGGAAGCTCCTTTCCTGCATTGCTTTGAAACTGGCTGTGGTGAGAAAAAGTACTTTGTGCATTCTCAAGGTCACTGGCTTCTTTCTGTCACCCTCCCTCCCTTGCATATCTAGAAGCAAAACAGGACAAGAAGAGTCCACAGCCCCTCACAAACATCCGGTGCCCACTTGAACCCAAGTCTTTCCAGTGCAAGTCTCCACATCACTGCACCCCAGTGTCTCTCCAGAATTTGCTCTTTGTGCAGAGGGTTGATGATGTCGGTGAACCTTTGGTTTGCCTCTAAATCTTGTGCAACTTTTGGAAACGTAGCAACCAATTCTGTATCCCCGTAAGAAAACATCTGGATGTTTCTTGAACGAGGCTGAAAGCTTTTCTTCCTAAGAGATGACTTCAGAATACATGATTAATCAACAATAACCTCTGCTTATGAAGTCTCTCTCCCTTGTCTTGCCTATGTAATTAAAGATAGCTTTGCAGGTTTGGTCACATAAATAACAGTGGCTATCATGACTTCTAGTGTTTCAGATCCGCAGAAGTGTGATGCTCCCCGGCTATCTGTAGATGTTGAATAGGCCCTCACTGTGCAAGGCGACATCTGTCTTGGATACCAGGAAATGCTCCTATATCCTTGTGTGTGACCATGACCAGCAGAAGGCACAAGTTGTCCTGTATCTTCACAAGTGTGTCACGTTGGAGATCAGGCAAGGATATTACCCCTGCAGCCTGATCCATATTTTACACCCAGAGCAAAGAACCCCAGTCCTCCAGATCTCTCTGTCCAGTCCTCAGGACCTACTAGGCCACACACCTCACCCAGGGCACACCCTCGACATCCATGCCTTGCCCCTTTCTCAAATGCTTTTGCATGGCTGGACTGAATCCTTGAACTTTGATTGGAACATAGAAAGCTGCCTTGTTCTGAGTCAGACTATAAGTCCATCTAGCTCAGTATTGTCTACAATGACTGTCTCTGGGGTTTCAGGCTTGGAGTTTTTCCCAGCCCGATCAGGGAAAGGTGAGTATTGAACCGGGGACCCTCTGTATGCAAAACAGGTGCTCTGCCGCTGAGTTTCGCCCTTTCCCCACCGTGCCTTTTGCTTGCCAATATGGAGACATCTCCTAGTTGCTTCCAGCTGTAAAGGGAGAAATGATTGTAGCTGTTGGGATGGCTGCCAAGGGCTTCATTGCCAGCTTCGCTGAGTCGTCTTATGAGAGATTGGCAGACATTGAGTTTACTTCCCTCTTTCTTCCAGGTGACCCTCCGCAGGCAACTGCTTGGATTGGCCAGTGCATCCTCTATTTGTTAATCATGGTCTTTGAGAAAAGTACAGTTGGCCTTGTCTTGCTCATTCCCGGCTGGACAAAGGTAAGATGGATGCCTGTTAAACTATTCCGTAAGATGGTCAGAAGGCCTTGCCTCGGGGCAGGAGATGGGAGGACAGGAAGGGCAACAAGCAGTCCTTCCCTTTTCCCCAGCAGGGGTTCTTTCGCTCCCAGGGGTGGCAGAGGACCCAGGCCTTAGTTTGAGGGGGGCAGGGCAGATAGGGGTTCCACCCACAATGGCAGCATTTATTTATTTGTCTGTCTGTCTGTCTGTCCATCTGTCCATCCATCTATCTAATCAATGTCCATCTGTCTTTATCTAATCTTATTTATTTATTTAAATGTTTATAGATCGCACTTTTCATAAAAATAGAGTAAGGTGGTATACAACATGCACAATTGACAGTAACTCTGATAAAAGTATCAGCAAAAGAGGATTAGACAAACTCACAAGAGGATAAGGCTCTCAGTGGCTACTAGCCATGATGGCTATGCTCTGTCTCCAAAGCCAGAGGCAGTATGCTTCTCAACACCAGTTGCCGGAAGCCGCAGGAGGGGAGAATGCTCTTCCATTCAGGTCGTGCTTGCGGGCTTCCTGCTGGGGCATCTGGTTGGCCACTGTGAGAACAGGATGCTGGATCAGAAGGGCCATTGGCCTGATCCAGCAAACTCTTCCGTTCTGATGTTTAAAAGCTAGTTGGGGAACAAAATTCGTGTTTCAATGGCCTGTCTTGAATAACAATAACAGTTTTCAATAGATGTCTGAAAGGAGGCAGGGATGATTCCTGCTGAGCCCCTACTGGCAGGGAGTTCTGCAGGATAGAGCCTGCTACGCTGAAGGAATGGTTCCAGGGTAAAGGCCAGCTGAACCTCAGGGGTCTGAGGAACCACCAGAACTACCTCATCAGAGGATCTTAGTTATCAAGGTGGAGCATAAGGAATCAGATGGTCCTTAAGGTACTTTGGGCCCAAGTTGTTTTGGGATTTGTGAATTAATACAGAACTCTTGAACCTAGCCTGGTGTCTAATTGGCTTCTCCAGAGTGGGTGCCCCAGGTTCCCAGAAAAGGGGGGGCACTAGCAGCAATAGTCCTAACCAACCCTTAATTCTGGGGGTGGGGGTTGGCTTCAATGTCTTCTGTGTCGATGGCATGACCGCCAAAGCACACGTAAACAGGCATGAGGGGTGTCCCTCCCTCTCAGTCCATTGAGCTGGCGTATGCAAATAAAAAAAAAACTTACCCAAGTGGGATAGGCAGGCCCCCCTCAGTTCTCTTTTCCTGCCTAGCTCTGCTGCAGGATATTCGCGTGGCTCATTCTGCTGTGCCAAAGGCTGGAAACCCATTCTTAGCCAACTTGCTATGGAGTCCGATCTTACATTCACATTTTGTAAAACCACATGGTAAGAGTCTTCCTGAGTCTGTGTTATTTTATACTACAGGGGCTGTCACCATTTATTTATTTAAGAAAGCACCTTGCATATAGAAATGCACTGGGGAGATGGCCAGGGAAGAACCTTCAGTTGTGATACCTTTTCTACATACAGGGAACACTTTCATATTGGGAGAGCATTCGAAATAGTCACCTCCCTGTCTACCATATGATTTTGTTGTAAAGCCCTAGGTCAGCTCTCAGTCAGCAGTTTTTTATTTTATTTTATTTAGCAAGATATATATACTGCTTAATCAAAAACGTTCACCAAGCAGTTTGCAAAATAGTAGAAAATACTTAAAAATAGCAATAAAAATAGTAGGCATAATGAAATTATAAAAATATAGATTAAAATTCATTTTAAAAAGCAGTTATGCATAATAAAATTGTATGTCTTGGATGGCATGCAAAGCAAGTACTTTTAGCCTGGAGAGGCTTTTTGGGACAGGTTCAGGTACTTTCATATATGGGTAATTGTAAATTCATAAAACATTTTTCTATGTAGTAGACAAGATGTTTGAAATCTGGGATTGTTTTGAACTGGACCTCCTTGCAACAAAGGAATAGCTTACACATCTCATTTTAATTTTTAATTATTTTTAATAGTGGAAACTTATCACCGTGAAAGAATGCCCTGTAGGTGTCCCTGATTTACATGTTCTTATAAATGCATTTTCAAGTAGCCTGGAAGGGTTGAGTTTGATGTGTAATGCCAGTTTTAAAATCTGGAGATCATTGTAAGACTTAATGATCTGCATAACGAGGCTGCATCTGGCCACACAGTCTCAAGGTGGAGGAAGGTGGCAGATATTCAGATGAGGCTCTCTGCTAGTTGCCTTGCAGGATTCAGGATGTGCCTTTAACTGATTTTGATACTATATTGTACAATTGTTGCAACCCGCTCTGGGACGTCATGGTGAAGAGCGAATTTAAGAAATCTAAATAATAAGGGAAGGCATGAACAACTTGGGTCCAGGATTCTTTGCACCACTGGGCTTAAATTCAGCAACTTTGGGTGAAGACTTTTACGTTTACAGATTTTGCAAGTGCCCTCAACTTCATTTGGTGCAGATGTACCCTTTCCTCTCCAGGATAAGTACTGGGGTGTGTGGGGGGGTTATAGTTCCACCCATTTACAGCAAATGCTGACACTGGATCGGGTTAATTGGCTAGCCCTCATGACATCATAAAAGAAAATCCCTAGAGCAGTTTTGCAAATGTTCATTATGCTGGTGTTTTTTTAAAAAAATAAGGGAAGGTATGGATGTGTTAATGAATGAACGTACATGTAGCCCTTGCAAAGTATTTTTGCAAAACAGTAGAGGGCAGGCTTCCTACATCATGAGTGCAGGAAGGCGCAACAGTGATGCTTCAATCAGTATCCAGTTTGCTGGCATGTACATCTGTTCTGCAAACTGAGGGGCCAGTTTCTTCACCTGCCGCAAATAAACTGGCATCTCAAAGTGTTTAGACCAGGGGTAGGGAGCCTTCTTCAGAGTGAGGGGTGCATTCCCGCAGGAGCAACCTTACAAGGGCTGCATGCCAGTGGTGAGCCAGTCCAGAGACAAAAGTGGTCAGAGCCACAGATGTGACTCTTTGCAGTAGGGTACATTCCAGCCGTGTAAAAAAGGTCTTCTGTACGCCCCCACCTCCCTCCATCTCTCCATCCTACATTCAAGGAAGCAAGAGGCATTGTCTCATTTCAAGGATGCATTCCAGGCAGGCAAAATGCTCTAGGAGAACAAGGAGCTGGTGGGTGTGGCCGGGGAGTCTCAGGGGTCGATTGGAGATGCCTGAGTCCTGAGGGCTCCCTAACCCTGGTTCTGAGTCTCTTTAAATTGTGCTCTGAAGACAGGAGGGAGCCAATAGTATGTATGTGTGCATTTTTTATTTATATTGTTAGTCGCCTCGCACTTAGTGGTCTCTAGGTGACTTACAACACATTTTAAAAATGTACAAAATGAAACAAATTTAAAAACATACAATAACCAAACACGTAAAACCCAAACAGAAAGGACTAAGACAGCATCCCAAAGGCCTGAGTGAAAAGGAAGGCCTTTGCCTGGCGCCTGAAGGTAGATAAGAGAAGGTGCCAAGCGTTCCTCCCTGGGGAGAGCATTCCACAGCGAGGGGGCCACCACTGAAAGGTCCGTTCTCGTGTTGCCACTCTTGAAGGCTCCCGTGAGGGGGGCACATGAAGAAGGGCCTTGGATTACAAACGCAGGGTCCAGATTGGTTCATATTGGGAGAGGCGATCCTTGAGATATTGAGGTTCTGAGCCACGGAAGGCTTTATAGGTCAAAACCAGCACTTTAAATTGAGCCCAGAAACTAATGGGTAGCCAGTGCAGCCATGCCAGAATTGGTGTTATATGTACTTATTTATTGGATTTATATCCCACCCTTCTTCCTGAAGGAAACCAGGGTGGCAGACATAAAACAATTTAACGAGAGAGAAAAACATACTGAAAACAGTTTGAAACATTCCAAACCACAGTGAACAGATTATTTCTTCAGTGAACTTTGAGTTGCCAGGAACAGTCTCCTTCAGCCATCAAATGCCTGGATAAACAGGAATGATTTCAAATTCCTCCTGCCAGTCGATAGTCATGAAGGCAGACACACCTCACTGGGGAGGGCATTCCACAAAATAGGAACTACCACTGAAAAGGCCCTGCCACGGGTCAGCACTAACTGGGCAACTCCCAGTGGCAGCACCATCAACAAGGCCTCGCCTGCCAATTGTAGGGTCTGAGGCGGTTGATACTGTAACCAGGGAAGGTGCTCTTCTAGATTCTTGGGTCCCAAGCTGTTTAGGGCTTTATATGCTAGTGCTAACATTTAGAATTGGGCCTGCTAGCTCCTTGGCAGCCAGAGTAGCGCTTCCAGGACTGGTGACGCATGGTCCCATTGGGCTGCCCCAATTACCAGCCTGGCAGCCCCTTGAATGTAATGTGCTTCTGATGGCTTGTCCATGCCAGATCAGCTGTGTGACCACATGATGTGCCACTTTTGAACAGTTTTCTAGTGTGGGCAGAATGTGTGGCTGGCTAATGTTTAACTGCAAGGTTTAAAATGGGTTGCATTGTTGTTGTTGAGTGGCGTTTGTTGTTGTTATGTGTCTTCAAGTCAATTACGACTTATGGCGACCCTATGAGTCAGCAACCTCCAAGAGCATCTGTCGTGAACCACCCTGTTCAGATCTTGTAAGTTCAGGTCTGTGGCTTCCTTTATGGAATCCATCCATCTCTTGTTTGATCTTCCTCTTTTTCTACCCCCTTCTGTTTTTCCCAGCATTATCATCTTTTCTAGTGAATCATGTCTTCTCATGATGTGTCCAAAGTATGATAACCTCAGTTTCATCATTTTAGCTTCTAGTGATAGTTCTGGTTTAATTTGTTCTAACTTTCACATCCATACATAGAGATGGGGAATACCATGGTCTGAATGATCCTGACTTTAGTGTTCAGTGATACACCTTTGCATTTGAGTAATTTGTTCTAACACCCAATTATTTGTCTTTTTTGCAGTCCGTGGTATCCGCAAAGCTCTCCTCCAGCACCACATTTCAACGGAGTTGATTTTTCACTTATCAGCTTTTTTCAGTGTCCAACTTTCACATCCATACATAGAGATCGGAAATACCATGGTCTGAATGATCCTGACTTTAGTGTTCAGTGATTCATCTTTGCATTTGAGGACCTTTTCTAGTTCTCTCACAGCTGCCCTCCCCAGTCCTGGCCTTCTCCTGATTTCTTGACTGTAGATTTCTTGCAGCAGGCCTCACCTAGAGAGCAAAGGGAGAAGCTGTCTGCTTGCTTGTTGAGCTTCAGAATTAATAATGTTCCTTGCTCATCGCTGAAGCCAACACGCCTGGACCCCAAGGCAACAGTAGCAATGGCTGCATTCTGGATATAGACAGGTCTATCTAGTTCATGTTTAATAGGTGCAAGATGGATTTGCCCTCCAGAAAAGGGGTGTGACTTTTTTTTCTTTTACCTCTTCCAGCTTCAAGAGATTCTTCTGGACTACATTCCTGATCCTCAGCTGGAGCTGGTGTTGGTGATGCTTGTGGTGCCTTTTATAGTCAACGTGAGTAATGTTGGAAGGAAATGAGCTTTCTGGCCATTTTAAGTCTGGGATCCGGAAGTCACTTTTAGCTCTTGGGGGATTTCCACTCTGCTATCAAACTGGTGCTGTAAAGGAAGATCTCAGCCTTTGGAAATATGATGTGGTGTTGGGGGTCACATGCAAGGACTCTATCATGCTGGGCCATGTGGTGTAGGAACAGCCTTATACTGAATCAGATCATCGGTCCGTGTAACTCATTATTGTCTACCCTGATTGGCAGCAGCTTTCCAGGATTTCAGATGGGTCTCTCCCAGACCTGCTGGAGATGACAGGGATTGAACCTGGCACCTTCTGCGTATAGATGCTGTGTCACTGAGCTATGGCAGATGGCTTCCAAAGGCTGCTATGGTTTTGCCATCTATATGGCTCTTTCAGAAGCTGGGGAATGGAGGCTAAGTTGGAAGTCCAGTGCAGCTTAAAAAGGCATGCCCTTAAATGGTCTGCCCCAGATGAAGATGAACAAAATATCCTCTCTTTTTGTACTGAGGCCGGAGTGGGGGGAGGGCACAGAGGAGGCTGGCAGGAAGCCCACAGATATCAAAACCTAGAAATTTCTGGGCAAGCAAACCAAGGCACTGCAAGCCAGAAAATGACTTCTGAAACTCTCTGGAAGGAGAAGAAACGTGTTTTTTTAAAAATGTAGGCATTGCATGCCTGCAAAAATCAAAAGGATGTTTTATACAGCCACAAGTGGTGGTGACGTCGTTTGGTTAAGGATGCTGGCTTTTTGCTTATTTGGCAATGCTAAATTATTTTAAAAAGTTGTTGGACTGGAGTTTTTAAAAGCTACCAGTAAAATGACAGGAAATGGATACCTGTGTCCCAGCTGTTCTATCCAATGACAAATTGTGTTTTTAAGAAAGGAAACTGAGAGAACATTCGGGGGAAATCTGTTCCTCAGCTGTTAAAATTGGCGCAACTGTAGGAAGCCATCAGTTGGGGAGTGGCATAGGGACAGTTGGCACAGAATATTACTTTGTTAGCTCACAGCTGCTGTTAAGTTGCAGGTATGTAGCAAACAGAGCTGTACCTACCTTTTTGGAAGAGCTGCCCCCCCACCAAAAAAAAAGCTGGTTTGCTTGAGTTAGAAGCAAACCTCAAGAGACCATCTGATCGCAATTGTGGTTAATGTTCCCACATAGCCATAAACTGCAAGATTAGAAAATTTTGTTAGTATATGGTTCTGCCTTCCCCCATTTTATCCTCACAACAGTCCTGTGAGGTAGAATAGGCTGAGATCCAATGAAAGCCATGGCTGAATGGGGACTTGAACCTAAGTCTCCTCAAGTCTAGACCAGCACTCTAACCACTACACCACACTGGCTGTTAAGAATATATGAAACGTCCTGCTGGATTAGACCAAAAGGTCAGTCTATCCCAGTATCCTGTTTCTCACCATAGCCAACTAGATGCTTCTGGGATGCCCCAAGTAGGGCATGAAAGTACCAGACATCTTCCCACTGTTACTCTCCAGCAAATGGTATCTATAGGTTCACTCCCTTTGACTGTGAAGGTTCTGGTTAGCTGTCATGGCTAACAACCCTTCATAGACACATTCATTGAGGATCAATCTAATGCCCTATAAGCCAGGGACCATTGCCACGTATTACGGCAATGAATCGTGGAATAGTATAGTTGGAAGGAGCCTATAAGGCCATTGTGTCCAACTTTCTGCTTAGTGCAAGAATCCAACATTAAAGCATCCCTGACAGGTAGCTGTCCAGCCCAGAGCCGAAGGATTCAGACTGAGGCGAGGTGATTTCTTTTTCTCTTTTTATTAAAGCTACAGTTACATCCAAAGCGGTGCACTTCATATACCTGTCTACTCTGACTCACTGCTTTCCCTAACTATCCTAGCTAAGCAGTCTCTGCAATGCTTGGGGAGAGTTGACTCAGCACTCGTGCCTTGGCAGACACCGCCTTAAGTAGGGAAGGTTTTGGGTCGTAAATGGCAGCTCCGCCTGAATTTCACCCTTTGAAAGTCTCTCGGGGGGGGGGGAGTGAGTCTCAGACGGCTCATCCGACAGCGGGGCTTCGCTAGGTGACAGCGCGGCTTCTGGAAGCTGGATACTGATTGGCTGGGAAGCATTTGAAGTGTCTGGTGGAGATTCCTGCACGGGCGTGGATGGCACAATCAGAGAGTCGCTTCCCAACTGCTCGGGCGTTGGACTCGCAGTAGTGGCAGGAACTGCCTCTCTGGAAGTGCTGGGCAGGGGAGTTTGAGGTCTGCCTGAACCCTCCCCGCTCGTCTCCCTTCCTCCAGATCCCCAAGGAACCTCGTCCTCATCTGACTCCCCTCCCCGATCTAACTTTCCCTCTGACTGGGGCTCAACGCCGGCTGCCTCTTGAATGCCTCCATTTATTTATTTATTTATTAGATTTATTAGTCGCCCATCTGGCTGGTTGTCCAGCCACTCTGGGCGACGTACAGAATAAAAACATACAAATACATGCAAACATTAAAATCTCAACAATATAAAAAACCTAACCCACCCCAAAAGCCTGTCTGAAGAGCCAGGTCTTCAAGGCCCGGCGGAAGCTCATCATAGCAGGGGCATGACGGAGATCGTTCCCTGCTGTTCTGGATATAAATCCCTGATATTGTTCGTCTCAGACTCTACGATTGGCTGGCTGGTGGTGGTGCCACTGGGGGCTGCCTGGTTGCAGTTGACCCATGACAGGGCCTTTTTGGTGGTAGTCTGCCATTTGCTGAATGCCCTCCCTGGTGAGGTGTGGCTGTCTCCTTTGTTATTGGCATTCAGGGGGATTTTTTTTTAAGTCCTGTTTACCCAGGTATTTGATGGCTGAAAAACACTGCTCCTGGCAACCCTGAGATCACTGGTTGAAAGATTTTAACTGTGTTTAGAATGCTTTAAAAAAAATACTATGGATGTGTTTGCCGCCCTGGGCTCCCTTGGGAGGAAGGGCGGGATAGAATTGAATAAATAAAGAAATCCTTCCAAAGCAGCTTACAATTAAATTACATATTTTAAAAACATATTAAAAAGTCATCAGAATCCTTTTCACCAGGGAGCTGATGGCAGCTCACTCTTTGGGGTTGGGTGGGGGAGAGTCCAGCTGGAGCACATTCTGTGTTGGTCTTCAACCCCCTCCTAGAATTGTGTGTCATGTGAAGAAGTTCCATTTCTCCCGGATCAATTTAATTCATTTTAAATTTCTGTGCTTTCTGGAATGGCCACGATCAGGCAGCGAACCAGCATCTCAGGATCATCAGCTGGGCGTTTTGTTTGACCAAAAACTCAATTTTACCTCCGCTGTCACTATACGCCCTGGCATTGCAGTGGAGGGGGAAATGTAACCAGAAATCATTGTCCCTTGGTTTACAGTGGTATGTACACTGGTTGCCCATATGTTTCCGAGCTCGATTCAAAGTGCTAGTTTTAACTTATAAAGCCCTAAACGGCTTGGGACCGCAATACTTGTTGGAACGCCTCTCCCGATATGAACCTACCCGTACACTGCGCTCAGCATCAAAGGCCCTCCTCCATGTGCCTACTCAGAGAGAAGCCCGGAAGGTGACAACAAGAAAAAGGGCCTTCTCAGTGGCGGCCCCTGAACTGTGGAATACTCTTCCTGATGAGGTACGCCTGGCGCCAACATTATTATCTTTTCGGCGCCAGGTAAAAACCTTCCTCTTCTCCCAGGCATTTTAATATTTTAATATTTTAATACCTTTAATATTCAATGTTGTGATTTTTAACACCTTAACATCTTCACATCCTAATATCTTAACTAATTTAATTTTAATATTTATTATCATGTACTGAGTTTTCTTAGTTACTTCTGTGTTTAATTATGTTTGATTTATGGTATAATGAATTTATTTTAAAGTTGTTTAACATATGGTTTTAATTGTGTATTGGTTGTTTGTCTGTTGTGCACTGCCCAGAGAGCTTCAGCTATGGGGCGGTATATAAATTTAATTAATAATATTAATAATATTAATAATATTAATAATATTAATAATAATAATAATAATAATAATAATAATAAGTCAGAGCCCTGTGGTAGGAGAGGATTCATTGTAGATTCTTCAAAGAAACACAGGATGGCTTTGTTTCTGATAAATCATCCTAACATTTTGTAGATGGGTTCCTTAGAAGTCATGCCAAGAAAGTATGAATTGATTCCCCCGCACCCAAAATGCTGATTTCTTTATTATGATTCTGTGCCTCTCTTTTGATTTTTTTCTGGATTTTTTTGTACTGATACGGAATCTTTCTTACATTTCTTGAAAAATAAAAGGGTTTTTAACCTCTGAAACATTTCAGATTCTCTGAAGATTTTGTTGCTGTTGTTCACGTCAGTCAGATCTTTTGCTAAGAATTTCAGATTTTCCCACCCTTGATAGCAAAATGTTTGCCCATCTGTCTTCAATTATGAAAAAATTTTCCCCCTAAGGCTGTTATGTTCTGGGTGGTGGACAGCTTGATCATGAAGAAGCACAAGCAGAAAGAAAGCCTTGAAATCAGTAGCGTGATGGAAATCTCACGTGCAGCACGGGACGAAGAACACCAGGTAAGGGCAAGAAAGCGTTGTGGATGATCTGTCAGGTAGCCAGTCCCTAAATTCTGTTGCTTGGCCATAAAAGCAGTGAGCTACAGTTTCAGTCTAGGCTGCTGCACTCATTGATCAGTGCCATAACTAGGCAGGTGCAACAGGTGCACAGGCACGAAGGGGGCCCTGAAACGGATTTGCTGAAATGAAAATTATTTATAAACAATTGTTATATCGTATTTGTTTTGTTATTATTTTCCCCCCCAAAAAAATTAAGGGCCCAAAAATAAAACCTTGCATAGGGCACATGAAAAGCTAGTTACGCTACTGTCATTGATTCTGACCATCCTAGTGAATAATTCCTCTTGACTTTATTCCTTGTTATGTTTCCCACCTTTCTTCCGAGAGGCTCAAGGTGACATACCTGGCTCTTAGTTCTTAAAGCCTAGGCATGATGATACAGAGGGAGGCATTCCTTCAGATCACTTTTAAGATCTTCTGGGAAGGTCCCTTTCATTACATCACCGCCATATGAAAAATGTTGCTCAGTGAAGGGCCTTCTCAGTGGGGCATCCCAAGTTTGCTAAAGTGGGACATTTCCGCCCCACATCAGTACACTCAGTGCAGACAATGGGCACTAACCAGGCAGGCCAAAAGCTCCTCAAAGCAAAATCGTGCTGCACTCCCCAAAAGCAGGGAAGGAGGCTCATCCTCTTGGCTCAGGACATCCTCTCGCCGTCCTCCACGTCCTTCATTGTAAGTTCAAAGGAAAAGATCCATAATATTTTCCCCGACAGGTCTTTGTTCTCGGTCTCTGCTGACACAACAGAGGCCGTTGTCTCTGTTTGCAGATGCGTCGTGGTCAGAGGGCAGAACTAGGTTAGTAGATAGCTGTCTGTGCCATTTCCCGTCATTCTTCCATGCGCTCCTGTATGTTTGCAGAGAAAAGAGCTCTTTGTGTGTCTTTCTCTGTGTGTGTATTTAAATTTCAACTCATAGCACTGTACAAATCTGAGGGAGGAGGAGGAGACCTCTTAGCTCACTGCTGCAGTCTCATCGCTGGCTTTCTGTACTGTAGCTTCTCCGACATTCACTGCCTATGTCAGTAATTCCAAAACTGCTATGCAAAATTGCTAGCATGGTGTGAGAAACAAATAATTAATGTACGACACCGTTCAAGGCTCTTCCTGGCTTTGCCCCCCCTGTCCATCAGCTGGTGATTCTGCCGGGCAGTTAACGATTCTGCCATCTGTTTGCATTGACATTAATCCCTCCCAGTCAATGGCAGCAGAATCAGAGGATGCTGCCCACTTTTCTGGGCTCACCTCTTGTCACTCCAGAAAGCCTTCCTGTATCAATGGCTCATACCAACACTGAGCAGTGGTTTGGGTGCTGGATCTTAATTTGGGGAGCCAATCAACGTTAGTGCTTAGACGGCCAGTTCCCAGCCGGTGTAGCAAGGTTAATCAGGTCCTCCAACCAGGGTTCAGAATTGCTCACTATCGACCCAGTGAGACAAGAAGTAAAGCATAGGAGTGATAAAAGCCGTAGGCTTGGCATTGTAACTGAAACAAACCATTTTCTTGGTGCACGGCGTTCATTTAAGGTATATTGATTTCCTGTAGAAGGTAATGATAGAAAATTGGAAGGAATGAAGCACTTTAAAGCTATGTGATATAGAAATATAGTTATCTTTAGAAAACATCATTTTAGAAAAGAATCATGTTAAGAACAGCATTATAATTGCATTGACCAAGCAATCACTTGGAGTGTATTTCCTGTCCTAATTGAAGATTTGGCCTCTTCTTTCTCCCTCCTGCTTAGTTGTGAAAAGGGATGGGTGAGAAATTCAGTTCAGTTCTCATTTCAAGCCGAATCTGTCAAACTCACATTTTCTGAAACAAAGTGAGTACCAACACGACAGCCATCCGTCGAAATTCAGTTATTTGAATTTTGCAATCCAGTTTGCCAACTAAGCAGTGTTTACAAAAATGCATAGTGTGCATAAATGCATAAATGCAAAGTGTGCATAAAAATGAAACCATGAATGGATATAACATATAAAAATGCATTGCACGATGAGAAGATTGCTTGCAAAAATGTGCACATTAGTCAAACCTGCCTACAAAAATGTGTGCGTTAGGAGAAATTCGTGCTAAAATGCTGGAGAATTTTCATGAGAATTTTTTGAAACATTCACCGACTGCTGCAGAAATGTGGAGAACTGAATATAAGATTGGGAAAATGAGAAACTGTGAGAACTGGGCAGATCTTTCCATCCCTAGTTTAAACATAAATTCTAAGTGCCATAGCATGCCCTGATTTCTAACTTTCTTAGCATACTTGGCATTTTGGAATAAACTTCATAGTTAAACAGTCGGGTGTGGCCTTCAGCTGGGTGAGAACATATGAAGAAAAGATTACGGACCTTTAGTGTGGCGGCACCTACCCTGTGGAACTCCCTACCCTTAAATATTAGACAGGCGCCATAACAGGGTAGGGAGTTCCACAGGGTAGGTGCTGCTGCACATCTTTTTGGTGCCTGTTGAAGACCTTCCTCTTTCAAGCAAGCCTTTTAAGTTGAGATCTTATCCCAGTCTGCTTCTGTGTTGGAATTGCTTGTTAATATGCTTTTAAACCTTTTTTTTTTATTTTAAACAACCTTTTTTTAAAAAAAAATCTTCAAAGCTTTTTAAAAAAATGTTTTTAAAGTTTTGTTTTAATGTATTTTAATGTCTGTTTTTATGATGTTTTAAAGTGTTTTTAGTACTTTTGTTTGCCGCCCTGGGCTCCTGCTGGAAGGACGGGATATAAATCAAATAATCAATAAATAAGAGTTTGATGGGCAGCAACCATAAGGAAAGGTCGGGGGGGGGAGAGAGGCAGCAGTAAGCGAATGAGGAAAGAGCACCAAGAAACATGTTAAACTTAATAAGCTCAGAAATGCATGTGTGGGTTCCCCTTAGGAGGGTGTTTAACTTACGTAGGAAGCTGCCTTATACTGAGTTAGACCATGCCTTCCTCTAGCTCAGTACTATCTCTGCACTGACTGCCAGTGGCTGTCCAGGATCTCAGATGAGAGTTCTCTCCCAGACTTACCTGAAGATGCCGGGAGTTGAACCCTGAGACCTTCTTCATGCAGAAGAGATGCTCTTCCTCTGAGCTATGGTCCATCCCCCAAAGTTTTGCCTCTGCTCGTTTATAAGGAAACCTTCTTGGCTGCTACGAGTGGAGTGCGTCCCCCTTTTTCTGTAAAATAACAAGGCTTCAACAAGTTTTGGGAAACACTAAACTAGATGTTCATTAATCAGACATCGCAGAGACAGCAAATACTCTTCTGTTGGGACCAAAGTTGATAATGTACTGTGAAAGCTTTCTTTCTTGGTCTGGATGTTAAGGTGATGATGATAACAGGGAAGCTATTAAGCCCTGTCTCATTAGGTTAGAGCAAGGGTTGTCAATGTGTGGCGCCTTGCAGATATTCTTGGACTACAGCTCCCATAACCCTTGACCGTTGGCCATGCTAGCTGAGGCTGATGAGAGATGGAGTCCGAGCAACGCCTTGAGGGTCATCGCGTCAGACACCCTAGGTTGTCACTACACTTTGAGCGATGGAACTTGTGTCATACTGGGAATTCCTAAGACAGAGCAGCAAATTGAGGATTTCCCTTTGGAAATATAAAAACTCATCTTTATCCCACATTAATCAAACGTGTTCAGGGCTTTGAATCAGTCTGGAATTCTTTGCTCTTATGTGCAAAGCTAAGATAGTCTCTCTCCCAGCCATCCCAATTTTTGTGTCTGTTGCTTTCTCTTTAGCTGTGTGTTTCCTGCTTTGTTGATGGTGCTTTCTTCCTTTTTTGGCAGTGAGATGCCTTGGAGCACACAAAGTGTTGAAGAGTGTCGAGGCAACTTTGATAGTGTTAAAAATTTACGGTATGGGTTTATCTTGCTGCTTGTTCCGGAATCTGCTATTACAGGAGCACCTGAGAAAACTCTGTACTCTGAGACTCTATAGCCTCCTCCAACCTGGTGCTCTCCAGATGCTTTGGACTACAAATCCCATCAGCCAGTATGGCCAGTGGCCAAGGATGATGGGAGTTGTAGTCCAGCAACACCAGGAAGACACCACGTTGGCTGCCTCTCTTAAAGGAAGCGAGGGGAACAGTATACCCTTTGACTGAGTGTTAATATGAGAGTGTTTGTATGAACATTTGTTAATCGCTTTATGCAGAAGGGAAGTCTCAAAGCAAGAGAACAAGATAACACACAAGCAGATAAAATCAATTAAAAGCAAACATCATAACAATGTACAATGCAAGCATTCCTAAAATGCTTATCCAACAACACAATAAGGAGAATAAGTGTCCTGAATAATTCTTTCAATTATATCAATGGCTGTGTGCTTTCTCCATTTGAACCCTGCTGTCTTTGGTGGTCTCCATGGAGGCTTAACCACTTCACAGTCATTCAGATTTCTCACCATTGCTAGTTTTGCAACATCACAAATGAGATTTCCATCGTTAAGAGCTTTTTTAAAGCAGTGTTTGGATAACCATCTATTGGGGAAGCAGCAATAGCGAGTTTCCTGCATCAGCAGAGGGTTGGGCTAGATGACCTTTGAGGTGTCTTCCTACTCTGTGATTCTAAAATTGGTATTTAAGCCCTGCTAAACTAGAAGATCTTGCTTCCTAAATCACTGAATTTTAGATGTAGCAGGATGCAGGTTGACCTGTGGGAAACTTGAAGGGTTGGTTGAGGTCAATCTTAATTGTAGTTCTCCTCTTTTGTTCACTCACCTGAAAATACTTGGCATGCATTATGCTCCCCCGCCTCAAAGAGACGTGGAGACTTCCCCTCCCGACTCCTGGGATCACTTATGGTCATGTACCTCAAGAGTTTTATCAAAATTGATCGTGCCGCTCTAAAAGCAGGCGCCAATGGCTATCAGTCCTGCTTAAATTTCAGGCCCGTCTTTGAAATAAAGGTCTCCATTCTTCACAGCACAAGAGTACAGCAGATGTGAGAAGCATACAGTTCCTGCAAGGGCTGCACGCACTGAATTGGTGCAAGCCCAAATAGCCCTGCGGTCCTGCCAGAACTTCATAATCAGTACTTTTGTGTTTTTAAGAAAATCAAGAGAAGCCTCTCGTTTGTTTTCCTTGGCAATGAAAGAAATCCCTGGGTCGTTGCCCATTCTGGAAGAAGAAGAGGTGTACAAAACCTGCCTAGAACTTGAGAACTCTTCACAGAGTTGTTGTGGGGATTACATGAGGGGGGAGAACCATGCAGGCCACCTTGACCTCTTTGGAGGAAAGGTGGAATATAAATGATATTAATAAAATAAAATAGAAGTAATCCTTTTAGAAACTAGAGACAGGGTGGTGAACTGTCAGCCCGTGGGCCTGATCTGGCCAGTCAAGGCTTTTTTATTGGCCCACCAGCCCTTGACCCAGTTTACTGGTGGCAATGCCTGTCCTTTGCTGTGCGCGAGAAGGAGGAAAGCTATGTTACCTGCTGCCACTTAGAGGAGATTGGCGTTCTCAGGAAACAGGGAAGAAGCACTCTGATGTTTCCTGAGCACTCAGCCATCGCCAGCCCGCGGGGAAACATCACAGTAGGGTGGAGCACTCCTTCCTGTTTCCTGAGCAATCTGCCCTCATTGGCAGTGGATGACACTGTGGCTCGGTGGTGGGCAGAGCCCAAGATGCAGGGCAGTGTAGCCCTTGGACTAAAAAGGGTTAACCGCTCAGAACTAGAGTATCATAATGGTTGAGAACATGAGCTATGAGCGGGGCATCCATCCTACAGCTCACCTTCAAGTTCACTGGGCTGCTTGAAGTGGAGGTTGGTGGCTCCATGTCAGTGGGGCAGTGGAATCCGTTTTGGGTTTTAGTCCGAGATTTCAAGGGGCTGTCCAAGGAGCACTAAAACCCAGAGCAGAGTCCGTTACCCCACTGACATTGGAGCCACCAGCCATTACTGGATGCTTGTAACCAGAGTTAGTGAGTTGGTTTATTGAATTTATCCAGTGTTTCCCACGATAGGTGGTCCCAAAGCGATTTTCTAGAATAAAATACAATGATATTTTTTTAAAAAAAATTAAAAAAATCTATACTTGATGTAGACCCGCACAGAAGATTAACTTGTGGGTTTACTTTGGCCGCGCAGGCGGAAATGGAATATGTCCATAGACAACAGAGGAGAAAGTTTGGATTTTAACGTGACCGTGATTGAACAGCAGCACTAAAAACAGCGGTTTCTGTTGTAACTCAGGAATTCCTTTGTATGCAAGTTAAGATTTTTAAAAAGAATTTTTTTTTTTTATAGAAACAGTGACCGCAGCAATTGTTTATAACAGACAATGCACCCCCTTACTGCCTATACACCTAGGGCGGTCCACACCCACCGCGCTGCCCTTGGCACACTACTGGTGTGAGGCACATGTCTTCTGTTCACCAAACACAGGAGCAGAAGACTTCCGCTTGTGTGTGTGTGTGTGTGTGTGTGTGTGTGAGAGAGAGAGAGAGAGAGAGAGAGAGAGAGAGAGAGATTTACAGGTAAAACTCGGGGGATGACTGGTGGGGGGGCGGTGGCGGTGATCAGCAGCGGCAGGGGAGATAGGCAATGGTGGCGATAAGCGGCGGCAAAAGTGGGCAATAGGACATGCGGTGGGGAAAGCAGGACGCGCAGGGGGACAGCAGGAGGTGTAGGGAGGTCCCCCATGCACACACACACACAATCGTCACCTCCACAGCTCTGCATCTCATTCTGCTGCTGCCTTCTCCTCCACCATCCATTTTTTTCTCTCCGGAGCTCCACAACCCCGACTCTTCACCTCCTTCCTTGTGCCTCCTAACACAGAGCACGAGGGAAGAGTGAGGCTGCGCAGAAGTGCATTGTGAGTGCGGCACATGTCTTGTGTCCACCAGTCACAGGAGCTGAAGACTTCTGCTTGCTCCCACCCCCTCCCACCCCCAAGTAACGTCGAAACCTAACACTAGAAACGTTAAAAGTCAAGGCTGAAAATTAGGGAAATTACTAGTCGTTCTATTTCTTGCAAAATGTAATGGAATTACCCCCTTGTTAGTTAAAAAAGTAATGAATTACAAGTAACTCGTTACTTCCAAGCTCTGGTTAAAACCATGCAGCTTGCTGGGTGACCTGGGGCCAGTCCCCCAGCAGCCCGCTTCACAGGGTTGTTGGGAGGCTGGAGTGCAGGAGGGAAGAGTGTGCTGCCCTGAGCTTTTGGAAGAAAGAGAGACACATTGTATGTGTAATATTTAAACGGTATTAATCTACCATATTGTAATGACTTCATTGTAACAAATGTAATTTCTGATTTACATTGCATGATGTTACATTCTCAATTCACTGCATGTGAAATTATTTGAGAGCTTGGAGTAAACTACACATTTATTGATCTAGAAAGCCTTTCTCTCCTCCCCCCACCGACCTCTAGCCCATCCAAGATGTGTGAACTGGTAGTCATGAGGAGAAGCACTCTGTGCATCCTCAGAAGCTCTCTGATTGTACCTAAATATGTTTCACGATCAACGTCTAATTGTGTGACATTATTCTGGTGTAGCCCCAGTTCAATGTAAACCCAGTTTTTTCCTTAAATATTAATTACCATCTATGCAAAGCACAGTATCCTGAGGGCTTAGTGTGGAGAAGAGCAAAGTTTTTCTCCCTCACTCGTAACACTAGAACTCGGGGCCATCCAGTGAAGCTGAACGTTAGGAGACTCGGGACAGGCCAAAGAATGTGCTTCTTCACACAGCGCATAGCTAAAACAATGGAATTTGCTCTCACAAGAGGCACTGATGGCCAGCAACTTCAATTGCTTTAAAAGAGAATTAAACAAAATTCATGGTGGTTAAGGCTTTCAGTGGTTACTAGCCACAATGGCTATTGTTCTGCCTCCTTTGTTGGAGTCATTTTGCCCCTGAATATCAGTCTCTAGGAATTGCAAGTGGGGAGAGTTGCTCTTGCACTCAGGTCCTGCTTGCAGGCTTCTCATTGATGGATCTAGTTGCCCACTGTGTCAGAACAGGATGCTGGACTAGATGGGCCACTGGCCTGATCAAGCAGGGTATCTTCTCATGTTCTTATTATGGCTTTATATAGCATGCGCTGGGGTATTCTCCTTAATGGGAGGGTGTTGAGTGTGTTTGGATTTCCTGTTTAGCTTGCTGGTCACCATGGACACTGCCTCTCCCCTGCCCCCCCCCAGCTGACAACTGCAGCCTTAGCATAACTAAAACGAGGGCAGGTTCTATTGTTCAATTGTCTGCATTTGCGTATGGGCGGGGAAGGAACGATCAGTCAATTATGTTGGATCCAGAAGAGCTATTGCTGTATTGTTAACTATCCTTTTGTCCAAACCGTTTTTCCAGGGCTGAGCTTTAAAGGCACTCTGCCGAATTACACCTGTGTGGATTTCACCTCTCATACCTGGGGGGTGGGGAATTCCTTTTTAAAAGCAAAATATTAACTAGCAGTTTGTCTGCGTAGCTAGCAAGCAGTCTTGGCTACTGCAGGGATATCCTGCTTGTGGTAAATCTCCAATCAAGTTTGCAATCCGATGCCCACTTACGTGGGAGTAACCCCTGTTGAATTCAATAGGATGTGCTTCTGAGTAGACCTGTAGGATTGTGCAGTAAAATATATAAACTGTAGCCATGCAGGTCACATCAGTTGCTCAGATAATACTCCTGCAGCAGAGTAAATTTTTTTTAAAAATTCAACCAGGTTTTGAGGGTAGGCTAGTGGGATCAAAGTTGTTGACATATGTTTTAATATCTTTTTAGCTTAGTGTTGATTTTAATTATCTTCTGAATGTTTTTAAATACCTGTTTTCAACTGGCTTTTATTGATAATAAGGGCTTTTTTTGGTAACCCACTTAAAGGTTTTAAAACAATCATGGGATGTACAAATTTTGTTAAATAAAGATAAAGCATTTAATATTTTTAGATTTTTAACCTGATTGATCCAGCCTGGCATTAACTACCGTGACTGGGAGTAGTCCTCCCACAGTTTGAGAGGGAACCATGCGTAAACGCTCTTTGAGGTCCTAGTCTTGACAGCAGAGATCTTTTTTGCAATTGGGGCTATGTTAACTGTATTATTTTTCTTCTCTATGGAGCTAATACCAGCTGTGTCAGGGCGGAATGGCTTTAACTTTGCAAGGAGGGGGAAGAATTAAACCACACATTAGCCCAGCACTGCTTTTCTAATCAAACCCAAACCCTTCACAGTTACATAAAGATGAAAATCACAGAGCCCTTGTGTAGTTTGTCCCTCAGCCACAGAGCTCATTGAGTGATGTTGTCATTTTATCTTCCAAGCTGACCTACCTCACAAAGTTGTTGTGAGGATAAAAAGGCTGTGGGCAGAAAGAGAAAACAAAGTATATTTCTCTGAGCTCTTTGGTGGTAACACAGGAGAAAACATAAGTAAAATGCCAGTGTGCCTGGAATCATAGAATGGTAGAGTTGGAAGAGGTCTATAAGGCCACTGAGTCCAACCCCCTGCTCAATGCAGAAACCCAAGTTAAAGCATACCTGACAGGTGGCTGTCCAGCTGCCTCTTGAATGCCTCCAGTGTCTGAGAGCCCACCACTTCCCTAAGTTGTTGGTTCCATTGTTGTACTGCTCTAACATTTAAGAAGTTTTTTCCTATTATCAGTTGAAATCTGGCTTCCTGTAAGTAGAGCCCATTATTCTGTGTCCTGCACTCTGGGACGATCAAGAAGAGATCCTGGCTCTTTTCTGTGTGGCAACCTTTCAAGTACTTGAACAGTGCTGTTATATATCCCCTCAGTCTTCTCTTCTCAAGGCTAAGCATGCCCAGTTCTTTCAATGTCTCCTCATAGGGCTTTGTTTCCAGTCCCCTGATCATCCTTGTTGCCCTCCTCTGAACCCATTCCAGTTTGTCTGCATCTTTCTTAAAGTGTGGTATCTAGAACTGGACACAGTACTTAAGATGAGCCCTAACCAGTGCCAAATAGAGGGGAACTAGTACTTCACGTGATTTGGAAACTATACTTCTGTTAATGCAGCCTAAAATAACATTTGCCAGTTTTGCAGCCACATCACACTATTGGCTCATAATCTGCTCCAGAATTTTCCCAGGGATTGTTGTCAGCCTGACTTGTCTGTAGTTCCAAGATTCCTTCCTTTTACCCTTTTTGAAGATAGGGACAACATTAGCCCTCCTCCAGTCATCTGGCACTTCACCCATCCTCCATGGCTTCCCAAAGATAATAGTGGTTCCAAGAGTTCTTTGGCCAGTTCCTTCAATACTCTAGGATGCAGTTCATCCCTGCAGATTTGTTCAAAGTGATTAGGTGCTCCTTGACCATTTGTCTGTCTATCTCAAGCTTGATAATTTAGTTCTGTCTCAAGCTGCTATCCTGCCCCTTCGACTTCACATTTGCCAGGGGGCTCATAGACCCACCTTTGGGAGAAGACTGAGCCAAAAGCCATTTAAAAAGTACAAGGCATCTTAGTCAGACTCCTCTAGCTGTGCAAAAAATTATGTATTTATTTACCGCTTTCTGACAAAATAGGCTTCTAAGCCGTTTGCAAAGTACAAAACCAGTTACACAAACATTACAATATGAAACATCCCTAGTTAAAATACACAGTAAAACAATCCAATTAAAATATTACTTTATTTATTAGGTATATATCCCGCTCATCCTCCCAGTAACATAATTAAAATACACAGTATGCAATGACCCATTCTGATTGGGAAAGTGGCACTGAAAATTCTGCAAAATAAAATAATGTAGTGTATTAATTTTCTGTCTTTATTTTGCAGGTCCTGCTCTGTCCAGCTGTGGATTTTGACCACTCCGGAAGTGACCAAGACCTGTCGCAATCCTTTTCCCAAGCAGGGAGTCCTGCAAGGAGACAAGTGGATCATCAAATGTCAGTTTAATTGGGGATTATGAACTCAGCCAAAGGGAGGGAAAAGTGCCAACTGAGAGAAGTCAACAAGATGTTTCATGGACTCTTCTGAAGCAACTGCACCCGTCTTTGGGGGTCCGTACAAGTGAAGAATATGTGGCAACTACACATTTAAATAAGGATCACAAGGTGGTGCCATCCCCATTATGTCCAAATATGAGCAGTTTGCCATGGGATTGTCCTCCCTTTCTGGCGTTTCCTTGGGAGTATGGTGTGGGAATTTGATGGAAAGAAAATCACATATTTTTGTTGCATTTTGTTCTCCTGAGCTCAACTCATACAAATGACTGATTAGGTTGAATTAGGTATTCTGGCTGGCCAGCTGGTGGTGGTTTTTAGTTTGGGTCTGAACTGCATTCCTCACAAGAATAAAGATGATTTGCCTTGCGCTGACTCCTCTGGCACACAGTCTGCACAGATCACTCGCATATCTGCACAGATCACTTGTAAATAATCAGGTTGCAAAGATGTATTTAAAAAATGGCCTTGTCTCAACTTTTTTTACTCTTTTATTATAAGAAGTGTAATAAACATTTGATATTTAAACTTTCTTCATATTTGGAAGCCATTCTTGTCCTTAGACTAGTCTCTTGAGAGGGGTCTATTCTGAGTTCTTGTTTTTTGATGTCTAAAAGCTTGGATTATTTCCACATCTGAATGGAAACTATTCCATAGCTGGTTATTCTCAAGAGAGAAGCCTTTTCATAAAATTGGGTTCTGTAGAGAGCATCTGCCGATTTGCAGTAGCAAGGCTGCTTCAGTGTTTTGATAACATAGGGTGACATCATCTAGCTTATTGTGCCAAGTACCCAAGAAGAGGTGAAAATCTAAATTCTGCATCTGAGAGAAAGAAAATTCTAGACACAAAACTGTACATACTAAACCAGGGGTCGCCAACCTTTTTGGACCAGTGGGCACATTTTGAATTTCAGAGAGTGCTGAGGGCGCCAGTCACAAAATGGCTGCCATGAAGGCATGGCATAATACAAAATTAAAGAGTACAGTCATTGCTGTTCTTCTTACACACACCAGTTAAAGGTACAAGAACCCTGCGTTCCTCAACCAAAGCCTAGGCTGCGATCCTGTATCCATTGAACTCATTAGCCCAATCCCATATCCATTGTATTCATTAGCTAAAACACTGACAGGCTGTTCCATTTCACAGAAATCAAGCAGAAGGGTACATGCACATTTTGTTTCATAACTTTCTTTCTAGGAGGGCTAGAGACTTACTTTTTTAAAAAGTAAGTCATAGTCTGGGGCCCCTATGTAGGGCACCAATGAAGGCCTTTGTGGTTGCTATGGCACCTGTGGGTGCTGGAGGGCTACAGGTTCCCCATTCCCGTCTTACAGGGAAGGAACAGAGGGAACATGGGGCAGGTTGTCTAGGGTGACAGAATTTGGGGTACCAGTAAAAGCACCCCAAATTTAACTTGATTTTATTTTAACAGCTAATGGAGAATGAGAGATGCATCAGTTAAAGATTTTCTAGGAAGGCTTCTGCAACAGAGAACAGGATTCAACCCCCACCCCTTGCAATATATAAGTTGTGCTTCCCTTTGCAGAAATGTGTGTTTGTGCAAGCCGGTGTGATTTTGCAAAGCCTAAATCATGTCTCCAAGGAAGGAAGTGTTGGGCCGGTGACCAGTAGGCATTATTGTCTCTAGTAGTTTTCCATGAAGCCTGCAAGTGTGAAGACGTAACTGTGGTTAAGGGGGAGTTATGTCTATGCTCTGTCTGGGAACGGACTGCCAGGGTCGTTGCTATGGTAGCCTTCTGATAGCGACTGGGAAAGTTCTAACAGAGTCTGTGTGTTGTCATTCTTCTGAATTATGCCTCTGAGCTGAGAGGCTGTCTTTTGTGTTTATCTATGGAGAGAGATGTACCAGAAGGGGGGTGACTGAAGAATCTCTACATGTATTTACTCTTAAGCCTCTGGCCTTAATGTCTTTCAATAAAGACTCTTAACATGCTCTGAAGAAGTTTCTTGCTCAACTTAACTCCAACGTAATGTATGCTGTTTCACACAACAACGCACACAAGCCAACAGTGGTAGCAGAGGATGGTTACGCTCCACAGCGCATTACACGGGAGTAAGTTGCTGGTCTGAACGGCAGACGGAGTTCCAGAGAGGGCAGCTTGATTGATTGTACCAGACGGAGGTGAGCAACATGGCTGTAAACCAGTCTGGGGGAGGCTTGCCGATGGAACGACTTAATGAAAAGAATTTTGGCAGCTGGAAGCCGAGGATGAGAGCTTTGCTGATAAAAGAGGATTTATGGGACACAATAGATGGACCCACTCCGGCAGTACTGACTGCGGTTTGGACGCATAGAGATCAGAAGGCGCAGGCTTTTATACTTCTGGCTCTATCTGACTCTCAACTGCTACACGTGAGAGATGTTACAAACGCCAAGGAGATGTGGGACCGGTTGGAAGGCATTCATGTGCAACAGACCGCGGGATCTAGATTGTGTTTGGCACGGAAGCTTTATCAAATGCGCTTCACGGGTGAGTGCGACATGAGTGAGCATCTCACGGAATTCAGACGCCTGTTTGCTGAGTTGACAGACCGAGGCGTCAAACACTCTGAACTTCAGAAGACCTATCTGATTCTGGCTTCACTTGATGGGACTTGGAATAATATGGTCATGGCTTTCGAAGCCATGCCTGACGGAGGTTTGAACATTGCGTTTATTGAGGAAAAATTGACCCAAGAATGGCAGCGGAGACAGGAGGCGAAAAGAGCTGAGTCGATGGAGGCTGTCAGGAGGCCAGAGGTGAGAAATAACGTGCCGAAGGATAACAAACAGGAGTAGCAACAGAGGCTGAAGGCTTGTTTTGTGTG
Organism: Rhineura floridana; assembly: GCF_030035675.1. NCBI lineage: Eukaryota > Metazoa > Chordata > Lepidosauria > Squamata > Rhineuridae > Rhineura > Rhineura floridana. Next base: position 11,734,279 of record NC_084487.1, read on the forward strand.
CGGAGATTGACGACATCTCCAGCGGGATTGTCCAGTCAAGCGAAACTCCAGGGACGGAGGCTTGAAGCAGGGCAGTGTGAACTTTGTTTGTAAACAGAACTCTCAAGATTTGCGACCTGTGAACTGGTTGCTCGACAGCGGAGCAAGCCATATATTAATTAAAGACAGGAGTCTGTTTTACACGTCTACAGATGAGCAGGACTTTGTTTTACTTGCTGATGGATCACGGAAATCCGTAAAAGCACGTGGTCTGGTGAAATTTGACAAGCTTGGCATAATGACAGACTGTTTGTTCATTCCGGACTTGGCTCATAATATTTTATCAGTGGGCAAACTGGTGAGTTGTAACTATTCAATTGTGTTCCACAAAGACCAATGTTTTATAATGAGGGGAGATGAAGTGTGCATGCAGGGAAGCCTTAATGATTCACAGTTTGTAATAAAGAGCAGTCAAGCAGGGTGTGCTGTGTTAAACGCTGAGGCACAGGTACATCAGGGCTGCGTCCATGAATGGCATCAAAGGCTGGGGCATGCAAACCTTGCTACAATAAGGAAAACCCCTTTGCACAGTGAAGACATGCGTTTAAAAGCTTGTGGACAGTTAATGGATTGCGATTCTTGTAATCAAGCTAAAATGACTATTGCACCAATAAACCGGGAGGCTGAGAGAACCACAACAGCTCCCTACCAGCTAGTACATGTTGATTTAGCAGGGCCAATAAATGCTTCACGAGGAGGTGCGAAATTCTACATGGTACTGGTAGATGATTTTTCAAGATTTTGTCATGTTTTTCTGTTAAAGCATAAAAGTGAAGCTGAGCAGAAGCTGAAACTGTTCATTAAGAGAATCGAAACTCAACACGGCGTCACGGTGGGGGCTTTACGCTCAGACCAAGGTGGGGAATTTACGAGCAAAGCATTGAGTGACTTTCTGGAGAGTAAGGGAATAAACCAGAATTTCACTGCTCCACACAGCCCGTTTTCCAATGGAACTGCTGAGAGAAAAAATAGGGTGCTTGGGAAAGCAATGAGAGCCATGCTGCTGGATTGCAGTTTAGGGAATTCTTTCTGGGCAGAAGCAATTCTTTATGCGAATTACATTCACAACGGTGTTACACAGTGCTATTGGAATGTCTCCTTATGAGAAACTTACTGGCAGAAAGCCTAGAATACAACACATTCAAAAATTCGGGGCAAGGTGCTGGATCCACATTCCACAGGGAAAAAGGAGGGGCAAGCTTGCGCCCAGAGCACAGCAAGGTTTTGTTTTGGGATTTCAGAATGCATATTTCAGAGTTTGGTGTCCAGAAACACAGCAGTTAATTCTGAGCAGAAGCATTAAAGTCTCAGAAAAGCCTTGGGATCAAAGGGAGACAGTCCTTCTTACAGGAACAAATGACACACGAACACACTCACAGAAATTTAAGCCAGATGTTGACATTAAAGTAGAAGGTACACAAATACCTCTCAGAGATGCTTTGAATGAGCTCATTTCTGGAAAACGCAGATCAAAGAAACGAAAAGCTGAGGAAATGGAAGCTCCTGCGCAGGTTGTGCCAAGCACAAGCACAAATGGGGGGGCAAAGAGAGCCGAAGCTCTGGTACCTTTAAGACGCTCCACGAGAGCGAATTTAGGCAAACCGCCTGACAGATTTACTGTGGGATTAATAACAAGTCCTGGAATGAATAAAGTTGTAGACATGGATCCTGAGACACTTTATTTGACATGTGTTGAACCAAAGTTTGAGTGAATAAAGTTTGAACTGTATGAACTGAAAATGCAATGTACTGAAATGTATTGCAGGAGGTATTGTAGAAATGTATGACAGTATGTCTATATATTATGGAGATGTATTTCATGTGTATTTTGCAGTCTTAATGGAAAAAAGGGGAGCTGTTGGGCTGGTGACCAGTAGGCATTATTGTCTCTAGTAGTTTTCCATGAAGCCTGCAAGTGTGAAGACGTAACTGTGGTTAAGGGGGAGTTATGTCTATGCTCTGTCTGGGAACGGACTGCCAGGGTCGTTGCTATGGTACCATCTGATAGCGACTGGGAAAGTTCTAACAGAGTCTGTGTGTTGTCGTTCTTCTGAATTATGCCTCTGAGCTGAGAGGCTGTCTTTTGTGTTTATCTATGGAGAGAGATGTACCAGAAGGGGGGTGACTGAAGAATCTCTACATGTATTTACTCTTAAGCCTTTGGCCTTAATGTCTTTCAATAAAGACTCTTAACATGCTCTGAAGAAGTTTCTTGCTCAACTTAACTCCAACGTAATGTATGCTGTTTCACACAACAACGCACACAAGCCAACAGGAAGAGGGGCTAGGATGGATTACATGGATGAGGAAGCATTTCAGCATTGGGCATATGGCAGAAGGAGGCTTAAATGATAAATGTTTCTCTTAATTTGCTTTGTATATCCAGGCCAGCGAGTACAATTAAAATGTCAGCGGACCAGAGGAGCGTACCTCCCTCCTTTCAAGGCAAGGAGCCAGTTTTTGCCTGGCAGAGTGTGTTCCAATTCCTTAAAAGCATCTTATTGCTGCCTCTTTAATTTTGTGGTTCTTTTGTGGCTGTTTGCTGGTTCGTCGGTTTGTCCTCAGAGGAAGGCAATGGGAAACTCCCTCTGAATACTGCTTACCATGAAAACCCTATTCATAGCGTCTCCATAAGTTAGGATCGACTTGAAGGCAGTCCATCATCATACATGGTTCGTTTTAACATGCAAACACAAGAACAGCCTGCTGGATCAGGCCAGTGGCCCATCTAATCCACCATGCAGTTTGTTGTGAGCCCTGCAGAAAGGGGGTGGAGTGGCGAGGAGGAGGAAGACTTTGAATGGGATGGTGGTTCCAGTGACAGTCCTACAGGTGCACTGGATTCTGAAAGCTCTCGTGCTATGGACAGTGACAGCTCCATCCCTGTAGCTACAGTTACCTGCAAGGAGGCTCAACCAAGTCAGGCACTTGCCTCTCTGCCCAACGTTCATCCCCTTCTAACGCCCGCTTTGCTGCCACCACAGTGCAGCCATCTCCCTCTGATGGGGAGGATCTTGCTGAGGCCTCACACATGGAGATGGTTATGCCAGCATATTCAGCGCACCCCCCCAGTCCCTCTGAGGAGGAGCGCTCGTGTGCACGCACTTTCTCAACAGGGACACTCGGTTCACGCAAGTAGGGTGCCCACCCATCCTTACTTAAGCATGGTGAGGGGTGTACCTGGTTGCTGCAACAACATCTTAGCACAGTATAGTCGTGTCTAGTTACCCTACTGAATTCTGTGTAACCTGTGAGCTAATTCATGATGCACTCTGAACAGAAACGTTCTGTTAAATCTGCTAAAGAAAAGCACACCTCCGCGTTCATATCTGACTTCAGGGGGTTCAGGCAGGACACTGTTCTCACAGTAGCCAACCAGATGTCCCTGAGAAACCCGCAAGCAGGACTTGAGTGCAAGAGCACTCTCCCCTCCTGCAGTTTCCAGTAACTGGTATCTGGACACATACAGCCTTTGACTGTGGAGGCCGAGCGTAGCCATCATGGCTAGTAGCCATTGATAGCCTTATCCTCCATGAATTTGTCTAATCTTTTCATGCCATCCAGGTTGGTGGCCATCACTGCCTCGTGTGGGTACAAATTCCATAGTTTAGCTCTGCACTGTGTGAAGAAGTGCTTTCTTTTGTCTGTCCTGAATCTTCCAACGTTCAGCTTCATTGGATGTCGATGAGTTCTAGTGTCATGTTGTTGTTATATGCCTTCAAGTCGATTACAACTTATGGCGACCCTATGAATCCTCTTTTGGATATATTCACAGGGTTTTCATGGTAAGAGGTATTCAGAGTGGTTGACCATTGCCTTCGTCTAAGCCTATGGCACCCGGTATTCCCAGACGGTCTCCCATCCAAGTACTAACCAGGCCTGACCCTGCTTAGCTTCCGAGATCAGACGAGATCGGGTGTGTTCAGGGTAGTATGGCCATCTAGTGTTATGAGAGAGAGTGAAAAACTTTTCTCTATCCACTTTCTCCACACCACATATAATTCTATACCCTTCAATCGTGTCACCTTTTACTCATCTTTTCTCTAAACTAAAAAGCCTCAAATGTTGTAATCTTTCCGCATAGGGGAGTCGCTCGATCCCCTTAGTCATTCTGGACGCCCTTTTCTGATTTTTTTCCTGCTGTACAATATCTTTTTTGAGGTGAGGCGACCAGAACTGTACACACTATTCCAAATGCAGCTGCACCATAAATTTATAAAATTGCATTATGATATCTGCAGTTTTACATTCAATACGTTTCCTGATGATACCTAGCATGGAATTTGCGTTTGTCACAGCAGCTGCTCACTGGGTTGACATCTGCATCGAGCTATTCACTATAACCCCAAGATCTCATTCCTGGTCAGTCACCACCAGTTGAGACGCCATAAGCATATATGTGAAATAAAGATTTTTTTGCCCTGACGTGCATCACTTTACACTTGTTTACATTGAATTGCATTTGCCATTTTACCACTCATTCATTTAGTTTGGAGAGGTCCTTTTGGAGCTGTTCACAATCCATTTTTGTTTTACCAACTCTGAACAATTTAGTATCATCAGCAAACTTGGCCACCTCACTGCTCACCCCTAACTCTAGAATCTAGCTTGGAAAAGTTACTTTTTTGAACTACAACTCCCATCAGCCCCAGCCAGCATGGCCACTGGATTGGGCTGATGGGAGTTGTAGTTCAAAAAAGTAACTTTTCCAAGCTCTGCTCTAGATCATATATAAACAAGTTTAAAAGCACAGGTCCCAATACCAATTCCTGGGGGACTCCACATTCTACAGCCCTCCATTGGGAGAACTGTGCATTTATTCCTACTCTCTGCTTTCTGTTTCCTAGCCAGTTCCTGATGAACAAGAGGACTTCTCTTATTCCATAACTGCTAAGCTTACTCAGGAGAACTTTGGTGAGATATCCCATTGAAAGCTTTTTAAAAGTCCACAAGTGGGTTTGTAGAACAGTACTCTGGCCTTTGGAGGTAGATTAGAGCCTTATCTTGTGAAAGCACCTAGAAGTTAATCCTACTCAGAGAAAGACCCACTCAAATGAATGGGCCCAGTTAGCCATGGCCATGAATTTCAATGGGTCTTCTCTGAGTAGAAGTAGCATTGGCTCCAGCCCTTGGCGTGGATCCTTATGTAGTGGAAGCAGCACCATCCATGAACAAGAGGGAGGTATCTGCAGGCTTGGAGGAGCGGAAAGTTTCTGCAGAAGTGGGAAAAAGAATGTGTGACAGTGATGGCCACCAACTTGGCTGCCTTTAAAAGAGGACTAGACAAATGCATGGAGGATGCCTGAAGTGGCTACTGAACTTAATGGCTATGTTGTACCTTCACTGTCGGAGCCAGTAAGCCGCTGAATATCAGTTGCTGGAAGCTGTAGGATGAGAAAGTGCTCTTGCGCTCAGGTCCTGCTTTTAGCCCTCTGGCTTGAAGCTCCCCATTTCTGGGGTAAATTATCCTTGGAAGAAACTCTTGAGTCCAGACCAGGGAACAAGCATCTCCGTAGAGTTCAGGGTGAGTGGGACTGCTCCCTAGAAGTCCAGGCTTGCTGGGACCTGTCGTCTTGGAAGAGAACCTTGGCACTCCTGCTGCCTGTTCTTTTTTAATTCTGAAAATTGGTGCCAGCTCCTCATTGAGCATATGCACCTTTCATTCAAGGTGATTGGCACCCCTCTTCTGAAACGGTGGGGACAAACAGGATGTGTGAATGTTATGACTTGCAAGAGGGAAGGAACAGGAACTATTTATGGCAGTCATTGACAGATTTGATGAGCCATGCAGTCGGAAGGATGGTGTGCATTCTGTGGTTTCCACACAAGCAGCGAAAAAGTCACAGGTACTCCAGGAGTAACTCAGGTTTCTTTTTTTGCTTTTTCTTTAGTAAGATTCTGGCTCTCATGAAAGTAGAAATACTGTACGTGCTATAAAATATATTGGCAATTTCCCATGAAACTCCTAGTGCCAGAACAGAGGGTGCTGTTAAGTTTTCATGACTTTATGTTACTGAGTTGGAGTGCTTTTCTTTGGCACAGTCCCAGTAGTGGCTAGTGCCCATTGGGACTGGAAGGGCAGAAGGGAGGGGAGCATCAACCCACACAGCCAGAGATTTCTCCCCATCCTCTTCCCTGCTGAGTTCTGTCAGGGCAACACTGAGACTGAGGAGGAGGAAGCTGACACAGGCAGTGCCAGCCCCTGGTTGTAAGTAAAAGGCAGGCTGGTGGGGGCAGACTGAGGCTGGTGGGGCAGTGCCCCATTTGCCCTGATGAACAAGTCTCCACCGCCCCATTCCATGAGAAGCAGAACTAACTTCTGCAAATGAAAAGCAAAAAAAGGGGACATGTTTGCATAATTTACATAATTTATACCGACTGCACAATTCTGCTTTTCTGGGCCTGGAATTATTTTAGGGCAGAACTTCCTTTTCTTTTTTTAAAAAACACAGTAGGCTGTGGAATGCCCTCCCTTGTCCTGTCCGTGAGGGTTTTTTTTTTTTAACTCTTCGAGGCCTTTTTATTATGAGCAGCATTTGCACTGTGGAACTGCCGGTTATTTTGATGGGATTTTGGTGATTTTTAAAAAAAAATCTGCGTTAATTGCTTAACTTTTGCATCTTTTTGTGGTTGATTCTGCTAAGTGTCTGGTGTGTTAAGTGTCCTGTGTGTTGTTCAAGAGTATGAATGTTTTTAACAAATAACATGCATGCTTACTGCGCTGATGAAGCATGCATGAAATAGACATGTTAGCTGCCCAGGTGGAATTCATTGTATATTTTTATAATATGTCTCTCAGCACTCAATAGGATACATTCAGAGCAGCAATGCAATCCTTAAACAAAGTGGTTCCATTCCTCACCTCAACCCCATTTCTTGAATAGCACAGCTTATCTGAGGTTTTTTTGTTGTTGTTGTTCTGTTCACTCATAGGGAGAAACAAACACATTCTTTTCCTGGCCTGCCACTGTCATCCCTTTTTATTTTGCCTGTTTCCAACTCTTTTCTCCCCAGGGGCCTGGCTCACGTTACAAAACAAGCCCTTGCATTTTTAAAAACATGTTCACAGCCCCAGGAAAGTCAATGGAGTTGAATTGCCTCAAGAAGGTTGGTGTGACCTAGTCTTCCACCAGGAGCCTTTGGGTTCAAGGCACCCGCAACGGAAGGATGTGAAGTGCATTAACGGGCTGTTTAACATATTTGCCCTACTAAAATGAGCAGCAGATCCAAGGAATCGTAACAGGCAATATCTTTTTTGGAGTGATACAGTTTTTCCAATCTGGGGATTCTTGCTGGTCATGCAAGGCTGGTAAATTTTAAAGATGGCATAGAATATCTTGGTAACTGTCATCAGATTTTGGACAATACCAGAGCTTGAAAGTTACTTTTTTTAAACTATAACTCCCATCAGCCCCAGCCAGCATGGCCACTGGATTGGGATGATGGGAGTAGTAGTTCAAAAAAGTAACTTTTCCAAGCTCTGGCCAATACAATCAGTTTGCTTTGGAGTTTTGAGCATAGAATTGCGGAGACGAAGCATAGGCAGGTCTCCCCAATCAGTCTATTTCTGCCTTCCCCAATTTGGTGCCCTCCAGAAGTTACCACACTACAACTCCCACCAGCCTTGACTGTTGGCCATGCTGGCTGGGGCTGATGGCAGTTGTAGCTCAAAATATCTGGAAGGTACCAGGTTGGAGAATGCTGCTCTATTGGTTTGTGGAGTCAACTTTGACCAGCAGCAACTTTTCTGGATGTCAGGGAGAGGGTCCCACCATCAGCTGTTCCTGGATCCTTGTTAATGGCATGCTGGGAACTGAATGAACAGTGTCCTGCAGGCAAACCACATTTTATTTATTATATTTATACCCCACCTTTTCTTTTCATGATTGAAACCCAAGGTGGCTTACATATGGTTCCCAGACGGTCTCCCACGCAGGCACTGACCAGGCCTGACCCTGCTTAGCTTCAGCAGGGAGCTGGCCTCATGTGCCTTCAGACCATAGCCTAGCACTGCTCTAACGCTGCGCCATGATCTCTCCTGAGCTGGATGGGCATATAAATATGCACCTTTTCATGCACATTTCTCCTAATGCGTGTTTTTGTGCGAAATATTGCCTCATATGTGCATTTCTTGCAATCAATTGCCCCCGAATAGAATGCCTGCTTGTACGTTATTTTTCACTACCACACTTCTCCCAATGTACAGAATTTCACCTCGTACATGCATTTATGAACTTCTGGACACCTTGTTTGGTTGGACAACTGTACCACAAAATTTGGAGAAATGCAAATTTTGAAGGAAGAGTTGTTTTGGTTTGCAAATTTGGTAGGTTCACATTAAGATTGGAAGTGAACATTTTTTTGTCCCATTTCACTGTGTGTGTGTGTTTGTGTGTGTTTATGTGTGTGTGCATTTAGGAGAAGTGCTGCTATTTCAGTTTTCTGCCCCACTCATCAAAATGCCTTGGGCATCCTAGAGACCCTGGGCCCAGACAACCCCACCAAGAAACTCTCCTCCTTGGCTGCCAAAGCAAGCATTGTTCCATTTTAAATTACCCAGTGCATTATAGGCACTCTTGGTTTTTTAACTAGACTGTTAATATAAAATCTGAGAAACCCAAAGTACCAATACGGCATTAAACAAGCCAGAATGTTCAAGTGTCTGGCTGGGACTAATGTTTCCAAGACTGAGTTTGACCTGAAATTTCAGGGTTCAGGCCCTGTTTGCAAGGTTGCCAGGAGAAGGGGTAAAAATCTCTCGGCGAGGCCAGAATCAACGGGGACCAGTTCTGTTCTGCGTGGCTCAAGCACTTTTCCTGCTCACTGGCCCTCCTCTGCTTTTCCATCAGGCTCCACTCGAGTGTGGAGGCAGAGCCCCAGATCCTATTCCTCTGTCCCCCACCAGTTGTCAGTCCGCCCCAACTCCTAATCAACCAAGCTCTTCCCTATAGGCCTAGGCTCCACTCCCTGAGGCTCAAGGTAGGATATGCCAGGTCATCTGAAACTAAGTGGAGATCCGTGTTCTGTTGTTGATTGGTTCTCAGTCATGCTCTAAATTAGGGTGCACCCAGTTTTTAATTTTTCCAGCACGAGATGGGGCTGCACTCAAACTTGTCTGAAAAGTTTATCCAGTGAACTGGAAATTCTGACCCCGTGCTTGAGCACCTGTGATAACTCATGAAGTAAAAACACACTCTGCACATCCTCAGAGACACCCTTTCCTTTATTATCAATTCACATATCACTGGAATGAGCCTATTTTCCAAAGAGGAACCAAAGATAAGCCCTGGCTTAAATTGACCCCCTGGATGCACCGCACTACACACAAGAGCAATAGATATGAACCTGAAATGTTGGGATGAAAGGGTTTTCCTGCAATGGACTCAGTCTGTAGTCATGGCTACATTTCTTTATTGGGAAAAAATGGAAATGGACTGCCTTCAAGTCCATTTTGACTTAGGGCGACCCTATGAATAGGGTGTTCATGGTAAGCGGTATACAGAGGTGGTTTACCATTGCCTTCCTCTGCATTCCTTTATTAGCCTCTGTAAAATTGGATTCATATATTGACCTACCTCAGAAGGGGATCTGGGAGGGTATGGCACAAGGATGAACAAATATTTTCCTGAAACAGAAATAAGTGTTGCCCTGAACATTTTACCATTCTCCATCAATTAACGAGAAAAGAAATTGCATTTAAAAATTATCGAAGGGGAGAGAAATTTTTGATGAAATTGTCGTGGGTAGGGAGTAAGGTTTTTTGGTGGTGTTTTGTCATTCTTTTGAAGTAGACAAGGAGATTTCTTTCATTTTACAAATCCTCTCAACGGTGGTCTGCATTCTGTAGACTAGCCAGCTTCCTGCGCTTCAGTGAAAGCCCAGGGTAAGACATCAAGAAATAACCCATCCCATCCAGCGACAGTACAGCAGAGCATTGAAATGTTTTGGCACAACCCTTCCAACAATGTTCTTTCATTCTGAGACAAAAGTGGCACTTAAATAGTTGTTTCAATCTTCTGTATTTGCATGACGTCATCACAGTAAACTGAACGGTGTCTTATGTTCTCATGCTTGCTAACCCAGGAGCATCAGAAGTTGTCTTATACTGAGTTAGACCATTGGTCCATCTAGCTCAGTATTGCCTACACTGACTGGCAGCAGCTCTCCAAGGTTTCAGGCAGGGGGATACTGCCAGGAGCTGGCTGGGTATTGAAGCTGGAACCTTCAGCGTGCAAAGCAAGGAGAGGTTCTGCCCCCAGATAGAAGCAGCTTGGTTGTGATGGGCATGATTCAGCTCAAGCGAAAAACATTTAAATCCCATTGATCTCAAGGGAGAAATTAATCCCAGCTATGCTTAACACAATCCCATTGAAATCAATTGATCTATTAAAAGTGGCTGGTTTTGTGCCTTTTTGTTTCCAAATGGCAGCTCCCCTCCCCTACTAGACACAAACAAAACATAACGCCAAATCTCTAGAGGACAGTAATAAACATCTTTAAAAACTGCTTATTTACCAGGTTGTTCTAATTGAATAGCCCACATTCCACAGGCTGTTTCCTGTGTTATGGGCATCTTGTATCATATTTACAAGTTTTTTATTCTTTCTTTTTTAAAAAACAACACCCACATTAGACCTTACTGGAGTCACTTGGGAAAGTGTCCTTAGTTCACCAGAGATCAGGCAGCTGTCTTGTGTGAATGGAATTGCTTTTTTAAAAATTAAAAAAGCTCAATTTCTTTGGCCTTACAAAGCACTGTCAAAGTGCATGAATCTCCTTGGGAGCAATTGGCTTCATGTGTGTCAAAAGCAAGTGGGATTCTCTTAGAGTCTGTTTTCCATCAAGGAGCTAGTCCCTGTGTCAAAAGGGTGAGAGGCCAAGTAATCCTTGTAGGCCCCATCAATTAGTTTCTCTGCGTTGTTCTTGGCAAACCAGCAGTCTACTTCCCATTCACCATTGCAGATCTTCCTCTGCTTCCATACAACAGGAATCGAGCGCCCTTTCAGCTCTAATGCATTCCCAGAGTTTACATTGACCCTTTTTGTTAGGTTCCCAATGGGCACGTGATGACTTTCTCCAGGAGGCTCCTGAGTAAGCTTAACATCTTGGTATAAAAACTGACCTGTGTTAAGGGGAAAGAGAGAGCTTATCAGAGGAATGTATACAGCTCAACATTACAATCATCTTGTAGCCACTCATAGCAGGGCCTTCAGTGTGGTGGCACCTGCCATATTAACTACTCTCCCCTTAGAACAGAGATGGGGAACCTCAAGCTCAGGAGCCAAATACAGCCCTCAGACCTCAATGTCTGGCCCTTGGGACTCTCCCCAGGCCATGCCCCTCACCAGCCTTGCTTCACACCTTGTTTGGAGGCAAGTTCACACAAAACACTAAGCCAGCAATCAGGAGGCATCTGCACATTCACAGTCAACCACTAACTAAGTATTGCCATGACATGTGAATGCTGACTAGGGATGGGGTTCACTGCCTAGTTCCAATCTGCTTGTATTCCAATAGTTCAATCCCAATCCGCTGTTTTTTGTTCCTGATTGCTTTTGCCAGTTCGATCCACTGGGGGGGTTGGCTGGCAAAAAAAGAGTAATTTTTAACATAAATGCTGATGTAAATCCATGGAAGTTAATGGATAATAGCGATTGTAATTACGAAGATTATGTAAAAGGGGGGGGGATTCAGGAAAAAAAGCCGTGCCGATTACAGCCACGGCCTACCTCAAGAAATCAGTGCTGGTCTGAAAAGACAGCGGACTGTCAGATTCAGTCAAAATCTGGTACTAAGTCTGATTTAGCAGATATTCTCCCCCATTCCTAATGCTGACAGTGTATTTTTGCATGTTTGATTCATTTTGATTGTATCCGTGCATTTTGAATAGTTTCTTATACTGTATTTTAATTCTGATTTGGTCCTCCAAGTGCCGTCAAGGATGTAGCCGCAAAGACATGAACCACACACAAGGGCAGGCTTGGGGGGTAACACAGAGGTCTGTGGAAGTACAAGAAGTCTTCAGAAGAAATGAGACGCCTCATGAGGATTGACCCTGCCCAGGGACCCTTGGATGCTGAGCGACTCTGAGTGGAGGAAATCACTGAAAACTGGACTGGAGGCAGAATGAGAATAGTGTGGCTGGACAATCATAATTAATAATGTAAAAACAGTAGTAATAATAAAAATAATTAACAGCAATCAATAATTAATAATAGATTATTAACTAGAGCAGTATTCATCTATTGCATCTCATGAGCACAAAGATTTCTGCTTGCACTATGAGACTTTCTTCCCTCGCCTTCACTTGTGTGGTCCCCAAATCTGCTCCAGAAGGTTATGGGAATCCCAGAACAGATTTAGAGGGCATGTGGGAGGGGCAGGGAGTGAAATAAAGTTCTATTGTGCAAGTAGAAATCCTCCCGCTGACAGAACGACTTTGTTAACGCTGCATTGGATTCTACCCTAAATAACAATGAATAATAATAACTGGTAATAATATCAATGATTAGTAATATTAGTTATTACTTAATAATTATTATTATTGTAATGAATAATAAATAATCACTTGTATATTTTTAGACCACTCATCAACCAAAGTTCTCAGGGCAGTGTAATAAAGGAAGCAGAAAGGTGGCATATGAATTCAGTAAATAAAAGAAGGGTGAAGAAAGAGACGGAGACATATAAAGGCACCCACCCCATTCTCTCGCTCTCCGTCCAGCTTGCTGTGGGCAGCCTCCTGTCTCAAAGGAGAGAGCTTTGTGCCCCCCCTGCCCCCAGACATATGCACAGCACATACATGTTGTTGCATATACTCACAGCTCTCTCACTTCTTTTGAGTAGCTACAATACCACCCCTCCATGCGCACGAGGGAGGTATCAGGATGCTTGGGGGAACCCCAAGGTTTGCAGGAGTACAAAATATCTTTAGGGAAAAAACCCAGAGGAGCAAACCTCCCCAAATAGCCCAGTCAAGACCGTGACTCACTAGGAGGCAGAGGGGAATGAAAAGAAAGAGGAGCTATAACCCTGAACAGAAGCAGTCTACACTGCAACATTTTGTTGCAGGTTCCCACTTGTTTCATTATTTAAAGTACAGAACTTGTATTCTCATTTTCACATAACTGGGATATTGTGTTTCTTGGGTTACAGTTCCCTCTTGCTGGAGACAGAGCTGGGGTAGCTGGAGCATGTGACCTGATGTAGCGTCCCTGGTCTTGCATTCTGACGCTGTATCACACTTTCTTAGAAATCAAAGTGCTTCCTTCTTACCTATCAGCCCATGGGAGCTTGTGGAAAAGCCTTGACTGTTTGAGATGTAGAACCCCAAATGATCCCTTTGGTAAGGAGCAGGGTTCTTGTAGTGGTGGACCAGAATGACAAAACCGATGGTACCCCCTATTGCCACAGTGACGTTGGAATGGGCAACGATGGACACCTCCAGGTTCTTGCTTGCTACCGTGGCAGTGCGGTCACAAGGCAAGATCAGCCTCTTCCCATCATCCAAGATGACCTTTGTGGGAGTAACCTCCAGGTAGGACCTTTCTGGCTTGTTGCTGAGAATAGTGATGCTTCTGAAATAGGTCCGCTGCTTCTTATGTCCCCTGCGTGGGGCAGGCGCTCCTATCAGCTGGCCATTCACAGTCACACCTTAAGAGACAAGGAAGAGTAAATGGAAAATCGTTCTGCTGAGAAGCTGAACACAGAACAGGACCACACTACCTCAAGGACTGCCTCTTCCTTTATGAACCAGCCTGGACCCTGCAGTCTTCCTCAGAGGCTCTTCTCCTTGTGTCCCATACAAGGGATGAGTGCAGGGTGGCCACAACAGAACAGGCCTTTTCAGTGGTGGCCTCCCTATCTATGGAATGGTCTCCCCAAGGAGACACGCCTGGCACAATCCTTGTCAGTCTTTAGGTGCCAGGATCAGACCTTTTTGTTTACTCATGCCTTTGTAGTTGCCTCCTATGGTGGTGCTCACCTTTTATTAATATATTACTGGATTTTATGTATTTTGTATTGTTCATTGTTTCAATTTTGTCTGGTTTTAAATTGCTTTTATGTGTTGTATTTTCTCTTAAGTCATTTTGACACTTTTCTTTTGTACTGTATAATGTAGGGGTGAGAATTTCAATTCAGTCCACATTTCAAGCAGAATTTATCAAATGTGCAATTTCTGAAACAACATGAGAACGGAAACGCAGCCATCCTTCGAAATTGGCATTTATTAGAATTTTGGGATGCAGTTTGCCAACTAGACAACATTTACAAAATTGCATATATTAGGCGAAAGTGTGCATATGAATGAATACTTGAGTGAAAAGAACATGCAAAAAGGCATGAAATGATGAGAAATGGCTTGCAAAAATGTGTACCTTTGTCAAAACTGCCTACCAAAATGTGTTTATTTGGAGAAATTCACATTAAAATGGTGGAGAATTTTCATGAGGATTTTTTTTTTTTAATCACTCTTGTTTCCCCGTTTCAAGAATCCCTGCCTTGAAATTCCGGAGAGCCACTTCCAGTCTGTGCAGACAATATGAGCTAAATGGACCAATGGCCTGACTCAGTTGTAGGCATCTTCCTATGTCATTTCCCCAGATGGCCTTATATGGGCGCGGGGTGCTTTTTTGTGCTTAAGAACATAAGAAGAGCCTGCTGGACCAGGCCAAAGGCCCATCTAGTCCATCACTCTGTCCTCACAGTGGCCAACCAGATGCCTGAATGGGAAGCCCAAAAGCAGAACCTGAGTGCAACAGCAAGTCTTCCCACCTGCGGTTCTCAGCAACTGGTCTTCAGAGGCACACTGTATTTGACATAGGGATGGAGGGGAAATTAGATTCCGTGTGCATTTAAAGCTGAATCTATCAAATTCGCGCTTTCTGAAACAATGTGAGAACCGTAACACAGCTATGCTGTGAAATTCGCATTTGTCCAGATTTTGCAATGCAGTGCTCCAACCAACCAATTTTTTTTTACATAAAACTATATTAGGGGAAAGCTTGCATAAAAATGGATATATTTGTGAAAATAACATTCAAAAATGCATTCCATTGGGAGAAATTGGTTGCAAAAATGTGTACATGAGTCGAAACTGCATACAAAAAGGTGTCTGTCAGGAGAAATTTGCACTAAAATGCTGCAGAATTTTCAAGAGGATTTTTTTTTAAAAAAAATAGCAAATTGCTGCAGAAATGTGGAGAACTGAGCTTGAGACTGGAAAAATGAGAGGATTGAAATGGACAGATCTTTGCATCCCTACTTTGAAAGTGGGCGTAGAACATAACCAGCATGACTAGTAGCTGCTGAGAGCCTTATCCTCCATAAATTTGTCTGATTTTCTTTTAAAGCCATCCATTGCTCCCTTTCCAACCACTTTCAAAAGGAGCCACTGCTATAGTATAAGGAAAACTGCTGATGTTTTCACACATTACTAATCCAGCTCTGCTGATGCAGCATCTAAACACTCATGCTCCTTCCATCGTACCAGAGTTCTTATGGTCGGAAACCAGTCTGAGGATGTCTCCTGGCTCCCCGTCAATGTTGAAGCAGACCGTTAGCTTGCTCAAAGGGAAATCGATGACAAAATGAGGGTCACCATCCGCTGGAAAGACAATTTTTAAAAAGGCAGACTGTAACGTTCCCACCCAACTCAGCACACGTGAACACCAAGCAAAACACAACAGCACATGGCCCAGTTTGCAAAGAGACCTCTTGCTTCTCCCTACCACCACCACCATCATGAATATTTTGTAGATTTTCTTTCTAAGTATGGGCTGAAAGCCACCATCTTGCTGAAGCTAAGCAGGTCTGGGTCTGGTCAATGCCTGGATGGGAGACCCTTTGGGCACCACATGTATGACGCCTTGGGCTTCTTGATGAAAGAAAGGTGGGATGCAAATAAATAAAAAATTTCTAAAAGGAATAGCAAACTAGCAAGTTTCAAAAGTAGATCAGCCACAATGGGCTACTGCTCAAGTTGGGAAGGGGGGGAAGGGTCTTGTGGGACCTTAAAGACTACAATTTCTCGGGGCAGCTTTTGTGGATTTTATCTGATGCATGCAGCGTTATCTTCAACCAGCCAATACACGTGGGTACAGAGGGAAAGGATTGTGAGCAGTGGAGGCCAAAGAGTTATGCAATACAAGCCCTATTCAAGCATTCATACATGGCTTAAATGAACTTGCAAAGGAAGAAGAGCAAGGATGAGCATGCTGGCACTGTCCCTGTTGCCCTCCATTAGTTGGAGGGCAAATGTGTAAAGCAGATAGCCTCTTATAGAGGCTCCCTGGGTAGCTTAGAACCCTGGAAAATGAGGGTTGTAAAGTATGCAGAGAGACTCCATTCCTACCGGAGGCTTTCCCATTGCAGACGGTGACAAGATCCAACACCCTCTTGGTTTTACCCCCCCCCCCCAGTCAAAGCTGTGGGCACACTAGTCAGTTCAAAAGCAGCCAGAAGGGTTTTTCTGGCTGCGTTTTGAAGTGACTTTGCCCTCTGCTGGACACGCCTCCCTTCCCCACAGCTGACTTCAGACCTTTCAGGGCCACCCACAGCAAAGTGTTGGGTCAATCACTGTCATTGCCTGAGCCTGCAGCAAAGCGTTTCTATGAGCCACACTTGGAAGACAAATGGGTCAGTCTACCAATCAGATGCAAAATCTCTCTGAAGCTGAATTTTTAAAAAATGCACTGGAGCTGACTGAACAGGGCTTTACAGTTAAAAGGGGTGGGGTCTGACTAGGGTCGTGTGCCCCCATTTTCAGAACAGAGAGATGGAGACACGCTGGAACTGGCAAAACATAGAGCCCTGCTTGGTTAGCTCACTCCCATTTTTGTTGGAAGCAAAGGTTAAGA
Organism: Rhineura floridana; assembly: GCF_030035675.1. Lineage (NCBI taxonomy): Eukaryota > Metazoa > Chordata > Lepidosauria > Squamata > Rhineuridae > Rhineura > Rhineura floridana. Next base: position 11,751,177 of record NC_084487.1, read on the forward strand.
CACATCTTATTCCAGAAAGTTTGCACTAAGTTTGGAGAGCACTGAACAGGAGCTACCCACCTTGCTCAAGCGCTTACCTGAGGTTTTAGTGACTTCAACTCTTTGCTTCTCTGGCTTTCCAGGGACAGGCCCTAGATGGCAGGGAAGAATAGAAATACACATATAAGCAACCACACGGCTGTTTTGTACTGCCATTTACAGATCTGCGTTTCCTAAAGAACACCTGGTTGTGGTTCATTTTTCCTTAGGGATGGGCAGGGAATTTGATTCAGCTTGCATGTAAAGCTGAATGTATCAAATTTGCACTTTCTGAAACAACGCAAGAGTCAAAAGGCAGCCCTCCTTCGAAATTTGCACGTATTTCAATTTTGCAATGCAGTTCGCCAGCCCAACAATGTTTACAAAAATGCGTTATGTTCAGGGAAAGGGTGCATAAAAAGGAATGTATGAGTCAGAATAACACACCAGAATGCATTACATGACGAGAAATAGCTTGCAAAAATGTGTGCATTCATCAGAACTGCCTACAAAAATGGGTTGATTCAAAGAAATTAGCACTAAAATGCTGGAGACTATTTTCACGAGAATTTTTTTTTTAAAAAAAATGCAGAAATGTGGAGAACTGAATTTAAGAATGGGAAAAATGAGACACTAAGAGAACCGAAACTGACAGAGTTTTCATCCTTATTTTACATGAAGTGATTTATTTGGAATTTAAAAGAAATTATCCATTTTTATAGAGCTGGAGTTTGCAGCACTGAATTACTCTCAGGCTGGGCCCCACCTCCACTGTCAGAGGCAGTGTGCTTCTGCACACCAGTTGCTGGGAGTTACAAGGTGGGCAGAGTGCTGTTGCGCTCAGGTCCTGCTTGGGGGCTTCCCATTGGGGCATCTCATTGGCCACTGTGAGAACAGGATGCTGGACTAGATGAGCCCCCTTTGGCCTGATGCAGCAGGTTCTTCTGATGTTCTTAAGACCATCATCAGGGCTAGCCCAAGACATGTTGCTAACATGAACAGCAAGAGGGTGCCCCCTAGACTGGATCTCACTTCCAGCACTAGTGATGGAACAAGTAAATCTTGTATGTCACTCGCATAGTAAAAGCAACTGTAAATCATCTAGCTTTAACAGTTATTTATTTTCTTTTTTTAAAAAAATACCCTTAATATATTTAAAGCATGTTTATTCTGCTCTTTAGCCAAATGTACTGCCTTCAAGTTGATTCCGACTTATGGCGACCCTCTGAATAGGGTTTTCATGAGGCTGAGAGGCAGTGACTGGTCCAACGTCACCCAGTGAGCTTCATGGCTATGTGGGGATTCGAACCCTGGTCTCCCAGGTCCTAGTCCAACAACTTAAAGCCAAAAAAGGCTCCCAAAGCAGCAGACAGATCAGTTTAGAAAAGGAAAACCTTGCCATCAGAACTGCAATCAAAGAGACACAACAGGAAAGGAAAACAGGAAGAGGAGGAGGGGAACCCCCCCACACACACTAGTTCTTAAAATTACAATGATCTTATAAGAACTGGGATAGAAACAGCTAAGGAAGAGTCAAAGGCAGCAGCTAGTCTCTCAGCAGAGCTAACGGAGTGGCCCTGTTTCTCATCTCTCTCTAACGCAGCCTGATAGGATGGCTGCTGTCAGGTGACAGTTGAGGGGTGGAGCTAGCTTCCTAGCAGAGCAGGAGGCATGGCACTTCCTCCTATCTCTGGGGCAAACATTGACCAGTGTGTGAACCCTGGAAACAACTGCACGTCTCTATTAGGGAGGGGTGAGAATTTTGATTCAGTTCACATTTCAAACAGAATTTATCCAATTCACAATTTCCAAAACAATATGAGAACTGAAACACAGCCATCCTTCAAAATTTGCATTTATTAGAATTTTGGGATGCAGTTCCCCAGCTAAACAGTTACAAAAATGCATATATTAGAGGAAAGTGTGCATGAAAATGAATACACGAGTGAAAATAACAGGTGAAAAGGCATGGAATGATGAGAAACGGCTTGCAAAAATGTGTACCGTTGTCAAAACTGCATACAAAAATGTGTTAATTTTTTTACTGAATTTAACATTGGAAAAATTTTAAACGGTGAGAACTGAAACAGACAGATCTTTCCATCCCTAGTCTCTAGACCAGCCTTTCCCAACCGGTGTGCCTCCAGATGTTGTTGGACCACGATTCCCATCTTTCCTGACTATTGGCACTGCTGGCTGAGGCTGATGGGAGTTGTGGTCCAACAACATCTGGAGGCACACTGGTTGGGAAAGGCTGCTCTATACACCTGGTGTAGGAGCCATGCTGTGGTCTCACACACAGTGAATTAGCTGTACACTGTCCCCTTTAGGACAACCCATCTTCCCTGCTCTTTGTATTCTCTTGGCCTAGAAGAAACCTGGCTGCAGGCTTGTATGAAGAGCCCTGCCTGGGAGCTGCATAAAACCCTGTTTTAAAAAAACAAACCAGTCAAGTTGCTGACACTTGTATGGAGCCTGAATCCAGTGTTCAACGTTCAACCGACAGCACTGGAGTTGGTGTAACACAGCATCTGAGGCCCCATCTGCACCATACATTTAAAGCAGTATTTTACCACTTTCAACAGTTGTGGCTTGCCCCAAAGAATCCTGGGAACTGTAGTTTGTTAAGGGGGCTGAGAGTTGTTAGGAGACACCGCCCCCATTCCCCTCACAGAGGGGAAGGGTTGTAGCTCAAAGGTATAGCATCTGCTTTCCATGTGAAAGCTCCCAGATCCCATCCTAGACTCCCTGGCTGAAACCTTGGAGAGCTGCTGCCAGCCAGTGTGGACAATCCTGAGCTACATAGACCAATGGCTGACTCAGTATAAAGTGACTTCCTATGCAATATTGTGGGTGGTAGTCAATACAGTCCTGCTCAGAGTAGACCCATTAAAGTTAATGGACATGGCAAATGGCAGTTGATGCATTTCAATGGGTCTACTCTGAGTAGGACTGAGTCGACTACAACCCTGTATTTCTGTGTCATTTGATGTGATAACTGTATGCTACTCTTGGCGCTCAAAGCTAAAGAAAATGTGCATGGGTCTTACCTGATGGTGCTCGGTGGCCCTGCAACCCCTGCACAATCTCCCCAACTCCTTCGATTGATGGGCCGGCGTAAACCTCTTTTGGGGGGTCTGCCTGACTGGCCAGCTCCTTTATCTTCAGGGCGGTGAAGGGGGTGACAAAGTTGTACATGAGGGCCAGATTCTTGGCTTTCTCCCTTAAAGTGTCCTTCTCCTCTCTGTCATCACTCTTCAGCCAGGAAGTCAACAGCTCCTTGATGGTGAGGTAGCTCCAGGTCCGTTCAACATAGTTCTGTTCGTCGGTGGGCTCTTCAGCCCCTTTGGAAGCAAGCCCAATATGGTTCTTGCCAGAGAGGTCTACGGCCACGTCTGTTTTCAGAAGGACATACTTGTCGCTGTTGCTGGCTGTCACTTCCACATGCAAGCTATTGGGGGTCTTGTTGAAGAGTTTCCCAGCAATGACGATCTCGGATCCATTGAAGTAGTTGGGGAATAGGTTCTGGGTAATCTGCTCCACGCTGTCTGTAGGATAATCCACCCGGATGTCGGAAAGAAGAGGCGTCCCGATCTCATCATAGAATCTGCACATGAACATTTTGTTACTCATTCATCCCACTTCCCAACCAGCGAGAAGGTCTAAGGGACAACATTACACACAAGGAGAGCATAGTAGAGGCAAACAGACACTCCTACAGTAGACAACAAACCTGATCATCCTGCATCAGATCCCCATCTTGTGCAGCCCTTCCCTATCCAAGGCTACAAGAAGTACCACCCCATCCCCACACATCCCCATTATCTCGGGGTATTAGGATCCAGGAACTCGCATTTGTGCCATGGTAACATCTCATTCCCCCCAATATACTACTGTATCCAATGAATGTTTACTAAGGATGATTTTACACAGCAGTTTGTTGGGGACTTGGTGCTTCCTGCCTCACCACCATTTAATCTGGATTTACCATTTTCGTGGTTTTTTTTAAAAAATTACTTATCGGATTTTCCACAGAAACAGTGGGCGATATTCAACTAATGTGTCCTATCAAGCACAAGGATTATTAGTGCAAAGGGACTTTCACCCCTCCCCGTATGTGCTCTGGAGGGTTGGGGGAACGCCTAGAACAGATTTTGGGGGTGCATAGTGAGAAAAGGAAGGAGATGCTGCAGCTCTAGCAGTAATCCTTGCACTGAGGACATGCTTACCTACATTGGATACAGCTCACTAAATCCAGATTAAAGCGGGGGGATAGGATGGCAGTTTGAGGAGAATAATTTTGTGTGCATGCTCTGCTAAACTCGCCGATGGTTTAGGAAATGGTTGTCACGAAAGGTCCCAGGTTCAATCCCTGGTGTCTCCAGGTATGGCTGGGAATGTCCTCTATCTGAAACCCTGGAGAGCTACTGCCAGTCAGTGTAGATAATACTGTGCTAGATGAACCAATGGTCTGACTCGGTACAAAGTAGCTTCTGATTAGGGAAGGGTCATAGCCAGTAGCGTAGTGGCAAATTCAGAAGTGCCGGGGCCCTTCATGATAGTCACAGCCATCCCCCACCCATTTTTGTTGTTGTGACGCATTAAAGGGGAGAGTGTTAGCTACTGAAAAGAGTCTTCCCTGTGGTTGACTCATCTCCTTTCACTCTGCTTGTTTCCAATCAGCAGGGAAGGGCAAACCAGCATGTGAGAAGACTCTTTTCAGTGGCTCACACTCTCCCCTTTCATGCTGATTGGCTCATGGGATGCTGGAGATATAGGGACCCTGCTGGGACCCTGCTCCCAAAAACATAAAGGGTCTAAGAACCACTGAGACCCTGGACCACTACACCCCTGGTCACAGCTCAGTGGTAGAGCATCTGCTTTACATGCAGAAGGTCCCAGGTTCAATCCCCAGCATCTCCGGGTAGGGCTGGGAATGCCCCCTGCCTGTAAGCCTGGAAAGCTGCTGCCGGTCAATGTGGACAATACTGAGCTAGATAGATCAATGAGCTGACTCAGTCTATATCAGCTTCCTATTTTCCTACAAGCAGCACCGAGTCCAGAATACACTGCCTTCTGGAAGCGCCCTAAGTCCTACTGAAGTCCACAGCTGGGTTTGCGCCCAGCAAGTGGAAGCCCAATGCAGTTGAAGATAAAGTTGGTTGCGTGTTCTCCACCAACCCTTTCAGCTCTGCCGCAGCATCCTCATCTTCCTGTATGCGCCGTGACATCCCACAGTTCTCCAGCGCCAGCCTCTCTAGCAATTCGTAGTCCACATCACTGCCGATGCCAATGGTGAAGAGGCAGAACTTGTTGCGGATGGCCTCCTTGGTGTTGCTGACGATCTTGGCAGACTGCGTCTCCCCGATAGTAGGCCGGCCGTCGGTCAAGAAGATAATCAGGGAGACGCTTCGGGCCTCGATGTCACTCTGAGCGATGTAGTCGTTGAGTATCTGTGTACTAATCTGGAGGGCCCCATTGATGTTTGTGCCTAGGAAGACACCACAGAATCAACCTTTTTTGGGCATAGGGAGGGGGAAGGAGTTAATCATTCAACTTATACAGTAATAATAAAAAACCAGGCTCTATCCAATGTTTATTTATTTATTATTTGTTTTATATCCCGCCCTTCCTCCCAGCAGGAGCCCAATATTCTCTGTCCACTAGTACTAAGGCACTTAATAACATAAGAAGAGCCCAGCTGTATCAGGCCAATGGCCCATCTACTTCAGCATCCTGTTCTCACAGTGGCCAACCAGAGGCCTGTGGAAAGCCCACAAGCAGGACCTGAGCTCAACAGCACTCTCTCCACCTGCAATTTGCAGTAGCTGGTATTCAGAGGCATAAGAACATAGGAAGAGCCCAGGGGTGTAGTCCCCCAGGGTCTTCAACCCATTACTGTTTTTGGTTCCTATGCCTCCAGCATCCTGTGAGCCAATTAGCATGAAAGGGGAAGGTGTTAGCCACTAAGAAGAGTTTTCTAACATGCTTCCTTGTCCTTTCCTGTTGATTGGCTATTCTCCATAGCTAACACTCTTCTCTTTCATGCTTATTGGCTCCTAGGGGTGTCTGTCGTTCTGAGAGAAGGCATTAACAAAGATATTCTCAACCCTGGACTCCTATTGGGAGGAAGGGTGGGATATAAATAATAATAATAATAATAATAATTTAAATTATTACTATTACTATTACTATTACTATAATAATAATAATAATAATAATAATAGCCCTGCAGCAAAACAAGGTGGCTGTGAATAACACAAAGGGACCCTACTCTTCTGAATTTGCCAGTACACTACTGGAAGAGCCTGATGGATCAGGCCAGTGGTCCATCCAGTCCAGCATCCTGTTCTCACACTGGCCGACCAGATGCCCTAACAGGAAACCTGCAAACATTGCTTGGGCCCAGCAGCACTTTCAGAAGTGTGCTGCCTCCGACTGTGGAGGCAGAGCATAGCTAGCATGGTTAGTAGTAGCCACTGATAGCCTCATCCTCCATGTAGTTGTCTAATCCTCCCTTAAAGCCATCAAAGTTGGTGGCCATCACTGCCTCTTGTGGGGGCAAATGCCATAGCTCAACTATGCGCAGTGCGGAGTACTTCCTTTTGCCTGTCGTGAATCTTCCATCATACAGCTTCATTGGATGTTCCCTAGCTCTTGTGCTAGTGGATGGGTGAATTCCAACATTGCAAACCATGTCTACAAGAGTGAGATTTCTAAAGAACGTCAACACTATATTAACTGTACTAATTTTGATCTCAGTTGGACTAAGATTCGGCTACCTAAAATTCTTTGGAAATGTCAAATGGCAGATGACAAAGCTAATCCTTTCAGTATGCATCTGTCAGTAACCAACCCCATTACACCCTACCCCTTTGGATTCAAAGCTCTGCACAGGACAGGCCAAATTATTCTCTTCTACAATGAGCCAATAGACAAAGGCTCCTGCACTCTCTCAGAGGCCTGAGATTCTCTTCTTGCTTTCCAGGAGACATTTGCAAGCTTCTTCTTCATTTGTCTGGGTGCAATGGGTGGATTTTCACAAAGGGGATTAAGACAAATTCATAGAAGACAAGTCTATCAATGGCCGCTAACCATGATGGCAATAGGCAGCTTCCATGTTCAGAGACAGTAAGGTCCCAGAGTGCCAGGTGGTGGGGACCAGCAGCAGGAGAGGACAATCTATACTCTACTTGTGGGCTTCCCAGAGACTCCTGATTGGGTACTGTGAGAAACGTGGACCAGGTCCAGCACCCGGCACCCTGGGGAATTAGCCAGGGCCCCAATGCACCTACAAGGCCCACTGGCACTTTTGCCTGCTTTGCCGGGCCCCCCAATGTCCAATTCTGTGAGTCAAAAGAGGAGAGACAAGCTCTGGTGCTAGTTATAGATTTATTATGTTGTTCAACACATTTTGGAATATATTCCTTTCTCAGGAGCTGTGGAGCTATATTTCCTTGGCTCTTTAAAAGCAATGGAAATTCTTTACCAAAGCCCCACACCGAATATAAATCAAACTCATACATGAGCAACATAATAAATCTATAACTAGCACCAGAGCTTGTTTTTCCCCTTTTTGACCTTTGTTTGGTGCTTTTCCCCCTTTTTGTTCCTGATTCTGTGAGTTGCCATTTTAATTTCCTGCAATGCCCCTGATGTAGTATCACCCTAAGGCATTCTGGCAAATTCTAGTGGCAATCTCCAGCTACCACCACCATGTAAACCCCATAGTGAGGAAATGAGGGCCACACTACCTCAAGGGCAATCTTCCAGGGGCCACATGCCAATGGGCAGGGCCAGAAGCAAACGTGTGACACTTGCCCTCTCTAGCCATGCAACAGCCAGAGGTTTCTACATGCCCATCTCTCCACCCAGGCAAGCAAGAGGCAATGTCACCATTCAAGGACGCATTCCAGCTAAACAAAAGTACTCCAGGGGGCCACAGAGCGGGGCCAGTAAGGAGTGATGCCATGGGGAATGGGGTGTGGTCTAGGGAGCAGACATTGGATGGGACGAGTCTTGAGGGTTGCATAGAGAGGCCTGGAGGGCTGCATTTAGTCCCCCAGGCCTGGGGTCTCCACCCTTGAAGGAAACCAATGGCTAGGGGCCCACCAATGGAGGACAGAGCGCACCAGAGGGCAATATGCCCAAAGCCCCCAAACTTGAAGCTGGCCTAATCTGGATTTGGAGGTGGGGAAAGGAATGCCCCAGGCTCTCCCCACTGCATTCCCCTTGCTAATCCCTAGGCAGGCCAACACATTGGGGTCCCTGTCTCCTCTCAGAGTTCTTCCAATGCTCCGAGCAACCTCTTCTTTGATATCAGTTCATTATCCTGTCTCTGTGCCTTTAACAGATGCATGAAAAGCATAAATCCCAAAGATGCAGTTCTGGAAGAAAGCTGCACCTGTGGAACTTCTGGTTCATGTAGCAGTTAAAAGCATAGAGCCTCTGTCACAGAAAAAATAACAGTAACAATATGGAGTTCATTACACCAGTACAGCCCTCATGTGTGGGCTGTGCCATAATTACATTGAACAACACATAGTCCGACCCATTCCTCTTGAAACCAAGATTACCTCCAGTGGGGGACATATTATGGATGTAGATCTTGGCATCTCTTATGCTGTTGGGTGTCACTGGCACCAGCTGGTCTTGTTGCCAGACCTTGATTCGACTGGAGAAGCCAATAATATTGAAGTGATCCTCAGGCCTTAGATCCTGGAGAATGGTGAACAGAGCATCTTTTGTCTGAAACGAGAGACACAAGTTGGCTGAATACATACACAACATACAACTGGCTAATTTACAGCTGTGCCTTTTTAAAATTATTGATTACTGTAGCACCAAGAGATTATCACAATGTGTGAATGTCTGATCACAGATCAAACATTAGGCCTTGGGCTCAGGAACTCTCTCACAGTGCACAGCAGGATATGAGGTCTACATGTGCATATTTATTTATTTATTTATTTATTTAATTTCATTTATAAACCGCCCATAGCCAATGGCTCCCTGGGCGGTGTACAACATACTGGGCAGTGTACAACATACATATTTGTCTGCAAGTAGGCACACCTATATGATCATTTCAGTTAACAAAAAAATCTTTCAGTTCAATGTGTTGTCTTAAGGCTGGGGTGGGGAACCTGCAACCTCCAGGCCAATCACGGCCATCCAATTTGGCCCATGAGGACATTTTCCTCAAGCCACATTCACCTCCCCATCAGCTGATTTCACTAGCGATGTCAGCTGATGGGCGGGAGGACAGGGTTTAATCCTGCCTCCAAGGAACAAGACTGAGCAGGCAAGGCAAAAGGATTTAACCCTCGCTTACCAGCTGAGTGGCAACTAAAGCTCTGTGAAAAAGAGCTCTTTGAAGCAGCTCGCACGCATGCGTGCTACTTCAAAGAGGCTTTTGCAAAGGCTTTAAGACAGCTGCTGCTTGCCCATTTACTCAAACAGGAGGACGGGGGCTGCCTTCAAGTATCCGCTATCAGGGATTTAAAGGGGACAGAGGAGACTTGCAAAAGCGTTTTCTGAGTCTCCCTGTGTTTCTGTTTTAATTCTCCATGATCTCAGACAAAGGGGGAGGGGGGAGGCATGGAAGAGGCTGGTCCAGGAGACTTAAAAAGGAAATATATGAGGGACTTGGAAAATGCAAGTCTCTCCCCTCCCTCTTTAAGTCCCCGATCGCGGAGATTTAAGGGAAGCAAAAGGGATTTGGACAGGTGGGCACCTCTGCCTACCTGCCAATCATGTGACATCATAATGATGCCATGTGGTTGACAGGTGGGTGGGGCCGTCCACCTGTCAAATTTGGCCTGCAAGGCAGATCCTGGTAGGGATCTGGCCCATGGAGCCAAAAAGGATCTTCTTTGATGCAGAAGGTCCCAAATTCAATCTCCGGCATCTCTAGGTAGGGCTGGGAGAGACCCCTGTCTCGAATCTTAGACAGCTGCTGCCAGTCAGTGCAGACAACACTGAGCTAGATGGACCAATCCTCTGACTCAGTATAAGGCAGTTTCCTATGTTCCTGGATACCGCCCTTTGCAAGTATCCCTAGTTTCAAGGAGCCTCTCACGAAGATCCCAACAGCTAAGACCTCCAACAAAATGAAAAAGTTCTGCATTTTGGATAATATAATTTGACAGGCTCATATGCTCCAGGATTCTTGTTGTTGTTGTTTGTTGTTGTCATCTACAAGCCAACACTGAAGTCAAAAGCTTGCCAGCAGAGCAGTGCCAGGTCCCTTCCCTTTCAGTCTTAAAATATTGAAGGTTTCTTGGTTCGAGATGCAAGGATAAATTTGAAGAGGATCACAAACATCTGAGTCGTCTCTGTTCAGCTTCCCTTGTGATCCCGAATGGAATCCAATGATGTCATGGCAAAACACATTACCCATCGCAACGGAATCCGGAGTCATCTCTACAGCTGGTGGCCTTGGGGTTGGATCCAAGGGCTATCAAGGACAATGGTGGTTGTTTAAAAAAAAATAGAAGCTTTCCAGCACTAATGTGATGCAGCAAGGAGCATGCTGGACATAGGCCTGAGACACTAGTTTTGGTTGAAATTCTTGCTCGTAAACTTTGAGCCACCGACTCTAAATTCAGCCTCAATGCCCCATCTCTAAAATGGAAACAGCAGGGATTCTTTCCATTAGAACATGAGGAGAGTCCTGGAAGGAACCTTAAAGATCATTTAGGCCAATCCTCTTACCACGGCAGAATCTGTGATGTAGGATGCAACTACACCATCCTTAATGGATGGCCATCCAGCCTCTGCTTAAATACCTCCAGCGAAGGACAGCCCACCACCTCCTGAAGTAGTCTATTTCACAGTTGAGCAGCTCTAGTTTCTCCTAGAATTTAGGTGAAATCTGCTTCCATAAGAACGTAAGAAAAGCCTGCTGGATAGGACTGAAAGCCCATCTAGTCCAGCATCCTCACAGTGGCCAATCAGATGCCCATGGAAAGCCTGCAAGCAGGACCCGAACACAATAGTGGTCTCCCCAGCTGTGATTTCCAGCAACTGGCATTCAAAGGCACACTCCCTCCGATAGGGGAGGCAGAAGATAGCCACCGTGGCTAGTAGCCACTGACAGGCTTAACCTCCATGAATTTGTCTAAATTCCATTGAAAGCCATCCGAGTTGGTGGCCATCATCAAGATAGTGCTCTATGTTGTGAGAAAGGGGAGATCCATTGGGCTCTAGGGCAGGGGTTCCCAAAGTGTGGTCCACAGACAGGGGGCCTCTCTCAGCCCTACCAGGAGATGTCAGGAATTGAACCTGGGGCCTCCTGTGTGTAAGTAGGTGCTCTATCACTGAGCTGTGGTCAAACCAGAAAAGGTGGTGCAGTATTAACGTGGAGATGATGAGCGTGTGGCCCTCCACATGTTGTTTGACTGCAGCTCCCATCATGGCTGGCCATGGGCCTTGCTGGTTGGGGCTGATGGCAGTCTAACCTACTTGATTTTCACTTAAAGTTCACTTGCCCACAACTGTTGGTCTTTTCCTGCAATCCGCAAGAGCAGGAGTGTGTGTTCTGCTTTACACATGACAATGACGAAGTCCATATGAACTAAGCGTGCGCCCTAGAGACACTCTCAAAATGTATCGAAGTACAAGAAACTGAACTGGTCTGGCCTAATTCCAGCAGCCCTGCTGGCTTGGCTTTGAAAGGATTAGTCTCAGCAAAGAGGTGCGGAACATAGATAGCTGCTTTCTATCCAGTCAGACCCTTGGTCCATCTAGCTCAGTATTGTCTACACTGACTGGCAGCAGCTCTCCAGAGTTACAGTCTTGGGGCATTCCCAGTCCTAAGTGGAGACTGTTGGGATGTGAACCTGAGACCTTCTGCATGCAAAGCAGATGGGTTGGGCTGGACAGGTCCCCCGCCTAAAGGCCCGGAGAGCCACTGTCGGCCAGCGTAGACAATTCTGACACTGTAACATTTGGAGGGCCATGGGTTCACCATCTCTGGTCCAAGATGTAGAGACCAAAGGCAGCCAGGAGAATGCTGACCACTTTCTGCCTGCCAGAGCGACAGATGGCGGTCCTTCCCAGAAGCCGGCATGACATTAGGCCAGGCGATGGGTCCTTCTCAGAGGAGAACCGTGGCGTCAGTGTGGCATTTGTCTCACACAATCCCTCGCTTGTTGTGCAGCATGGGCCGGGGGGGGGGGGAGCAAGGATGCCATGACCGTGAAGTGAAGTCAAGCCAGTGCAGTGGGAGACAGAGTTCAGCGGTTCAGACTGCCCTCACTTTCCCACACACAGCTAACTTCCTATGAAGTCACAGCTGAGCAACAATAGCCTCATTCTGGTGCCTCGTCTGTCTCCATTCATTTGCCCTCGGAGGCTAATGGCCACTTTCCTTGGCACATTAGGGAACTGTTATCTAGCTGTTCTGTGGGCAGGGCCAGACCTCCTAACCCCTTGCCTGCGAGTCTCACGGCTTTATCTGTTAGGAACACATGTAGGAAGCTGCCTTGGGTATTACTGAGTCAGGCCGTTGGGCCATCTGGCTCAGCATTATCCACACTGACTGGCAGTGACTCTACAGGGTTTCACAGAAAGGACAGCCTGCTTGGAGAAACCGAGGATGGAACCTGAGGCCTTCTGCATGCAAAGCAAGTGTTCCACCACTGAGTTATGACCCTGTCCAAACAGGAATATAGAAAGCAGCCTCATACCAAATCAGAACATTAGTCCATCTAGTACAGTATTGCTTACACTGACTGGCAGGAGCTCTCCATGTTTTCTGGCAGCGTTCTCTCCCAGCATTACCTGGAGGTGCCAGGAACTGAACCTGGTACCTTCCGCATGCAAAGCAGACGCTCTGCCACTGAGCTACGGCCCTTCACACACAGCTACACGGTCGTCCCATATACTTTGTTCTGCTCTGCCCTTGAGAACGTACAAAGAGCCCTGACAGATCAGACCAAAGGCCTGTAGTCCAACCTCTTGCTTCCCACAGTGGCCAATCAGATGCCTCTGGGAAGCCCACAAGCAGGGCAGAGAGACAAAAGCCCTCTCCTACTCCTGCTCCCCAGCACAGTTGAAAGAGCTGGGTATCGAATCATAGAATAGTAGAGTTGGAAGGGGCCTATAAGGCCATCGGGTCCAACCTGCTGCTCAAGGTAGGAATCCAGCTAAAAGCATTCCTGACAGATGGTTGTCCAGCTGCCTCCTGAACGCCTCCAGTGTTGGAGAGCCCACCACCTTTCTAGGTCATTGGTTCCATTGTCGTACCGCTCTAACAGTTAGGAAGTTTTTCCTGATGTCCAGTCGAAATCTGCTTCCTGCAACTTGAGCCCATTAGTCCATGTCCTGCACTCTGGGACAATAGAGAAGAGATCCTGGCCCTCCTCTATGTGACAACCTTTCATGTACTTGAAGAGTGCTATCATATCTCCCCTCAGTCTTCTCTTCCCAGTCCCCTGATCATTCTTGTTGCCCTCCTCTGAACCCATTCCCACTTGTCTGCATCCTTCTTAAAGTGCAGTGTCCAGAACTGGACGCCGTACTCAAGATGAGGCCTCATCAGTGCCAAACAGAGGGGAACCAATACTTCACGCAGTTTGGAAACTGTACTTGTACGTTTAGCCTGAACAAGGGAAGACTGATGGGAAGACATGATAGTGGCCTTCAGTTACCTAAAGGGCTGTCAAACAGAAGATGAAGCAGGCTTGCCCTCTGTTGTTCCAGAAGGCAGGACCAATAGGTGGAAACTGGAGAAGCAGATTTCAGCTAAACCCTAGGACAGGTGGGGAGCTGCTTCAGCCCGAGGGCCATATTCCCTTCTGTGCAACCTTCTGAGGGCCACATCCCAGTGATGGATGGGGCCAGAGGCAAACTCTGGCAGGGCACAAATGCAAAAATTACTTTTATACAGTGGGCCAGTTTCTATACACAATCACACACCCCTCTCCATCCACAAAACCAAGAGGCCTTATCAGAGTTTTTACGAACACATTACAACCAGGCAAAAACACTTGGGGGGTGAACCACGACCAGTGAGGGCAGGGCCGGATTATCCATTAGGCTTAGTAGGCTGAAGCCTAGGGGCCCGGAGCTCTTGGGGGCCCATGGAGCACTGGCCTGAGGGCCCGTGAAGCTACAGGGAGCCCTCTGCTCTCCTTCTGCTATCCGTGGAAGCATCCACGGACCACCATCCCCCCACTATCCCCCAGCTTTACCTACCTTTCCGTTGTTTTTTGCAGCGTGCAGATTTACCATCAATAAAGATGGCGGCCAAGGTTTCCTTAAGGGGCTGAAGCCTCTGCCACCATCTTGGCTGATGGCACGCATGCGTGCTACATGGGCACGTTGCTGCCATCAACAAAGATGGCGGCAGAGGCTTCAGCTCCTTAGGGAAACCTCGGCCGCCATCTTGATTGATGGCAAATCTGCACGCACCGCAAAAAACAATGGAAAGGTAGGTGAAGCATGGGGATAGGGGCCCCCAAACACCAATCAGCCTAGGGGCCCTCCTCAGCTTAATCCGGCCCTGGTGAGGGGTGTGGCCTGGGCAGAGGGGGTGTGGCCTGAGAAGAGTCCCAAGGGTCAGACAGAGAGGACTGCATTTGGCCCTAGAACTGCAGTTTCCCATCCCTTCACTAGGAGGAACTTCCTAATGTTCAGAACTATTCAGCAGTAGAACAGACCACCTTGGGAGGCGGTGGGCAGTGGAAGTGTTTAAGCAGAGGCCGGATGGCCACCTGTTAAGGATGCTGCAGCTGCATCCTGCATTTCTGGTTGAACTAGATTATCCCTAAGGTACCGTCCAATTCTGAAATTTCATGCAACAGCCATCCCCAAGTGCCCTCCAGATATTTTGGACAACAGCTCACGTCATCCCTAATGACTGGCCATGCCAGCTGGAGCCATTGGGAGTTGTAGCCTGACAATATCTAGAGAGCACCAGGTTGGGGAAGGCTAGATGATACAAGACTGGAGGTGTCACTAAGCTTTCCTGCTTAAAAAGCACTAATAGACATCTGTTCCTACATCAGTTTGTCTGGTTTGCCTTTTAAAGCTATCTGAATCAGTGGCTCTTGCCATATCTTGTGGCACGGAATTCCATAAATTAATTGCACCTCGTATAAGAGAAAAATCAACTCATTTGAAAAGTGGTGTTGGAGGAGAGCTTTGCGCATACCATGGACTGCGAAAAAGACAAAGAATTGGGTGTTTGAACAAATTAAACCAGAACAATCACTAGAAGCTAAAATGATGAAACTGAGGTTATCATACTTTGGACACATCATGAGAAGACATGATTCACTAGAAAAGACCATAATGCTGGGAAAAACAGAAGGGAGTAGAAAAAGAGGAAGGCCAAACAAGAGATGGATTGATTCCATAAAGGAAGCCACAGACCTGAACTTACAAGATCTGAACAGGGTGGTTCATGACAGATGCTCTTGGAGGTCGCTGATTCATACGGTCGCCATAAGTCATAGTCGACTTGGAGGCACATAACAACAACAGAGACCTATTTTCTTTTTCTCTTTTTTTCTGTCTGGCTAAACAACTGCATGGAGTGTCTTCAAATCCTAGAACTCCTTGTGCCTTTAACAACAAAATAAACCCAACAGCTGCTGTACCTGTTTCCTGGAAGACTGAAACATGCAGGAAGCTTCATCTATTGAATTTCAACCTAGCAGGTACTCAGCTGTGAAAGGCACAGAAATTCTGCCGGGACAAGCCAAATGAATAACCCTTAGCTCATAATGCCTCCTACAGTCTGGGCAGACTTCCAATCGTCCTGCAAGGCAGACTTTCCATAATTTAAATGTAACCTTCAGCCCATTTTCAAAACTTGAATCCTGCTTTTCTCAGCAGATATCACATTCCTCTGCCCTTCCTTGCTAGTCCCTCAGTCAAGCTATCGCTCTTTTTCTTCCAGTAAAGCACGCAAAATGTAAGCAAGCACAGCCTCTCCATGACCTCCGATAATAAGTGTTTTGTTCTGACTTCCAGGACTGAAGTTCCAGGAAAGAAACAGAAGCTTCATCTAGCAATGCTTGAAAATATAGCAACCTCCCCAAGAGATAAGCCCATTTCTGTATATTTGCTTTCTGCTCTTAAAATAACCTCCTAAAGCGTTGCCTGTCAAATACAGCATCTAGACATTATGTTTATTGTGTGGTTTGGAATTATCGGGCATAGAGTGAAAATAATAGCTTGGGGGGAAGGAATCAGGATTTTATCACTTTCCCTTGCGGTAGTCCCAATGAAAATTGCCTGTTCCTCAAGAAGTGCTGTTAGTCCGCAGAAAGGCTGCTTTCACACATGTCCCGATTTCTAAAATCCCTTTCACACTGCAGTACCTGTTGCATTAAGGAACAGCAGCTTTTTCAGCTGATATACCGGCATTTTGTGCAACTGTCTTTCACACGGCTTGTTTTTGTCCCTGACCCATTATATACATGCACACTGTTCCCCACTGTGTAGGAGGGCTAAGATCTCATCCTATCACCATGCAAGCCCTCTCCCTTTAGGATCTGACTTTTTAAATTGTTTTAGTTGTATCAACACAGGGGTGTGTGTGGGAAATGCTGCTGCTATCTGTGCCAATGCCGGAATACCGGTACAACATTTGTCAGGCAGAAAAAAAAAAAACACGACTAAACCGTGGGCCAAATTCAAGGTTCTAGTTCTGGTGTACAAAGCCTGATACAACTTGGGACCAGGATACCTGAAAGACCATCTTACCCTTATGTACCCAGTCGATCACTGCTCTCTGCAGGTGAGGGCCTCCTGCAGATACCATCTTATCAGGAGGGCCATTCTGCACAACCTATGAAATGGACCTTTAGTGTGGCGGCACCTACCCTGTGGAATTCCCTCCCCTTAAATATTAGGCAGGCGCCATCTCTGTTATCTTTTCGGCACCTTTTGAAGACTTTCAACAAGCCTTTTAAGTTAAGACCTATCCCAGTCTGCATCTGTGTTGGAATTGCTTTTAATGTTTTTTTAAAAAAACCTTTTTTTTTCTAAACAATATGTTTTTAACCCTTTTTATTTAAGATGTTTTTAAAGCTTTTTAAAAGAATGTTTTTAAAGTGGTTTTGTTTTAATGTATTTTAAGGTCTGTTTTTATGATGTTTTAAAGTGTTTTCACTCCTTTTGTTTGCCGCCCTAAGCTCCTGCTGGGAGGAAGGGCGGGATATAAATTTAATAATAAAATAAATAAATAAAGGGTGGGAATGCACTGCATGCTGGGATGCCTGTCATGTGAGCAGCTGCAGCTAGCGAAAAACTCCCACAATCTTCCAGGTTCCCAGCCTTGCTAACGGATTATTTCTGGTATCATTTATCATGGAAATTGCACTAAACTTCCACTACATTCCACTAGAATTGTGGAGCTATCTTGTGCGTCGTGTGAAAGATCAAATATAATGTGCAAATTAGCAGGTAAGAAATCGTCAGAATAACGGAATAAAGTGCAGTGTGAAAGCAGCCAAAGAAATGGCAAAAGATGGTCCTTTAAGCGGGTGAATGAGGCACTGTCCTGTCAACCTCAGTCTGCCCTCAGTCAGCCCCCAATTGGTTCCTGTCCAGGGCTTTTTGAAAACAGATTTTCCAATGGCACAAATTCCCCATCAGACATCCCCCGCACACAAAAAAGCTGAATGAACACAAGGGCTGTTTTGCTCCTTGTATCTGTGCCAGTTTCTCCACAGGAGTCAATAGTTTTTATCTAGTTTTTATCTAGTGTATAGTGATAATTCCTTTATGAATCTGCCTTAGCGCAGTAACTCACAGGCACCAAAAAAGAGTACTTTAAGGTTGTTTTCTTGTTTGTTTATTGTTGATGTATTATTATTAACATTTGTATACCACCTTTCCTCCAAGGAGCTCAAGGTGGCTTACAAACATGGTTCTCCCCCTCTTGATTTTATCCTCACAACAATCCTGTGAGGTAGGTTAGGCTGAGAGACAGCAATTGGCTCAAGGTCACCCAGTGAGTTTCATGTCCAAGTGGGAATTTGAACCCTGGCCTCCCAGGTCCCAGGTCCCAGTCCAACACTCTAAGCACTACACCACACTGGCTCTTTACAAGGATGTGACGAAGCATTACCTGCCTGATGATAAAGGTGAAGATGCGGATGTTCTGGCCCAAAAGAAGGTGTTTTAATATAGGTTGGGCAGTTTGTTTTAAGTATGGAAACTGAGCTCATTCTACCCTTATATAATTTGTGTATGTGCTGTCCCTGATATTGCCTGTCATTTAAGTGCTTAATAAACACATACATATCTTTTTGACGCCTACTGAAGACCTTCCTCTTTCAACAAGCCTTTTAAGTAGAGACCTTATCCCAGCCTGAATCTGTGGTGGAACTGCTTTTTAATACATTTTTAAACCTTCTTTTTTAAATGTTTTTAAAGCTGTTTTAAAAATGTTTTTAAAGATGTTTTGTTTTAATATGTTTTTAATGGTTGTTGTGTTGTAATATATTTTAAAGTCTGTTTGTATGATGTTGCTTTTGTTGCTGCCCTGGGCTCCTACTGGGAAGAAGGGCAGGATTTAAATCTAATAAATAATAATAATAATGTCTAATCCCATCCCCACCCCATTATTTAAACTGCACATTATAAGCTTTCCAACTGCACAGTTTTTCCCCAACTCCACATTTTGTGTCCAACTGCACACTCAAAAACCCCCCACAAACACCTTGCTGTTGTCTTTCCTACAATCAATCGCGGGATGACTCTGCCTGTCATTGGCTCTGGCTCCAAGGACTGCAGGTCTCCTTGCGTTCTGCCCTACCAGTCCTAATGAACACCAGCCACCATTAGAAGGAAGGAAGTTCCACTGCTGCTTTGAGTGTGGGATTTTCATCAGGGCCACCGTAGGGTGGAAGGGCTTGATCCCCTTTGCCATGGACACAATGCCACCTTCCACAGACTAATAGGAAGGTTTGGGGGGAGGTTGCAATTTTAATTGAGACAATGGTATGGGCAAGACGATTAAACCCTCCTCATGCAACCTTAGGTGCTGCTGTTCAAAGAACAAAAATCCGCCATGATAAACACTTATAAGTCTTTAATTCCAGGTCTAATTTGGTCCTCAGTGTTCCTAGGAAAGCAGCTTTAATTGTATCATCCCTTCTGTTTCCAGTGTTCAGGCTGTGAGTACTATTGCTTATGCAGCCAAAACAGCACCACATTATTTATATCCTAGGAACACAGGAACCTGCTACGGAGTCAGAACCGCTGGTCTAGCTCAGTATTGTCTACACTGACAGGCAGCCACTCTCCAGGATTTCAAGGCAGGAGTCTCTCCCAGCCCCATCTGGAGATGCTGTGGATTGAACCTGGGCCCTTCTGCACGCAAAGCAGATGATCTGCCACTGAACTATGGCCCTTCCGCATGCCAGCTCACTGTCTTCTTCACTCTACAGCCACAACCCAGTGCACAGTTACGTGTATTCCAGCCCCCGCTAAAATCAACAAGAGCAAAACTCAGAGCTGGCATTGTGGCACAGGTTTTCAAGGGTTAACCTGCAGCGCTGCTGTGCATACTGAAAACTGCTAACGCCTCATAATCCTAGCCTCATCAGGAGGAAAGGAAAACTCTTGCAAAGGTTAATCCATGACCGACAGAGCTGGCCTGTTGACACCAACTGCTGGCTGGAAAGAATTTTAATTCTCCTTTCCTAGTGTTAGGTGGCTAACTGTTAAGTTGTTCATTCGTGCCCTATTCAGCACACTTTGCTCAGTTGAAACAGAGTTTTTGCTCAAGTGAAGTGGTTTTTGACTTCAAGAGTGAGTTTATGGGGCCCACAGAGGTGAAGTACCCTCCCCCTTTGGCCTCTGCAAATTAATCCAAAGTATGGATGTTAGAGAATTCTGACAAAAACAGAGAGTGGAAATTGCTGATGTTCACTTATTTGTTCCATGTCCAGAACAGAAATCAATCCGGCAATGTTTTGTTGCATTCAGTGCGCACATGACATGTACTTGATTATATTTTCCCCCTCAAATGCATTGCATTTCCTTTGCATTGAAATGGATGTCGTGGAAACAACTAAATGACAATGTAATTTATGTAATTACAGAGCTTGGAAAAGTTACTTTTTAAACTACAACTCCCATCAGCCCAATCCAGTGGCCATGCTGGCTAGGGCTGATGGGAGCTGTAGTTCAAAAAAGTAACTTTTCCAAGCTCTGGGTAATTATGATGTAACTTCACCACACAGGACAGCGAGAGTAACAACATGGTTTTTTGGCAGATGAGAAACTGCAGCAGAACAGAAACAGTGCTGCATGCAATGAATATAGGACAGAACAGTAAAAAATGCCTTCTTACATCACTAGCCCAGAGCAGCACAATTTGATGCAAGATGCAACACTAGCTACATCTTTTCCACCTGGGCTCCTTCATCCCCAGATATCACAAAATAATCTCTCCTGTTCCTAACCATTCCTCTGGCGTTGTACATCATCGAGTACCTGAACACAGTGGTGGAGGAGCACAAGGGAGTGAAGCCCCAGAACCTTTTTCACAGCAGGAGCTACAATGACATCTGCCAGAGTGCAAGGGTAATCAGTTGATGCTGCTTGCTCTGGCAAGCGACTGAGGTAATAATGAGGGTTTCAAGTTTGTTGGCAGCAGACTGTCATCTGAGAATGAGGAAAATATTCATGCAGAGGCTGGATACTTCTTTCCTTTCCTATGATGGGGTTCCTAATTCAGACTAGCAGTTTAAATGTTGAAACTCCTTTGCAAGATAGTTGGTGTGGCTCAGCCTTTGGGTCCCCAGATGTGGCTGGACTCCAACACCCATCAGTCCCAGCCAGCATGGCTAATGGCCAGAAATCATATGAACTGTAGTCCAGCAAGACCTGGGGACCCAAAGGTTGGGAAAGACTGGTGTATCTGATTAAAAGCTAAAGTCTGCATTTCATCTGGCTGCGAAAGTTCTTTTGTCAAAGTATTTTACAAGGTGAACCTATGCAGTCAGAATTAAACACCACTGTGCTCAACAGAGCTTACTCCAAGGAAACTATGTATAGGATTGCAGCCATTGCGACCCTAATAAATTGGGCGTAATGCTATGTATTACTAATCTTTATTGTTCACAGGAAACTATCTTGTGCTGAACCAGGTCATTCGTCTATCCAGCTCATTATTGTCTACACTGACTGGCAGTGGCTTTTTTGACATGAACTCTGCTCCCAGTCCTATTTGGACATGCTTGGGATTGAACCTGGGACCTACTGCATGCAAATCAAATGATCTGCCACTGGGCTATTATTTATTTATTAAATGTATATCTCGCTCTTCCCAGGGTGGCAAACAAACAGTAAAGCACTAAAAACACCTTAAAAATAAAACATCAAAACTCTTTTAAAAATATCCTTAAAAACAGTTGCAATACAGACGCAGACTGGGGTAAGGTCTCAGGTCTCTACTGAAAAGCTTGTTGAAACAGGAAGGTCTTCAGTAGGTGCTGCTAAGACTACAGAGACTGCGCCTGTCTAATATTGAAGGGGAGGGGATTCCAAAGGGTAAGTGCCACCACGTTGAAGGTCTGCTTCTTCCGTTGTGCAGAGCTGGCTTCCTGATGAGATGGTACCTGCAGGAGGAGGCCCTCACCTGCAGAGTGCAGTGATCGACTGGGTATATGGACCTTCCCCTTCAGTGTGTGTGAGAGTGAGCGAGTGTGTGTGTGTGTAAGTATATTAATGGATCAACACCGCTGCTAATGTGTTGGGCTCTCCTTGGCGGTGTGGCTACAGGGGCTGTCAGGAGGAATGCCTCTACTTTGACATTCACCGCTGCACCACTCCCTGAATCCCAGACACTCACCTGCCTCAGCTTCGTTCCCACCATGGAGGCGCTGCTGTCAAGCACAAACACAACATTCTTTGGTAACGGAGGGAGGTCTTTGGGAGCAAAATAGTGCACAAAGTATCCATTCAAAACCTGGTGGGATTAAAAGAAGAGAGAGAGAGAAAGAAATCAGGAGGGCAATGCTGTGTCTATCATTCTGCCAGAACTTCAGCCCCAGCAATTCCCAAACCTGAAGCCTAACGTAGTGGTTCCCAAATTCAAGCTAGTTATAGCAATTGCAATGCACTATGCTAGGTGCTGTATGCAGTGGTGTAGTCATCCAGGGTCTTGGGGGTCTTAGACCCCTTACTTGTTTGGCAGCTGGGTCCCAGCAGGGTCCCTATCTCTCCAGCATCCTATGAGCCAATCAGCACGTAAGGAGTGTGTTAGCCACTGAGAAGAGTCTTCTAGCATGCTTCCTTGTCCTTTCCTGCTGATTGGAGCCAATCTGAGTGAAATGAGATGAGTCAGCCACTGAGAGGACTCTTTTCAGTAGCTAACACTCTTCCCTTTCATGCTTATTGGCTCCTAGGGCTGTCTGTTGTTGTTGGAGAAGGCATTAACAAGGATCTCATTCTCAACCCAGCCGCAAAAAAATAGGGAGGGCATGTCTGTGACTATCATGAAGGGACCCGGCACTTCTGAATTTGCCACCACGCTACTGGCTGCATGACTTTTAAAAACTGTATTTTTATTCCTTCTTTGATTGCTTATTTCATAGTTTTTAAGTTTGGATTCCATAGTATTCAAATTGTAATACAAATTGAGAAATAAAAGAAGCAAGAAAAAGACCATTTAAAATCAATACGGATATTTAATGTGGGCATGTTACGCATCATCTGAATGAAGCTCGCAGACCACTGGTGGTTCATGGACAACAGTTTGGGGATCCCTGGCCTAATGGATGCTCTCAGTATGGGTGCTATGTAGGGAGGAGGGAGAATATGCCCTAAATCGGATTTATTACCAGACTTTGACACAATTCGATAATCCACATTGTTTTTGGACCGGCACTGATTTCTTACAGCAGGTCTCACCTGTCACTGGCACTTCAAAAAAAAAATCCGCTATGAATTTTACATTATTGTCTTCATAATCAGCTTTCCTCTAAGTTGGTACATTGTTAACTTCTGTCTAGATCAGCCTTTCCCAACCAGTGTGCCTCCAGATGTTGTTGGACCACAATCCCCATCTTTCCTGACCATTGGCAATGCTGGCTGAGGCTGATGGGAGTTGTGGTCCAACAACATCTGAAGGCACACTGGTTGGAAAAGGCTGGCCTAGATGATAACAATCCCCATTAACAATCAAAAATACGGCAAAACAACAAGAATAGCAAAATGGGGGGAGGAACAGTCCTCGTTAAGTGGCACAGCGGTTACACAAGTGCCTACAGCATAAGCATTTTCATTGGCATTTTCGTTAGCAATTACGTTAATTTTGTTTTGCTGGAACCCCCCCCCTGCAAAATCTCCAATTGCAAATACAATCAGGAACAAAAAAAATGGCAGATCGATACTGAACGCCAGACTGTCGGAATCCAAACAGATAGGAACCAGCAACCAAACCCCATCTCTAGTGCTATGACAGAGCTCTGGCCAAGGGGGCAGTGGAGGCTGGTCCATTGGGGCAAATAAGGCACTGCCACACCAAACTCAGCCTGCACTCATCAAGCCCCCATCTGCCTGGATCCTTAATTACACCCAGTCCAGGAGGTGGCCTTGGCTGTCACCTCCCTCCTCCTCGGGCTCAGTTTTGCCCTTGAAGAACTCAGCAGGGAGGAGGAAAGGGACAAAACTAGACTGAGTTGGCTCTGCTTCTCATTGGCTCTGCTTCCATCTACTTTGGGCTCCCTGCCTTGCGCCCTACTAGTCCCGATGGGCACCAAAGGAGAAAACTGCTGCTTTTTTATTTGTATTGTGCCTCTTTTCCACTGTGGAACTCAAGACGGTGTACATACTGTTCCCAGGTGATCTCCCATCCAAGCATTGGCTGGATCGAGACCTGCTTAGCTTCAGCAAGATGGCTGGATCATGCACCTTCAGATCATGCTCCAGGACCAGGATAACTACAAAGTAACCAGCCAAGCCTGACACACATTTAAATGGCTGCTTCTAGGGGATAGTTTACACAACTGTGGACAGCTGCTGTTACCTGCAGGATCAAACGTTTTGGAAAAACAAGAGCAGTTCTCTGTTATATATTGTTTCTGGAATCGCCCAGGAGCCACACTGGAGGTCTTTGGTCACCATGTGTGGCTCCTTAGCCATAGCCTTGCCATTCTCCTTTGCAGCAGAGGAAAGGACCCTTCCAGATATCCTTTTTATTGTGCCTTCATGATGATTTATGATATTGGAGCGATTACTTAAAACACTGCTTGCGACTGCAAATGTGCAAATTGTTGTAAACTGCCCAGAGAGCTTCGGCTATGGGGCGGTATACAAATGTAATAAATAATAATAATAATAATGTTTGGGGCATACATACCAATCCATGCGTGTCCTGTAGCTTGATGCTGAAATTCTGTAATTTTTCATATCACAAATGTTCCAGGTTTTTTGTGTGTGTGTGTGTGCTTTTGTTCCACTTTTATTTGTTTATTTTATTTATTTATTACATTTATATACCGCCCCATAGCCGAAGCTCTCTGGGCGATTTACATTATTGTGCTATAGGGCAAGAGTGCCACTCCAGACAGCAACAATGAGATAACATGTATCACAGAACAACTAATAAAAGCAGAATGACGTGTGGACAGTCCAGTATAAATCCACCACTAATGCACTATAATTGCATCAATGATATCTTGCACAATACACCTGCAAAAAACTACCAGTCTTGCTAAAGTCTGCACATGGCATTATCTGTGAGGATGCTCCTTACATCTGCTGTTCCCCCATCCATTCCCTGTTGCCAGATCCACTAAGATAGGGGAGGCCCTCTAGTTCTCTCTCTCCAGCCCTTGGGACTCTTCCAAGTCTACATGCTTTAGTCCTGTTTTGCACCCTTCCCTGAGTGGTTTTGCCTGGCTAGAATGTGTCCCTGAACTGTGATAATGCCTCTTGCCAGGCTGGAAGATCATGAGACGTGTGGACGTGAGGATGCAGAAGCCTCTGGCTTTTATAGGGCTGGATTGTAGCCTGCTGTACAAAGGCCAGAGTCAAGTGTGTTGCTCCACCCACTTTTGCTTCTGGCCCCGCCCACCACTGGCATGTGGCCCCAGAAGGCTATCCATGGTGAGTTAGGGATGAGCAAATTTCTCAACACTGATTTCTCATTTTTCCAGCCTTAGGTTCAGTTCTCCACATCTCCTGCATCATTTTGTGAAAATTCATCAGCATTTTGATTCAACTCTCTCCTGACATACAAATTTTTGTATAAAATTTTGCCTGCTATACACATCTTTGCAAGTAGTTTCCCCCAGTATAATGCATGTTAATGTTATTTTCACTCACATATGCATTTTTGTGCTCACTTTCCCCTAATATTCAATTTGTTGTACACATTATTTGGGTTGCATCACAAAATTCAGAGAAGTGCAAATTTGGAAGGGGAGCTGTGTTTCTGATTCACATATTGCTTTGGAAAGTGCAAATTAGGTAGATTCACAGGAAAGTTTCTTCCCCATCCCAACCTGAGGTAAAGTAGCCCTCAGATGGAAAAAGCTTTCCCATTAGGGATGGAGAGATCTGTCAGTTTTGATTATCTCGGTTCCTCATTTTTTGAGTCTTAAATTCAGTTCATATTTCTGCAGCAATATGCATTTTAAAAAAACATGAAAGTTTTCAGCATTTTAGTGAGAATTTCTCCCAATAAACACATTTTTGTCTTCAGTTTTGACTAATAAACACATTTTTGCAAGCAATCTCTCCTAACATTATGCAGTTTTGTATGTTATTTTCATGAATATGTTCAATTTATGCACACTTTCTCCTCATTTTTGCAATTTTGTGAACATTCTCTGCTTGGAGAACTGCGGTGCAAAATTCGGATACGTGCAAATTTCAAGGGATGGCTATGTTTCGGTTCTCATATTGTTTTGGAAAGTGCACGTTTGACAGATTCAGCTTGAAATGTGAACTGAACTGAATTTCTACACACGCACACACACACTTCCCATCCCTTTATTAATTCTACCAACCCATCCATGCCAATGACCTCTGAGTGGGCTGGACAGAGTTTTCCTTCTGAAATCTATTTCACAAACTGCACAGCTAATAATGAAATGAACAGCGGGCAATCCACACCATACCTGGACATCCCCAACACTCAGGTCCCTGTTGACATCATATCTGATGACAAAATCTCCCAGAATGCCATTCTGTGCAATCATGGCTTGTTGCACCACGTTGGGATTGAAGGTCACTTTGGCTAAAGTTTTTGTCTGGCCCACCACTGTGGAAGGTGGTGGAGAAGTGTCGTCTGATGAGGAAACACACCAGTCAATACTTAAGCTTTGTAAACAGGAGAACTCCCAGCAACGCAACATTTTGTTGCAGGCACCACTTGTATTTCTGACTCTGGAACCATGCAGTGAGCTAGTTCATTATAGCTCTGCCAAAAAAAAGTGGCTTGAGGTGGGCTGAGATTAAGGATGGGCAAACATGTCAATTTTGGATTATCTCAGTTTCTCTTTTTCCAGTCTTAAATTCCATTCTCTACATTTCTAGATGAGTTTGCAATTTTTTTAGAAAAAACCCTCATGAAAATTCATCAACATTTTAGTGAAAATTTCTCCTAATATACATATTTTTGTATGCAGTTTTGCCTAATATACACATTCTTGCAAAGCAATTTCCCCTCGTTTAATGCATTTTTGTATGTTATTTTCACCAATATGCATTTTTATGCATTTTACCTAGTATGTGCATTCTTGTACACACTATTTTGCTGGAGAACTACATTGCAAAATTCAGAGAATTGTACATTTCAGATTGCAGTGTTTTGGCTCACATATTGTTTCAGAAATGATGAACTAGATAAGTTCACCTTTAAATGCAAACTAAATCCAATTTCTCCACCATCCCTAGCTAATAATAATATATATGAGGATATTCCGCTAAGGATGGAGAGGGGAATTCTGGACTTTTGATGTCAACTGGAAAGAAGCCTGGCCATGAGATCATCTCAAAGGGCAAAGCTTCCTGACTTCAGTTTCCTGTCCGCCATTTTGTTGGTAGCAGCCAAAATAATAATAGTAATAATAACTAATTTTTAATAACCCAACACCTGCCTGGCTCAGAAAATGATTTTCCAAAACCTGCTTGCCTGCAAATTTCCTGCTTGGGGAAAACAAAACCGCTGGACTTGCACGTATGCAGACATGCCTATGAATATCCTTCAAAGGCAGCTGTCCCTTTCAAGATGCCTCTTCCTTGGTCCACCCTTCCTCTCCTTGTTCATGACTGGACATTTTTCTATCCCCCTCCTCCTTTTAACAGAGGTATGCCTGGGATGCAATTGCATACGTTCAGAATGGATAAAAAAGGAAGCAGGCAGGGGTTTAACATAAGAAGAGCGTTGCAGGATCAGACACAGCATACGTTTCAAGAAGAATATAAGGGCAACAGACTTTCTATCTTCTGAGGAAGATTCCAGCCCCCTTTGTCTTGAAGTGGAAAAGGAGTTCAAGGGGGGGACACACATGGATGGCAAATCTGTCAATTTTGGTTTCTCTCCATTTCTAATTTTTCCAGAGTTATGTTCAGTTCTCCCCATCAGCTTGTGATTTTTCTTCTTAAAAAAATCCTCATAAATATTCACTAGCATTTTAGTGCCTATTGCTCCTACTATACACATTTTTGTATGCACTTTTGCCTAATATACACATTTTTCTGCAAAGCAATGTTCCCTGATCAAATTTATTTCCGTATGTCATTTTCACCATCATACACATTTTTATGCACACTTTCCCCTAGCCTATGCATATGTGCACAGATTACTTGGCTGGAGAACTGCATCGCAAAATTCAGAGAAGTGTGAATTTTGAAGGATGGCTATGCTTAGGTTCATGTAAGGGTTCAGACAGGGCAAATTAGATCGGTTCACCTGTAAATGCAAACCGAATCAGTTTTCTCCCCCACCTCAAGATCAGGTACAGGCGGTGGTGTTCAGTGCTTGTCTTACACACAAAGATTTATTGAATTTAACAAGCATGACTAACTTAGGTTCATTAATTTCAATGGTTGCACTCTGAGTAGGACATAGTTGAATACAACCTTGGTCTAGAAGGGAAGCTTATAAACAGAACATGAAGGCAGCAGACTTTCCCTCTCAGGAGCAAGGCCTCATTCACGCCAGTCATTTATCCCACTATTATTCCATTTTAAATAGTCATGGCTTCCTCCAAAGAAACCTGGGAAGTGCCATTTGTGAAGGGTATAGAGAGTTGTTAGGAGACCCCTATTCTTCTCACAAAGCTACAGTTTGCCAGAGTGGTTTAACAGTCATTTCCTCTTCCCAGAAAACTCTGAAAATTGAGCTCTGTGAGGGGAACAGAAGTCTTATTATTTATTTATTTATTTATTAACTTTATTTATACCCGGCCCTTTTTCCAGTGGAACTCAGGGCGGCTTACAACAACATAAATACATATGATTAAAACATTCAAAATTCTACATTAAAATAAGATTAAACCTTCTAACAGCTTTCAGCACCCTTCACAGACTACGCTTCCCTGGATTCTTTGGGGGAATCCATGACTGTTTAAAGTGCAATAAACGTCTGGTGTGAACGTGGCCGAAGACTACAGGTCCCCTTTCCCATGAGTGGAAACACAGCTTGAGAGGGGGCAGTGTAGGATTTTGAATGGGAATGGCTGGAGGGGAAAGGGTTATGCATCCCCTTCCTCCTCCTGCTGGTCTTTCACTCAAGTTTACAAACTTTTCAATATGGCGGGGGAGTAACAAGGAGATGACTACACCCATCTGCCGTGTAACATTTCATGTGACTCCAATACAGCTGCAGTTCCAATGTAAGGATGGGATCTTTGGAGAGGTCCTTAATGCTGCTGACTTTCTTGTGACAGTCCTTTGCTGCTTTTACAGCTGCTGAGATCTTGAAATCTAAACTGTGGCACACATATATGTTCAGTCTCCGCCTTGTCTCATTTCGCCGGACAGCATTGCTAATGGACAATGTTTCTAGGCAAAGTGACAGTAACCTCATCCTGTCCCACAGAGCTGCCAGCATATAAAGGAACAATGAAAACTGTGGACAGAATGCTTCTGCATCACCCACTGGCTACTGCTTTTGGCAAAGAGGGGAATTTCCATCATTGTCGAGCAACAGGACTTCCCATGTGATTTGGCATGTCTGGATGGAAAAACAATTTGCTTAAAATATAAAAAAGTTCCCAGGAGGAGATCAAGAGTCAGGGGGAACAATTCTCAGATGCCAGAACATATTTTATTTCTTTATTTATATTTCCATCCCATCCTAACTGCAGAGGAGCTCAGGGAGGCATGCATCTCACCTCTTCCGACACTGGAACCTAACAACACTTTGAGGCAGGCAATGCTGAAAGTAGCGGCCGGCAAATCTGCCCCATTTCAGTTTCTCTCAGTTTCTTAATTTTTTCCAATCTTAAGTTCAGTTCTCTATATTATGGCATCAGTTTCATATTTATTTAAGTCCTCATGAAAAATTGTCTATAGTTTCTCCTAATATACATACTTCTGTATGCAGTTTTGCATAATATACCTATTTTACAAGCAATTCCCTCCAATATAATACATTTTTGTATGTCATTTACACTGATATGTGCATTTATGCACACTATCGCCTAGTATATGCATTTCTGTACACATTACTTGGTTGGAAAACTGCACCACACCATCTAGATAGGGGCAAATTTGAAGGATGTCTCAGTTCATATATTGTTCCAGGAAGTGTAGATCAGATAGATCCACCTTTAAATGCAAACTGAACTGAATTTCTCTCCCATCCTTAGCTGAGAGAGAGAGTGACTAGCTCGTAGGTCACACCATGGGCTTTATCAGCAAAATGTATGAAACGGCCCAGGCCCACAGATTTACAACCATATGATATTGGCGTTGTGCAGAAACTGGTTCCATGTGGCTGGATCCCATGTTGATACAGCAAAGTTTGAATGGTAGGATCCAACTTGGGTTGCCAAGTTCACATGGTTATTTACTAAAATTCATGTCATGATTTTTACTATCTAGACATAATGGTGTATAGGGATATGTTCGAATTTCACCCAATTTAGATTTGGTACCAAATTTTGCATTAATTTGCTTATTTGCTATTGTTGCAGATCAGATTTTTATGTAGTGACTTTCCACGGCTATTTTCAGAAATTGATTTTTTAACAATAAATAAATAAATCTGCATCTAACATATTGATATTAATATTCTTTTATTGATACTTCCTTCTGTTTATTGACATTTCCTTTAATTTATCGGCATTTCCTTCAAAGATATCAACATTTCTTTTAAAAATATAAATATTAATATCAGTATTTTTTCCGAGGGGAAAAAAACGGATCAGTAAAAGCAGCGCGTGGAGGACAAAGAACAAACTCCAATAGAAACCAGTCTGTTAGGTCAATGGAATGCTTTTGGGAAGGGCCATAGCTCAATAGTAGAGCATCTGCCTTACATGCCGAAGGTCCCAGGGTCAATCTCTGGCATCTCCAGGCAGGGCAACGAGAGAATCTGTCTGAAACCCTGGACAGCTGCTGCCAATCAGTGTAGATGACAATGAGCTAGATGGACCAATATTATTGTATTTATTTATTTATTAGATTTATACCCCACCCTTTCTCCCAGTAGGAGCCCAGGGTGGCAAACAAAAGCACTAAAAACACTTAAAAACATCATAAAAACAGACTTCAGAATATATTACAAAAACCATTAAAACCATATTAAAACAAAACATCTTTAAAAACATTTTTTAAAAAGGTTTAAAAATATATTAAAAACCAATTCCAATACAGTTATAGGCTGGGATAAGGTCTCTACTTAAAAGGCTTGTATAGTCTGACTCAGGCGGCTTCCTGACTTCCTGTGCTAGTAGCCATTGATAACCTTGATCGCCATGAATTTGTCTAATCCTCTTTCAAAGGCATTCAAACTGGTGGCCATTACTGCTTCCCGTGGGAGCAAATTCCATCGTTTAACTGTGCACTATGTGAAGAAGTCCTTTCTTTTGTCTGTCCTGAATCCTCCAACATTCAGCTTCATTGGATCTCCCCAGGTTCTAGCGTTATGAGAGAGGGAGAAAAACTTTTCTCTGTCCACTTTCTTCATGCCATGGATAATTGCAATACGCTTCTATCACGCCTCCTCTGACTCTCCTTTTCTCCAGACTGAAAAGGCCCAAATGCTGCAACTTTTCCTCACAGGGGAGTTGCTCAATCCCCTTGATCATTGTGATTGCCCTTTTCTGAACCAGAGGTTGGACAGCCATCTGTCAGGAATGCCAGTTGTCAGCCATCTGTCAGTTGCAAATCCCTACACTGAGCAGGAGGCTGGACTAGGTGATGAAGAACTCAATTTTTAGATGCCTGCTACTAAAATTAGTCTTGAGGTGGGATATAAATTTAATAACAAATAAAATGTCTTGCCATAAGAACCAGGGGTGTCCTGGGCGAAAGGATATCTCCCTAAGATTCCCTTAACACTCTACTCCATGTGAGAAGTCTCAGTTGCAGCTGGTGCAAAATGTGGTGGCGAGACTGCTCACTGGGGCAGAGTATTGCCAACATGTTATCCCGCTGCTGAAAGAATTACACTGGCTGCGCATTTGCTACTGGGCCAAGTTCAAGGTTCTTGTTTTCCTGTACAAAGCCCTATACAGCTCGGGACCAGGATACCTGAAGACTGTCTTACTCCTTATATACCCAGTCATCATTGCGCTCTGCAACTGAGGGCCTCCTGCAGATACCATTTTATCAGGAGGTTCTTTCTGCACAATATAGGAAACGGACCTCTAGTGTGGTGGCACCTACCCTGTGGAATTCCCTCCCCTTAAATATTAGGCAGGCGCCATCTCTGTTATCTTTTCGATGCCTACTGAAGACTTTCCTCTTTCAACAAGCCTTTTAAGTTGAGACCTATCCCAGTCTGCGTCTGTGTTGGAATTGCTTTTTAATATATATTTTTAAACCTTTTCCCCCCTAAACAATATGTTTTTTAACCCTTTTTACTCAAGATTTTTTAAAGCTTTTTAAAAAAAATGTTTTTAAAGTTGTTTTGTTTTAATGTATTTTAAGGTCTGTTTTTATGATGTTTTAAAGTGTTTTTAGTGCTTTTGTTTGCCGCCCTGGGCTCCTGGGAGGAAGGGTGGGATATAAATCAAATAATAATAAATAAAAACAGGGGCCAGGAACCTCAAGCCCAGGGGCCAAATATGCCTCTTCAGGCCTCTCTACCTGGCCTTGGAACTCTTGCAAGGCCGTCCCCCCTTTCCTCAGGCCACTCCCCTTCCCCTGCTTCACACCCTCCTTAAATGTTTTTGCC
Organism: Rhineura floridana; assembly: GCF_030035675.1. Taxonomy (NCBI): domain Eukaryota; kingdom Metazoa; phylum Chordata; class Lepidosauria; order Squamata; family Rhineuridae; genus Rhineura; species Rhineura floridana. The sequence goes on from NC_084487.1 coordinate 11,783,527, forward strand.
GATCTGCAATGTGTCCTTGAACTTTGATCATGCCTCTTGCTTGCCTGGGTGAAGGAGAAAGAGGGAAGTGTTTCTCTGTGCAGAAACTAGTCTACTGTACAAAGGTTAAAAAAAAGGCATTTGTTGCTCCACCCACTCTTTGCCTCTGGCCCCACCCACCACTGTTAGAATGCCCTCAGATGCTCCACCCCTCACCTTCGCTCTTCTCATTGCTTCTGCTCTTGCCGTTTTGGAGTGGCAGCACTTCCAGAGAGGTGATGCCCGAGTTTTCAAGGATGTTCACCTCCACGCGTAGCTTCCCCACGAGCTGCTGCGGCCGGATGCTGACTGTATACTGATACTTCCCCAGCCGTCTCTGCAAAAGCTCCTCATAGTGCAGCCGGAAGACGGCTTCCGCTTTCCGGGGGATTGTTCCAGAGGCTTTGAATGTCTCGACTCTGTTTTCCCTGGCAGGAGAATTCAAAAAGGGCAGTCAACATGAGGGCTTCCATGGGCACATATTTTCATATATTTACCACCCCACTGAACTTGTCAAGGATTATAAATACCTTGGCACAGTCATTAACCAAAATGGAGACAATAGTCAAGAAATCAGAAGGCGGCTAGGACTGGGGTGGGCAGCTATGAGAGAACTAGAAAAGATCCTCCAATGCAAAGATGTATCGCTGAACACTAAAGTCAGGATCATTCAGACCATGGTATTCCCGATCTCTATGTATGGATGTGAAAGGTGGACAGTAATTGTTACTTCCCTTGCTAGCTAGCTCTGTGCCGTTGAGTGAGGCAATGCTGATGGTATTCCCGATCTCTATGTATGGATGTGAGACTTGGACAGTGAAAAAAGCGGATAAGAGAAAAATCAACTCATTTAAAATGTGGTGTTGGAGGAGAGCTTTGCAGATACCATGGACTGCAAAAAAGACAAATAATTGGGTGTTAGAACAAATTACTCAAATGCAAAGGTGTATCACTGAACACTAAAGTCAGGATCATTCAGACCATGGTATTCCCCATCTCTATGTATGGATGTGAGACTTGGACAGTGAAAAAAGCGGATAAGAGAAAAATCAACTCATTTAAAATGTGGTGTTGGAGGAGAGCTCTGCAGATACCATGGACTGCAAAAAAGACAAATAATTGGGTGTTAGAACAAATTACTCAAATGCAAAGGTGTATCACTGAACACTAAAGTCAGGATCATTCAGACCATGGTATTCCCCATCTCTATGTATGGATGTGAAAGTTGGACAGTGAAAAAATTGGATAAGAGAAAAATCAGCTCATTCGAAATGTGGTGGAGGAGAGCTTTGCGGATACCATGGACTGCAAAAAAGACAAATAATTTGGTGTCAGCACAAATTAAACCAGAACTATCACTACAACCTAGAATGATGAAACTGAGGTTATCATATTTTGGACACATCATGAGAAGACATGAATCATTAGAAAAGACAATAATGCTGGGGAAAACAGAAGGGAGTAGAAAAAGAGGAAGGCCAAACAAGCGATGGATTGATTCCATAAAGGAAGCCACAGACCTGAACTTACAAGATCTGAACAGGGTGGTTCACCACAGATGCTCTTGGAGGTCGCTGATTCATAGGGTCGCCATAAGTCATAATCAACTTGAAGGCACATAACAACAACAACATCGTATCCACTAAACAAGCAATGCACAGGGGGGGTCAGCTGGGGCTAATTTGGTTGTCTTCGTGATGTAGGCCTGCGAAACCAGGAGGAGGCCATTGTCACCAAGGCAACCATAGCTCAGTGGCAGAGCATCTGCTTTGCATATAGAAGGTCCCTGGTTCAGTCCCTGACATCTCCAGGTAGGGCTCGGAATGCCCCCCATCCTAAACCCTGCAGAGCCGCTGCCAGTCAGTGTAGACAGTTCTGAGCTAGATGGACCAGTGGTCTGACTTAGTATAAGGCAGCTCCCTATGATTACAGAGCAGGCAGAAAGCACAACAGGAAGAGGCTGCAACTTACAAGCAACCCAGTGAAAGAGTTCTGTCTCAACGCTATTTGAGAACTGTACGTTACCTAGGCTATACACTTTGAAATCACTTTCAGTCCTGCATAACTGCCGTGGCATTTTGCAGTCAAGGAATTCCAAGAAGAGCAGTCCTATTATGGGGCTCAATTCTGTCAGAAAGAATTCTCACCAAGAGCTTTATGTTTCAAAGAGCTTTAGATTTGCAGTGTTCTTCAACCTCTCTTCACTCCCCAATAAGTTTTCTTTAAGCCTGCCCTGAATTTATATTGTCTATTCACCTGGCTCTTCTCTATCTGCCCAGCATTCCTGGACTGGATCTGATACTAGCCTTGTTCTTAGATCTGGGAGGGGGGAGAGAGACCCTTCTCATTGTCTCAGATCTGGCAGGAGGCATACTATATAACGGCACAGGATAAGACCTTTTCTGTGCTGTGGAATCTTTTCCACTGACCTGTGCACAGACCCTACGCTTCAGAGCTTCCATCTTTGCTCTGCTCTGCTCTGTAACAGGTGCAAAAGTGAGAAAAACAAAGGAGCACAGAAGTCCTATGACGTTTAAACAGCCTAACTGCTGTAACTGCAATGAGCCCTACTTACTGAAAAACATGTTTTTGCGACTTTCCATTGCCTATCATAAAAGGAATCATATACCTATAAAAGATGCTGCTTTAACTTGAGCAGGCAGAGAGCTGGTGGTGACAGTTTGGGTTGGTAGCATCATTTTCTACTCCCTCCTTGCATGCATGCATCTTATTTTATAATAAAGGTTTCTTGCTTGACCTGGTCTCCAAACGTCTATGGTGGATTTCTGGAAGCACGATAGTGCCAACAGTTTTGTTGTTTGAGAGCTGGTAAAGACATGTCTGTTTGGCTGGGCTTTTGTTGACATTATTATTGTTGTTGTTGTTGTTTATTACATTTGTATACCGCCCCATAGCCGAAGCTCTCTGGGCGGTTTACAACAATTAAAAACATTAAAAACAAATACACAAATTTTAAAACATTTTTAAAAAAACAATTGAAAAATACATGCAAAAATGCTAATGCTATTAGGACCAGCACTGGTTTGCTGCTGCAGTGAAGCAGCCAGTGGGTGGTTCCTCAGGTGTTTTTAGTGTACTGTACTTTTTCAGGATGTACATTGGTTTCTCCTGTTGTTCTCATTCTATTGGAATTGTGTTCGTTGCATTTGCATTAGCAGCCCAGTCTGGGATCACATGCTGAAATGTAGGCTAAAATTCCCTGTAATAAATAAACTGAAGGGCCATCAGAATGTCTCCTGTGAGTAGAAGAGAAGGAGTGGTGCATAACTCAGAGGTTGCTTGCATGGGAACCCTATGCTTTCAAGAATACCAGAGGGACTGCAAGAATGGCCCTTTGAATAGCCAGAAAAACTTTCCAGGATGATTCATTGCTAAGGATGGAATCTGCAGATTTCAGATTCCAAATGTGAACTCATCTGATTCGATCCAGGCAAATCATGATGACCCAGACTGGATCATGAGTTGTGCGGATCCTATTATGAGGCAGTCCAAGGATTCCAGCTCTCATGTAGCAACTGGGGTTAGTTTATCCCCCACATGCACACACAAACACACGTCCAAGTCCCCTGCGGGAGTGATGGAATGTGATCAAGTCCTGTGGCCCAAGGGGGGGCTTGTTCAATGTTCTATGGGCAGTATTCAATGCTAGTCCTACTCAGAGCAGGCCCGCTGAAGTTCATAAACATGGCTCACTTAGGTCCAATAATTTCAGTGGGTGTACTCTGAGCAGGACTCCGTTGAATGTAACCCAGAGTGCAGAGTGGCATGAAGTCTCATGGACTAATTACTCCAGGCTGTGAGCCGCTGGATATTTTCTGGAACTTTGCAAAACAATTAAAAATATGGACACAGGGAGCGCTGCATTCTTTGGATCACCTCAGAAGAACTTCTTTTTTAAAAAACACATTTGTATTTCCTCATGGATTTTAAAGGATTCTCCTTTAAAATCTGCACAAAAGCGGGGCAGACTTCATCCTGTCCTCATGAAGAACTAGGATGGCCCAGACTGTCATGGGTCCATCCCTCCCTCTGCAATACCTACCATTCCTCTGTGGGTCTTGAATATCTGTTCTTCCTTTCTGTGTCACCGCGCTTTCGGTCTTTCCCAATAACTTCCCCATGGTAAATCTTCTCATCGATAACCCTGGAGCCATGAAAGAGAGGAGATGAACATGTGCTGGATAAGTAAGTTTCCTTGTGGGGTATGGCAGAAACAAGAAGCATGAAAAGAGCAAAGTACATATGATGTGCGGCAGACCTGTGACAGAGTCTCTCATCTCTAACTTTCTTTTGTGTACTGAAATGCGATGGTGCTGGCTGGGAAGGTGGAAAGGCTGGAAGGTGGAAAGAGAGTCAGTGTGGTGTAGTGGTTAGAGTGTTGGACTAGGACCTGGGAGAGCAGGGTTCAAATTCACTAGGTCACAAAGCTCACAGGGTGGCCTTGGTCAGTCAAAGTGCCTCAGCCTAACCTACCTCACAGGGTGGTTGTGAGGATAAAATGGACGAGGGGGAGAGCTATACACCAGCTTGAGCTCCTTGGAGGAAAGGTGGGATAGAAATGAAATAATAAATAAATAAATATCTTTCCGAGGGTCAATTTTGTGATCAAATTTGCCCCACAAGCTACTTCCTCGTCCTTGGGATGGGGTCTCTGGCTGCTTACTCACCATACATTTTAAGCACATTTCTCCCCTCCAAAGAATCCTGGAAACTGTAGTTTACCCCTCACAGAGCTATAGTTTTTAGCACCCTTCACAAACTACAGTTCCCAGAATTCTTTTGGGGAGTGAAATGTGCTTTAAATGTATGATGCGTACACAGAGTCTGTCACATGCAGTTTGGCTCAGAGGGCCTAATATGCTGACCCCATAGCCAAATAAAGTAATAAAAGGTCATGTTTATTTTTATGCTGCGTTTCATCCAAAAGGCCCTGAAGGTCGTGCACAAAAAATTAAGATACAGATACAATGTAAAACAAATAAAATACCAACTATGGCAAAGTATTTTGCTGCCCTGGGCTCCTGCTAGGAGGAAGGGTGGGATATAAATAAAATAATAAATAAATAAATAAATATTGTCTTTAAAAAAAAATCAAAATGCAATAATGGTTCCCTCTAATACTAAATTCAGGCGCTACTTGCTGATAACTATGTAGTGAAAACGGGACCACTGAACAACCAGAGGGAGGTATCAACATGCTCAGGTAACCCCACGTTTTGTAGAAGTGCTCTCTGGCTACAAAATGTAATTGGAAAAACCAACAGGCGGTGATGGAGAGGGGGACTGAGATTGAGTATCCTAGAAATGGGAGTCACTGGCTGGCTGAAACCCCACAGAGGAACACTCCAGTCCACACTGCATAATGTTGTTGCAGGTCCCACCTGTCATATCTAAAACCCAAAAGCTCAGAACCAGGAACCAAAAGAACAGATTCAGATATAGTAAGAATATAGGAAGAGCCTGCTGGATCGGGCCAGTGGTCCATCTAGGCCAGCCTGCTGTTCTCACAGTGGCCAACCAGACACATATGGAAAGCCTGCAAACAGGACCTGGGTGCAACAGCAGGACTCTCTTCACTTGTGATTCCAAGCAGCTCATATCCAGAAACATCCTGCATCTGCCAATGGAGGCAGAACATCCTAACAGTGAATGTTGTAATTTTACTGTCTTTCAGGGGGTGGTTGCACACTGCCTTTTTACTGTGTGTGAAAGGCAGTACAGAGTGAGCGAGATGCAGCTTGAAATTGCCCATCAACAGTTAGCATCTGAACAGTAGACTGAGAAGGCACACAGGTCAACTGGTCACGGGCAGCCTTTCTTCATGCTGGTGAAGATGTAGCACATCTGGGCATTCCAGACTTCGTAAAAACAGTCATAAACATCTTTCCGGGGGGAAAACTGGTTATTTCAGCATATAAGGAAATTTTTATGTCTGTTTATATGAAGGCTGGAATACCTAGATGCAATACATTTCAGAGAGAGAGAGAGAGAGAGAGAGAGAGAGAGAGAGAGAGATCCTTACATTCTTTTGCTGCATCAAATTCCAGAAGTTTTTTGTTTGCTTTTTTGAGGGAAGGGAGAAAGGACTTAATTCTCACTTTTATCAGGATGTTTCTGTAGAAACCTTTTCCCTGAACAAAATCCTTTCTTGCTTACAGGAATGTGGCACATGGGGATGGGGAAAGAAATCCAATTCAGTTTGCATTTAAAGGTGAATCTATCTCACATGCACTTTCCAGAATAATATGCCAACCAAAAGGCAGACATCCTTAGAAATTTTCTCTGCTCCAAATTTTGCAATGCAGTTCTCCATCCAAGTAATATTTACAAAAATGCATGTACTATGGTAAAGTGTGCATAAAAATGCATATATTAGTGAACGTAGCATACAAAAATGCATTATATTCTGGAAAATAGAAATATTAGGGAAAATACGCTTGCAAAAATGTGTATATTAGGCAAAATTGCATACAAAAATGTGTATACTAGGAAAAGGTTGCACAGACATGCTGGTGACTTTTCATGAGAACTTTAAAAAAAATTGCAAGCTTGATGTAAAAATGTGGAGAACTGAAGTTAAGTTTGGAAAAATGAGAAACTGAGAGAAACCAAAACAGACAGATACGACCATCCCTGGTTGCACATAATATGTGAAGTTAGGATTGTCCTCCCCTGTAAATAACAGTGATTGTACCATCTTTACAAATGGCCTGTGTATCCAATGTTTAATTTAAAAGAATAAATAAAGGAGATTCCAGGGTCTAAGCATGCCTTCTCTAGCCTATATAACTTGCCTCCTAATTCCAGATGGTTATGGGGAATAAGGGAGAGGAGAGAAATGCACTCTGCATGTGATCTAGTCACCATGCACCATTACAGAGGATAGTCCTCTATTTGATAAAGTCCTCTGTTTGAAGGGTTGGACGGTCCAAACCAGATCTGAGGATAGCTCCTCCTCCTCCTCCTCCTCACTGCTGTCATAGCCTCCCTATTTGCTTGCCCTCTCCAACTGCCCAGATTGCGAGCACAAGGCAACTCTATTGAATCACTTGTCACTGCTCTAGGGTGGCCATGGGTCCGACTTTACAGAGGCATTCCTCAGTTTAAAGGGCAGCTGGAGGACAGGCCTCTGCTTCAAGGTTGTCCAGTCCAAGTCCAGTTTAAAGATGAAGAACCATCAGGGGCAGTGAAATTGCCATCAGCAGTCAGTACCTGGGCAGCAGACCAGGCAGGCACTCAGATCACCATATTTCCCAATGATGATGAGCTGTATTTAGGGATGTCAGAAGTATCATATTCCGTTCCACCCTGTATTCATCGCATGCAGCATTGCCTCCATTCCGCTACAATTCATCTTCTGCCAAAAACTACTCCAGCCTTTCCCAAGGTTTGGGTCCCCGGATGGTGGACAACATCTGCACAACAACTCCCATCAGCCCCAACCTGAATGGCCAATGGTCAAGAATTATGGGAATTGTAGTCTTGCAACATCTGGAGATGCAAAGGTTGCGAAAGGCTGAACTATATCATTTGTCTCACTCTCCACTGTGGGGAAATTATGTAATTTACACAATGCATGTAATTAATGGGCTCCTATTGGGAGGAAGGGCGGGATATACGTCTAATAAAATAAATAAATAAATAAATAAATAAATAAATAAATTATGATGTCATTACATTATTGTACCCCATTAATTCCAATGCAAACAAGACGCAATGCAAATAGGGAGGGAGAAAGTAAACAATTATGTATCATTTGCAGACTGAAAGCAACAGCAACAGCGAATATCAATAGTATTCGCTGGCTTGATTTCTGTTCTGGACGTGGGACAAATATGCGAACATCAGCAATTACCGCTCCCATGTCTGTCTGCGTCAGAATTCTCCAACATCCCTAGTTGTACTGTATTTTTATTTAAGTTGTAGTAATTATTTCTAAAGCTGCATCAGTACATATAAATTAGCATATGCAAATTATATGCAAATATGTGTCTTTTTCTATCCTAATCTTTTTTGCAGTGCATAAGTGGCTGCTTTGCTTCTACTCAGAGCAGACCTATTGAATGTAATAGGCTTTAGTAATGTCCATTAATTTGAACGGATCTACTCTAAAACAGGATATAACGCATTGTAATTAGCCCTGACTAACCCTGGGGAAAGACATAAATGTATAACAACACAAGACAAATCAGAATCTCAGCCACGGATACCTAGTTTTTCCAGGGCAGTGCAACCTCTCACCTACATGGTAAAATTGGAAATGAAGGCTGTGATGGGTATCTGCATCTCGAAGACGCCTTCCCTGGCCTCTGAGCCGCTGTTCACCAGAGTGCAGGAGACGGTGGTAAAGGCATAGCGAGAAATGATTGTGGATCTCACAGAGAATTCAGACATCCGGGGCCTGGTCTCCTGTTGGAAGAGAGCAGGCAGCAATTCCTAAGTGGCATCACCACATGTTAATATATGCCCAGAAATCCATTCCAGCTCACAGAGCATTTCTTCCTGAATTTATTCAGCTTTCATTCATAACTGCCAAGTGAATCCCTGCATGGACGGCCCGTAGGCAAAGGAGTGTTGGAGCCTCCTTGTGTGCGTAAATAAAAGTTTGTGAAAGGCAGGGTTCTACTCAGCAGTTGCAAACCATTCACAAAAGGTGAAAGCAGGACGCGGCACGTTCCTCGAGATTATTAGGGCTGCCTCCAGTTGGGTGACTCTGAACACTACAAGCAGAATTGCGATTCATTTTGACACTGCTGGGAATACTGCAACATCTGGAGGGCCACACCTGTTTTAAAACATTTAGTTATTCTCAATATTTTTAGAATACTCCTTCTTGGTTTCATGTGGGCCATTAAAACAGGAATGGGGAACCTTTTTGTAGCCGGAGGGCCACATTCCTTCATAAGCAGCTTTCCAGGGGCCACACGCCAGTGGTGGGCAAAGCCAGAGGTGAAAGTTGGTGGAGCAACAAATGCAACTCTGTAAGTTTGTACAGTAGGCTACCTTCCAGCCACGCAAAAGCCAGAGGTTTCTACACACTTTCACCCACCCACATCTATTTGTCTTCCATCCTGGCAAGCAAGAGGTATTATCACAGTTCAAGAACTGGTCCTGGTCTGGAAGTTTCAGCTGGTGCAAAATGCTGCAACTACACTGTTGGTGGGAGAGATTACCGCCAGCAAATAACTCTGGATCTTAAAAGCTTGCATGAGCCGCCCGCATTTTCAAGGTGGTTTCATCAATGTACAGTTTACAAGGCTAACAACTTGGGTCCAGGATATCTTAAGAACCGCCTAATCCCTTATCATCTCGGGCTGATCACTGAGATCTTTAGGGGAGTTTCTGTTAGTGGGCCCTCATGGCTCAGATGCATGGCTGGTATCCCCCAGGAGAAGGGCATTCAGTACTGTGAGCCTGATTCTGTGGAACTCTCTCCCAACTGAGGACCTCCCCTCCCTGTTGAACTTCAGGTGCCTGACAAAGACTTTCCTATTTCAGCAGGTATTTTAAGGAAGTCGCACCTCTATGTTTCTGCTTGTGGTACTCAGTGCTAGTCCCACTCTGAGCAGACCCACTGAAGTTAATGGGCATGACTAACTTTCATTTCAGCGGGCCTACTTTAGGTAGGACTCAGCTGAATACAGCCCACATCATTCTGACAGATGGATTGTTTTATTGATTGTTGTGTAGATCACTTTGTGACCCTCTATGGGGAAATGGGGTCTAAAAATAATGGAAATAAAATAAAATACACAAACTCATCTTTCTTTTCTTTTCTTTTCTTTTCTTTTCTTTTCTTCTTTTCTTTTCTTTTCTTTTCTTTTCTTTTCTTTTCTTTTCTTTTCTTCTTTTCTTTTCTTTTCTTTTCTTTTCTTTTCTTTTCTTTTCTTTTCTTTTCTTTTCTTACAAAACCTGCAGCTTTTGCAGGGAAATAATAACAACTTGTTCTCTGAGTGTTATGAACCTACCAGTCTCTGCAGAAACCTGCCATGCCGTGGGATCCTACGTGCAACCTGCAAAAGAAGGAATACTGTTGTTCAGCAGGGTTTGGGGAGGAGGGAGAAAAGATGTGCTGCATGGGTTAGTGCAATGGGTTTTAAACTTTCTGTCTTTGAGGAACCAAATTGCTACACCATTTTTTTTTTAAATTGTTTTTTATTGACATCAAACTGTGCATAACCCAAAACTAAGAGGGACACATCATATACAAAATAGCTTTCTCTGCTCATGAGCATACAAACAAAGAATCTAATAATTTTATTTGGTCACATTTATGAAATCCAGAGGTTTTTAAAGGCTTTACCAACCTTATTTTTATCATCTGCCTCGTTAGTATATGTAAAGAAGCTCCACTATTCTGCAATAAATGTATTTTTACATTTTTGTCCCTTTGCACTATTCAGTTTCTGCTTCAGTATTGTATTAGTGCTAATTCCCAAACTTTGCTATACCACAGAGGGATGGAAACACTCTTCAAATCTTTCCAGAATTGTGCAGTTAGTGCCCAAGCTGCAACCAATAAGAAGACAATTAACTTTTGGGAGCAAAGCATCAACGCGTGATGCCAGTGACCTGCACCAGTGGGGGCGCAATAGACAGAAAGGTAATCTATTATCCCCCCTGCTAATTCCTCTCTAAAGTGTTGGTTGTTTTTGCAGGCTTTGCTCCTCCCCTTCCTCCCTTCTATTCCTGTCTTTGTTCTCAGTTAGTTAGTAATGGCTCCCTGAGTGCAAGCCCCATGGCTGCTTCAGCATGTATGACTTTACCTCTTTGTAGTAATAAACCTAAACTTTCTTTTTCCTTTAAACAGCCAGTCTTACCATCACAGTATTTCTGCACTCTGCTTCAATATGTATCTACCAAAACTCTAACAAGAGGAAGTATGCTTCTCAATTCCAGTTGTTGGAAATGGCAGGAGGATAGAGGCGCTGCTGTGCTCAGGTCTGCAGGTTTCCCAGAGGCATCTAGCTGGCCACTGTGAGAATAGGATGCTGGACTAGATGGGCCACTGGCCTGATCCAGCAGGTGTCTTCTTATTGTTGCCCAGAGGTTTGTTCTACTAATGAACTGCTCCCTCTTATATAACCACAATTTTGAGGATTAGTTTTCTAATTTGCTTTTAATTTTATTTATTAATTTTATTTTATTTATATCCCATCTTCCCTCCAAGGAGCTCAAGGTTGCATACCTGGTTCTCCATCTCCTCATTTAATCCTCACAACAACCCTGTGAGGTAGGTTAGGCTGAGAAACAGTGACTGGCCAGGTCACCCAGTGAGCTTCATGGCTGAGCAGGGATTTTAACCCTGGGTACCCAGATCCTAGTCTGATACTCTAACCACTACACCACACTGCTTCTCTATAATCCAGTACGATTTGAGTGGGAATGCTGTTTGCCTCCTTGTACCTTCCTTAAATGGAAACAAAGTCAGGGGTCACCAACCTTTTTAAGCTTGTGGGCACATTTGGATTTTTGAGCAAATACTGTAGTTGCCTTCCTTCCCTCTCCCCTGCACCAGCTTCCCCACCGCCTCACAAAAAGAAAGTACATGCGGACAGACAGACACACTTCACTTCTCCAAAGGATCTGGGCAAAAGTTGGATCCACTTGAATTAACCTGGACCATGAAAAGCAAATAGAGCTGAAAGAGGAAGTGGGAAAGAGTGTCAGTCTTCCAATTTCCTCCTTCAACTCTATCTACTTTTCAAGGGAATAGAAGGTAACCACTCTAAGTAGTTCATGGCCAAGTGGGCAGTGAGGCTCCATGAGCAGCATCAGGGGAAGACCCCAAGGACACCATGGCACTCATGCTTAGAGATGGGCAAGAAATTCAATTCTATTCACATTTAAAGCCAAATCTATCAGTTCCGCACTTTCCAAAACTATATGAGAACCAAAATGCAGCCATCCCTCGAAATTTGCACTTATTCAAATTTTGCAATGCAGTTTGCCAACCAAACAACGTTTACCCAAATGCATATGTTAGGGGAAAGCGTTCATAAAAATAAATATATGAGTGAAAACCACATACAAAAATGCATTATATGAGAAATTGCTTGCAAAAATGTGCACATTCATCAAAACTGCCTAAAAAATGTGTTTAGTAGGAGAAATTTGCACTAAAATGCTAGAGAATTTTCATGAGGACATTTTTTAAAAAATAGCAAATTACTGCAGAAATGTGGAGATCTGAATTTAAGATTGGAAAAATGAGAGTGAACTGAAATTGACAAATCTTTCCATCGCTACTCACAGGCGCCACATTGGTTTCCCCCAGTGTAGGGTATAAATTATTTTAATAGAGAAATAAATGGTCGTGGGCAATCAGTATTGTGGAGTTCCTTAGTTGACAGTTTAAGTTCTTTCCTGTATTTACCTACATAACATGCACAGACACGCACACGCATTTGAAGACAAACAGGACAAAGCTGCAAAATGGAATGTGAATTGTATTGCCAAGGTACTGCCAGGTTGTGTGCTGGTTTGAATGCTTGAACATGCAGCAGTGGCAGCCAAGCAAAAGGAATGCAAGGTCCTTGGCTCAGAGCCAAGCTATCCTCAAAAAGCACACACACACACACACACACAAGCAGCTATCCAGGAACTTTCTGATTTTGTCAATCACATTGCACCCTTGCTACTGCAACCCATGCTCTGGTAACATCCAGCTGAGACTACTGCGATCCATTACGTATGGGACTTGCCTCTGAAAACCTCAGATGCATCAGCTGGCCCAAAATACTGCAGCAAGACCTGACACTGACTGGGACCAGGTGAGCAGAAGACGTCTCGCCAGTTCTGAAACAACGTCATCGATGGCCAGGCCATTTCCAAGTGCAATTCAAATGCTGGGGTTTTAGCCTTTACGGCTCTAAATAGGACTTTGGTTGAAGGACAGCTTTCTCCTGTGTAGGAAGCTGCCTGCCTTATACCAGGTCAAACCAACTGGCCTTTTAGCACTGGAGGCCAGCCCATTAGGGCAAATGGGGCATTGCCCCACCAGCCTGAGTCTGCCCTCATTCAGCACTCACGGGCCTGCCTTCGTACTTAGAACCAGCCCAGAGGGTGGCTCTGTCTGTCAGCCTTCCTCCTCTATAATCTCAGTGTTGCCTTTGCAGAATTCAACAGGCAAGAGGATGGGGCAACACTAGAATTCATTGGCTCAGCCTGTCATTGGCTCTGGCTCCACCTACCAGTGGCCTCCCTGCCTTCCGCCCCACCAGCCACCTCTGCCATCTACCTCAGCATGATTTGCTTCTGCTCTGTAATAATAATAATAATAATAAAATTTTATTTGTTAGTCGCCCATCTGTCTGACTCAACAGACACTCTGGGCGACTTACACAATATAAAACAATTTAAAACATATTCATACAACAGTAAACCACCTGTTAGTAATAGCCTAACCCACCCCAGAAATCCCGTAGGCCAGCCTGAATAACAAGGTCTTTAAGGCTCGACGAAAAGCCATCAGGGAGGACGCATGTCGAAGGTCAAAAGGAAGCAAGTTCCAGAGGGTGGGGGCCACGTAAACGGGTGTCACAGCGCTTTAATTGTAAGGTGCGGATGTTGCCTGACTGGCAATACCTCACTTGGGTGTCAGCCTGTCAGGCAGAGAAATGCCTCACTCGACACACACTACTAGAGATCCTGTTAACATGGGAAGTGCTGTCCTGCAGACCACATGTGACCGCTGCAGCCTCCCCATCCAGCCTGCAACTTTCCTTTCTCCTCTCCCTGAATTTGTCTAATCCTCTTTTAAAGCCCTCCAGTTGGGTGGCCATCACTGCCTCCTGTGGGAGCAAATTCCAGAGGTTAACTATGTGCTGTGTGAAGAAGTACTTCCTTTCTTGCTCCTGTGCATTCTAAGGCACTGCTCTTCAACCTTGGGCCCCCGGATGTGGTTGGACTACAACTCCCATCCTCTTTGGCCATTGGCTAAGCTGGATGGAGTTGATGGGAGTTGTAGTTCCACAACTGGGGACTCAAGGTTGAAGAGTAGTGTCCTGCAGGAGCCCAACGCAGAGAAACAAATCAGCTGAAGCTTTTCCTGGCAAAGGTCCACCGCCAGAAGTTTGTGCACCTCACCACATGTTGCTTCAGGGCTGGTGCCAGAGGTTAGCACGGTTGGGTACCTGCCGAGGTCTTTTTCCCCTGCAGGGAAGACAATGCCTAATTCTTGCTTGTACTTCTAACAAATGGGATTATAATTAGCGTTCATTTTGTGACATTTATGATAGACCATCAAGTCATAATTCAAGCCATTTTCGGTACGACTGGAACATCATGAGAAGTTCCTGTTTCCATATAAACAGTCCCATTCATTCAGTCTAGGAGGATGTGTAGCAATTATAAGGATTGCCTCCAATTACTTGTGCATTGCTGAGAGAGAGAGAGAGAGAGAGAGAGAGAGAGAGGACATGCACCAACAAAAAAAAAGGACACCAATCTGCACAAATTCTGCATATGCTAGTTTATATTGTGAGGGAAATAGGGGTCTCCTAATGACTCTCAGCACCTTTGGCAAACTACACTTCCCAGGATTTTGTGGGGAAAGCCATGACACCTAAAGTAGAATAATAGTGCTATAAATGAAAGGTGCAGATCTGGCGTAGATCCCATGCAGACTGAATTTTTCTTCTGTCTCTCTTACCCCCACCTCACCCCCATGCTTAGCCACAAGCTTCTGGAATTAGCAGACAAGTCATACATGTCACAAAAGGAACATTTAGACCCAAGAATCTGTTTTATTTATTTTTGGAAATTAAACACTGGATATACACAGGGCATTTGGTGTCATCCCTGTTGTGTACAGGTGGGTGCAATCCTGACTTCACATCAAATGAGCTGAGCTTGGTGAGAGATGCCAAAAGTAACAAAAAAACTTTCTTCAGGTGCATCCATTGTAAAAGACAGAAAAGAAATGGTGGTACCGCTACAAACTGGGGATGGCAAAATGATAACAGTTCCAACTTTGACTCAGTCTTCTCCCAAAAGAGGGTCTATGACCCTGCTGAGAAACATGAAGTTGAAGGGGCAGGATTGCAGCTTGAGATAGATAGACAAATGGTCAAGGAATACTTAATCACTTGGAATGAATTCAAATCTGCAGGGCCCAACAAACTGCATCCTAGAGTACTGAAGGGTCTGGCTGAAGAACTCTCAGAACCACTGTCTATTATCTTTGTGAAATCGTGGAGGATGGGTGAAGTGCCAGATGACTGGAGGAGGTCTAATGTCATCCTTATCTTCAAAAAGGGCAAAAAGGATGAACCTCGGAACAATAGATCAGTCAGCCTGACATCAATTCCTGGGAAAATTCTGGAGCAGAGTATAAAGCAGTCAGTCTGTAAGCACCTTGAAAACAATGCAGTGATTACTAGAAGCCAACATGGATCTATCAAGAACAAATCCTGCCAGACTAATCTTATCTCATTTTTTGATCGGGTAACCTTCCTCGTAGGCTGTGGGAATGCTATGGACACAATATACCTCGACTTCAGCAAAGCTTTTGAACAAAGTGCCCCATGACCAGGGCCAGCCCCAGGCATGCTGGGGCCCTGGCACCCGCACACATACCCCCCACCTACCTACCTACCTATCAGGTGGGCAGAGGAGCGGGAGGTCAGGTGGGTGAGTGAGTGGGTGGGAGGGCGGTATAGGGTTGCCAGGTCTCCAGTTTTCTGCCGGAGTCTCCGGCAAAAGGGGGCCGTCTCCGGCCTCCGGCAATACTTTGTTTAAACTGGAGGATCTCCGGCTTTTCATTGGTGGCCTAAGCCACGCATGCGTGATTGACACACGCATACGTTTGGCTGTGGCTGGCCGCTTTCCCGCCCTCTTTCAGTCAGGCAGTCGCAGGCAGGGACTAGAGACGAGGAGGACTGAGCGCCGTCGCCCCTGCAGGGACCCCCAGCAGCAGCCCCTGCCCGCTCCCGTCACCCACAGAAGTACAGGTGAGGGTGATGGGTGGAGGCGAGCGGTGGCAGTGGAGGCCAGGCTGGGCTGGCTCCTTCTTAGCCCCGGTCCAGAGCCAGTTCCCCTGGGGCTCAGCAGTCTCTGGCTGGGGGAAAGGACGGACGGCCGCTTCACCCCTCCTGCTGTGGGTGCCGCTGGGCGGCCGCGGCCGCGATGGGGCTCAGCAGACTCTGGCTGGGGGGGCCTATCGCGGCCGCTGCTGCCCAGCGGCGCCCACAGCAGGAGGGGTGAAGCCGCCGGCCGTCCTTTCCTGAGCAGGGGAACCGGCTCCGGGGCTAAGAAGGAGCCGGCCCTGGCCGGCCTCCACTCCTGCTGAGGCTGCCTGGCCACGTGGGCCCCGTCTCCTAGCAACCGCTGCCGAAACGGGGCCCACGCGGCCTAGCAGCCTCAGCAGGAGCCGTGGAGGGCAGGCCGGGCTGGCTCCTTCTTAGCCCCAGAGCTCCTGCTCCGGAAAGGATGGCCGACGGCTTCACCCCTCCTCCCTCTGGCTGGGGGGGCCCATCGCGGCCGCTGCCGCCCAGCAGCGCCCACAGCAGGAGGGGTGAAGACGCCGGCCGTCCTTTCCTGAGCAGGGGAACCGGCTCCGGGGCTAAGAAGGAGCCGGCCCTGGCCGGCCTCCACTCCTGCTGAGGCTGCCCGGCCGCGTGGGCCCTGTCTCCTAGCAACCACTGCCGAGACGGGGCCCACGCGGCCTAGCAGCCTCAGCAGGAGCCGTGGAGGGCAGGCCGGGCCAGCTCCTTCTTAGCCCCGGAGCTCCTGCTCTGGAAAGGACGGCCGGCGGCTTCACCCATCCTCCCTCTGGCTGGGGGGGCCCATCCCAAGAATGTACCAAAAAGCATATAAAATCTGTATTTTACTGAAAGTGTGTCGGGAAAAAATGGCATATTTTAGGCTAAAAATGCATGCATACACCAATTCGTATTTGATGTAAAGCATTTAGACGTTTCTTATGATTAAGCAGTACACAAATGTCATTAAATGAACAATGCCCACAATAAGATAATAAATAAGGCAAAATGCCCACAACATGCCTATTTAAAAAAATACAAAAATGAAATGCATTCTGTGCATTAAAAAAATCACAAATTTATATGGAAACAGGACAGAAAATATTTAGGAATGAAGGTATGTGAAACTGGGTTAGGCCAGAAATAGACTGATCTAGCCATCCTTCATAAAGGGCAAAGTGTTTGAATCTTTTTAGTGTACAAAAAAGTCAACTAAGTGTGTGTGTGCAAGGGAGGGGGGCATAATAAAGATTATGCATGATGTGGGGAAGTTCATTTCCCTCTCTCACAGTACTAGAACTTCAGACATTCAATGAAATTAACTAGCAGAACTTCAGGACAGACAGAAGAAAATCTTGAATAAACATATTCTTTAAAAAGAAAAGACCTCCACACATCTTCATACCAACCTGTGAGGTAGGCTAGGCTGAGAGCTTCATGGCCCAGCAGGGATTTGATCCTGGGGTGTTCCAACCTCACTGAATCTCATATAGAGTGGTTAACTGGTTAGTGCGCGGGGTGGGTGTGTTCTTGTCCAGATACATTAGCCCTCCTTGGACCGGGGCTTAATCTGAGTCAGTGCTCAACCCCTAAACCACTTTTCCATGACAGTGCTCAGCTATGGCAGTAGTGAAGCAAAGTACCTCTGAGGGTGTGCAGAGTGCATTTCTTTTGCTGCTAAGTGATTATAGCCACCCTCAGCCATACATTAAGAACTAGGCCAAAGGGCATCCTGGTCAGAGGGTATAAGCTTTCCAACATGCTCAAAACCTTGGCGCCTCTCGTTATAGAAAAAAAACCCACTGTGCTTGAACATAAACAGTCCTTTTTAAAACAGGAGGTGGCTTGAGAGAGAGATTTCGCTTGCTGTGGTGTGGGCACACACATGCACACTTCTTTCTTCCTACTGTCACTTCTGACAGAGCTGGCAGTAGGTGAACATAAAGCCAAAAGCAAGCTGGACACCCTTCTTTTCATTCTTTCTCTCACCCTCTTTTCTTTATCACCTCTCATTTGTCTGGCCTTCCCTAGTAAAGGCCATGTCAAGTTACTGAACTGTAGAGAACTGCTAAGGATACACAACAGCTTTTGCAAAACTGAGTTTATTATGGAAACCTGATTCTTAGCTGATCTTTTGCCACTGGTCCTTGAACTCATTGGAGCCGGTGAATGTCACCTGGCAATTTACAGTGTGGCAGAGATTGCCTCCTTGCATCCAACTACAGAGCCAGAAACTTCAGCAAAGCACCCAAGAGATTCATCCCAATCTACTTTCTGCCCACTTGGTCCTGCCCTGTAGCTAGCGTGGGGCAAATGGGTGCACTGCCCTCCCCTAGAGCTGTGTTTTTCTCCCCACCCCCACCCCATTTTTTTTTTAAAAAATGTGTTTTTAATTTGTGACATGACAGTCTCCATTTAAATAATGACAGCTTGTTTTAAGAACAGGAGCAATTTAAGAATAGGACCCTCTGAAAAATTCAGTGAATAAGGTAGAGCGAGTGCACAACAAAAGCTTCATCTAGAAGAGCCCCCCAAACTATGCTCATTCAAGACTTTTCCCTGACTGAGGGTGGATTTTTCATTATCACAATCACCCTATCATTAAGGGATCCAGAAAAAAAGCTTATATAGTAACATGGCCATTGAGGAATTAAATATTAGAACTTTGTATTATGGATTGAGAGCCAGTATGGTGTAGTGGTTAGAGTATTGGACTAAAACCTGGGAGACCAGGGTTCGAATCCCCACACAGCCATGAAGCTCCCTGGGTGACCTTGGGCCAGTCACTGCCTCTCAGACTCAGAGGAAGGCAATAGTAAACCACCTCTGTCTGAATACTGCTTACCATGAAGACCCTATCTGGGATCAACTTGAAGGCAGTCCATTTCCATTTTGCATCACCCTAAGCTTGTGAGAAAGAATGACCTTGTCACTTCAGATGGACTTAGGAACACCCTATTTTAGGTAAGATTTCTATTTTAATCTCCAATCAGATAATTTTTTTTGAATGGTATGCTCCAAGCAACTGTGGTTGATACAATGTATCATGTTTAATGATGTCACTAGGGCCCGCCCCATGACATCACTAGGGCCCGCCCCCATTTTCTCAGGTTTTTGAATGGCTCTGACCTGGCAACCCTAGGGCGGGATGGCTGGCAAGCAAGCGAGTGGGGGATAGGCGAGTGAGCAGGGAAAGAGGGCAAGCGAGTGGGAGAAGAGGGCGAGCGAGCGAGCAGGTGGGAGAGGGTGAGCCGGTGGGGGGAGGGTGAGCGAGGGAGCAGGTGGGGGTGGAGGGCAAGTGGGCACAGGAGAGAGCAAGTGAGTGGGTGCGGATGGGCCTGCGAGCGGGCGGGCAGCTCCCCCCTGTGATCCACAGCAGGAAGCCTGCCACGGAAAAGGAGCACTACTCCCCCACCATAACAAGGGGCCCTTCAAGGGCCCCTGTGGCCAATGGGGCCCTCAGCCAGGACCCCACCTGGCCACCCTTTGGAGCCATCTCTGCCCATGACATTCAGATTAGCAAGCTAGGTAAATGTGGGCTGGATGGAAGAACTACAAGTGGCTATAGAATCGTATTCAAAGAGTGCTTATCAATGGTTCATTCTGAAACTGGCGGGAGGTAACAAAGCGGGGTACCGTAGGACTCAGTCCTGGCCCCAGTGCTCTTCAACATTTTTATCAATGACTATGATGAGGAGGTGCAGGGAATGCTTATCAAATCTGCAGATGACACAAAATTGGGAGGGATAGCTAATATGCTGGAAGACAGAAACAACATTCAAAATGATCTTGATAGGCTGGAGCATTGGCTGAAAACAACAGAATGAAATTTAACAGGGAATAAGTGCAAAGATCTACACCTAGGAAAAAGAAACCAAATGCACAGTTATAAGATGGTACTTGGCTTAGCTTTGCTACATGTGAGAAGGATCTTGGGATTGTTGTTGATCACAAGCTGAATATGAGTCAACAGTGTGGTGTGGCTGCAAAAAAGACAAAGGAGGGCAACAAGAATGATCGGGGACTGGAAACAAAGCCCTACGAGGAGAGACTGAAAGAACTGGGCATGTTTAGCCTTGAGAAGAGAAGACTGAGGGCAGATATGATAGCAGTCTTCAAGTACTTGAAAGGTTGGCACACAGAGGAGAGCCAGGATCTCTTCTCAATAGTCCCATAGTGCAGGACACGGAATAATGAGCTCAAGTTACAGGAAGCCAGATTTTGGCTGAACATCAGGAAAAACTTCCTAACTGTTGGAGCGGTATGACAATGGAACCAATGACCTAAGGAGGTGGTGTGCTCTCCATCACTGGAGGCCTTCAAGAGGCAGCTAGACCTGTCGGGTATGCTGTAATTTGGATTCCTGCACTGAGCAGGGGATTGGACTCGATGGCCTTATAGGCCCCTTCCAACTCTATGATTCTAATATGTGAGATGTTCCTGTAAGCAAGAAAAGGTTTTGGTCAGGGAAAGAGTTTCTACAAAATCATCCTGCTAAAGGTGAGAAATAAGCTGGTTCCCCCTTCCCTCCAGGGAAAAAAAGCCCACAACACATAAGAACATAAGAAGAGCCTGCTGGATCAGGCCACTGGCCCATCTAGTCCAGCATCCTGTTCTCATAGTGGCCAACCAGGTGCCTGGGGGAAGCCCACAAGCAGGACCCGAGTGCAAGAACACTCTCCCCTCCTGAGGCTTCCGGCAACTGGTTTTCAGAAGCATGCTGCCTCTGACTAGGGTGGCACAGCACAGCCATCACGGCTAGTAGCCATTGATAGCCCTGTCCTCCATGAATTGGTCTAATCTTCTTTTAAAGCCGTCCAAGCTGGTGGCCATTACTGCATCTTGTGGGAGCAAATTCCATAGTTTAACTATGCGCTGAGTAAAGAAGTACTTCCTTTTGTCTGTCCTGAATCTTCCAACATTCAGCTTCTTTGAATGGCCACGAGTTCTAGTATTATGAGAGAGGGAGAAGAACTTTTCTCTATCCACTTTCTCAATGCCATGCATAATTTTATACACTTCTATCATGTCTCCTCTGACCCGCCTTTTCTCTAAACTAAAAAGCCCCAAATGCTGCAACCTTTCCTCATAAGGGAGTCGCTCCATCCCCTTGATCATTCTGGTTGCCCTCTTCTGAACCTTTTCCAACTCTATAATATCCTTCTTGAGATGAGGCGACCAGAACTGTACACAGTATTCCAAATGCGGCCGCACCATAGATTTATACAACGGCATTATGATATCGGCTGTTTTATTTTCAATACCTTTCCTAATTATCGCTAGCATGGAATTTGCCTTTTTCACAGCTGCCGCACACTGGGTCGACATTTTCATCGTGCTGTCCACTACAACCCCGAGGTCTCTCTCCTGGTCGGTCACCGCCAGTTCCGACCCCATGAGCGTATATGTGAAATTAAGATTTTTTGCTCCAATATGCATAATTTTACACTTGTTTATATTGAATCGCATTTGCCATTTTTCCATCCATTCACTCAGTTTGGAGAGATCTTTTTGGAGCTCTTCACAATCCCTTTTTGTTTTAACAACCCTGAACAATTTAGTGTCGTCAGCAAACTTGGCCACTTCACTGCTCACTCCTAATTCTAGGTCATTAATGAACAAGTTGAAAAGTACAGGTCCCAATACCGATCCTTGAGGGACTCCACTTTCTACAGCCCTCCATTGGGAGAACTGTCCGTTTATTCCTACTCTCTGCTTTCTGCTTCTTAACCAATTCCTTATCCACAAAAGGACCTCTCCTCTTATTCCATGACTGCTAAGCTTCCTCAGAAGTCTTTGGTGAGGTACCTTGTCAAACGCTTTTTGAAAGTCTAAGTACACTATGTCCACTGGATCACCTCTATCTATATGCTTGTTGACACTCTCAAAGAATTCTAATAGGTTACTGAGACAGGACTTTCCTTTGCAGAAGCCATGCTGGCTCTGCTTCAGCAAGGCTTGTTCTTCTATGTGCTTAGTTAATCTAGCTTTAATAATACTTTCTACCAGTTTTCCAGGGACAGAAGTTAAGCTAACTGGCCTGTAATTTCCGGGAACACTTCTGGAATGTAGGGATATCTTTTGCTCCCTATGTTCCTTGCTCTTAATTTATATATACTGTTATCAATTTGCCCTCCAGAAAGACTGTTTATCTAAAGATTGGAATGCCAAGAAGCAAGATGTTAAGCATTCCCTGGTGTCAAAAAGTATGTGACTTCCTCTGCAGAATTTAAGTGATTTTGGTACAAAGTATGTCACCTTCATTTTCTTTCCAATGATCTAAACCAGGGGTGGAGAACCTTTGGGCCACCAGATGTTATTGAACTACCATCATTCCTGGCCATTGGCCATGTTTTCTGGGGCTGATGGGAGTTGTAGTTCAGCAACTTCTGGAGGGACAAATGTTCCCCACCCCTGATCTAAACCCAAGAGGGAGCCTTTTTTTATCCTGCAGTGCAGGCTCAGGGCCAGAACGACATATCTTGGTGCCCAGGGCACAGAATATGAAATGCGTCTCTAAGCCAACCCTGTATTTTGTGACATAAAACGTAACAACAGTTGTAATAAAATTATAAACCATGTTTCCAGGTTTGGATAAAACACAGTGAATATTCATGGATTATTCTCAGGAGGTCTGAATTTCAACAAGCTTTTTAAGCACAGACCTTTATCCCAGTCTACATCTGTACTGGAATTGTTTTTAAGATATTTTTATTGTATTATCATTTGCTTTTGGGAGAAAGGGTGGTATATAAATTTAATGAATGAATGAATGAATGAATAATAATGCATTCTTTTCCAGAGGTCTACATTTGTTGCTGACTCTGGAACTGGGAGAACTGCCAGCACTTGGTGCTTAAACCTTTTGATTTCTGATGAAATCCTCTGCAGGATTTACATCACTCTCATATTTTAGTACCAAATCCAATAATCTCACGGAACACATTATTCAAATTTTATTTTTTAAATATAGATTATGTGTATAACATTAATTATGATTTGGGTGCCCCCAGAATCAGGCATCCAGGGCAGGACTCCATTTACCTCACCCATGGACCACATTCCATCATGGTCAATTTTCCTGGGACTGCGTGCTATTGCAACATGCAATGCGGCCAGAGGCAAAATTAGGAGGAGCAAATCATTTACCTTGACTCTTACCTTTGTATAGTAGGCTACATTCTAGCCATGCAAAAGTCACACACTCTGGACAACCAAGAGGTATCTTCTCAGTTCAAGAGCATGTTCCAACCAGGCAAAAGCACTAGAGGAGGGCACAGAGGAGGGCTGATGGGGGCTGTGGCCTAGGGATAGGGATGTGGGCTGGGGAGGGCTGTGAGGGCTAGATAGCGAGACTTAGAGGGCCGCATTCACACACACTTGGGTCTGAGGCTCATCCCTGATCTAAAAGCTGCCTAGAGTTTGGAGCAGGTATTGTGCATGTGAAAAAGGTTACTTGCCAAGTAATCATGATAAATATTTTAATAAATCAACATACATATTCATTGAAAATTTCCAACTTGCCAGCAATTTGGCTTATGTCTGTCTGGCTGGGCTGGTCCTTCAAGAACTGTTTGATAGACAGAAATGGGTAAGCCAGTGGAACATTTTGTAGAAACAAGGCCAACAGGGCAGATGTGTATGAAGTGCATTAGCTGGACCCTTTTGCAGATTTATGTCCTTGCAAAGCAAAACTCTACAATAGGGCTATATAAGCAACACAACTGGCCAGGCTGGCAGCTTCATAACACTTTCATTGAAATAGATGATGTTAACCAGTGCTACAACATTCCCTAGCAACGTGTGGGCATTTGTTTACTTCTGCCTTGGGGTGAAAAAGTGAATCACTCTAATATTCACACAGCCAAGTCATTCCTTAGCAATGTCTCCCACCCAACAAGCAATCCAGCTAATCTCTGAAATTTGGTGCTACAGCCCATTTCATTCCAGGGACCTAAATATACATGCAACCAACAATTAATTGGGGATGGGGGGAGAAAGAGAGTGGTTAAGCCACACTCCATTCCAAAATATTACAAATAAAAAACAGTGTTCTGTAAAACTATTTTAAATCATCCAGTCATGAAATATACCAGGATGGGGAACCTGTGAGCTTCCAGGTGTTGCTAGATTTCAACTAGGGATGGGCAAATCTGTCGATTTTGGTTTACCTCAGTGTCTCATTTTTTCAGTTTTACATTCAGGTCTCCACATTTTCATATCATCTTGTGAATTCTTTTTTTTTTAAGTTCTCATGAAAATTCATCATTTTAGCATGATATTCTTCTAACAACAACAATAATAATAATATACACATTTCTGTATGAAACTTTGCTTAATATAAGCATTTTATATTTTCCTTAATGTACTTCTTTTTAATGTTATTTTCACTACTATACTTTACTTGACTGGAGAATAGCATTACAAAATTTGGAAAAGTGTGAATTTCTAAGGATGGCTGTGTTTCACTTTGCCCAGTGTTTTGGAAAGTGTGCTTTGGGTAGATTTGCCTTTAAATGCAAATGGCATTCAATCTGTCTCCCATCCCAAAACTTCAGCTGCCATCATCCCTGCCCACTGACCATGCTGCCCAGAGCTGATGTGAGTTGGGGTCCAACCCCATTGGGGTGGGGTCGCAGGGTACCCCTCTCTGACATATACACTATAATCATGTTTATTCATATTGGCTGTGTCCCAAACTATTTAAAGCCATTCGGCTAATATGAGGGCCGTTTACTGTTCCACTAAAACACTACAAATATTTTACTGTCGTCCAATACATCATCATCCTCAGTCCTCCTGTTTCCAATGTTCAGGCATGTGTGCCATTGCTCATGTATCCAAAATGGCACCACACACGCCCAAAGAGAATATAAGTAGACTTGGGGGAACCTAAAAGTTTGCAGAAGTACAAAAAAACCTAAGGGGAGGACCCCCCTAAAGCATACCCAATAAAGATTTTGCGTGCTCAGTGGCCACAGAATGTTGGATAGGAAACAGAAAGCAGAATCCTGGAGGAAGGCACTGAACAGGAACAGCCCACCCTGCAAGCTTTTGTTACAGGTCCCACTTGTTCATACCTAGTTCTGAACTACATTAAAAACTTTGGTGCAGTTTGCATAAAAACAATAAAAACAGACCATCAGAAGAGCCTGGGAGCTGGTTCAGACCAGAGGCCCACCTCCTCACCCAGCATCCTCATAGCCTGACCACTGTTGTCCATGCACTGGTAACCTCCAGGCTGGATTACTGTAATGCGCTCTATGTGGGGCTGCCCTTGAGGTTGGTCCGGAAGCTGCAGCTGGTGCAAAATGCGGTGGGGAGGCTGCTCACTGGGGCAGGGTATCACCAACATGTCACCCCGCTGCTGAAAGAATTGCACTGGCTGCCCATTTGCTACCAGGACAAGTTCAATGTTCTAGTTTTGGTGTACAAAGTGCTATACAGCTCGGGACCAGGATACCTGAAAGACCGTCTTACTCCTTATATACCCAGTCGATCACTGTGCTCTGCAGGTGAGGGTCTCCTGCAGATACCGTCTTATCAGGAGGTTCATTCTGCACAATATAGGAAATGGACCTTTAGTGTGGCGGCACCTATCCTATGGAATTCCCTCCCCTTGAATATCAGCCAGGCACCATCTCTGTTATCTTTTCGGTGCCTACTGAAGACTTTTCTCTTTCACCAAGCCTTTTAAGTTGAGACCTATCCCAGTCTGCGTCTGTGTTAGAATTGCTTGTTAATATGTGTTTTTTTAATAATATGTTTTAACCCTTTTTAAATGATGTTTTTAAAGCTTTTTTTAAAAAAGTTTTTAACGTTGTTTTGTTTTAATGTATTTTAAGGTCTGTTTTTATGATGTTTTAAAGTGTTTTTAGCATTTCTGTTTGCCGCCCTGGGCTTCTGCTGGGAGGAAGGGTGGGATATAAATCAAATAATAAATCAAATAAATAAATCAATGGTGGCCAACCAGATGCTTATGAGATGCCCACAAGCAGGACGTGAGTGCAACAGCACTCTTCCCACTTGTGACTCCCAGCAACTGGCATTCAGAGACTTACAGCCTCCGACAGTGGAGGCAGAGCGCAGCCATCAAGGTGAGTGGTCATTAATAGCCTTGTCCTCCATAGCTTTGTCTCGTCCTCTTTTAAACCATTCCAAGCTGGTGGCCATCATGA
Organism: Rhineura floridana; assembly: GCF_030035675.1. Lineage (NCBI taxonomy): Eukaryota > Metazoa > Chordata > Lepidosauria > Squamata > Rhineuridae > Rhineura > Rhineura floridana. Next base: position 11,809,727 of record NC_084487.1, read on the forward strand.
TCTCTTATGGGTGCAAATCCCACAGTTTAACCATGTGCTGTGTGAAGAAGTAGCCACTGATAGACCTATTCTCCATAAGTTTCATTCAATTTTACAGTCATCCAAGTTGGTGGCCGTTGCTACATCTCGCGGCAGCACATTCCTCAGCTTAACTAGGCACTGTGTGAAGAAGTCCTTTCTTTTGTCTGCTCCGTATATTCCCTGGGTATTCCCTATACAGCCTTACACGGCTTGGGACCACAATACCTGATGGAACGCCTTTGCCGACACGAACCCACCCGTACACTACACTCAACATCGAAGGCCCTCCTCCTGGTGCCTACTTCAAGGGAAGCTGGGAGTCTGACAACAAGGGAGAGGGCCTTCTCAGTGGTGGCCCCCAAATTATGGAATGACCTCTCTGATGAGGTGCCCCTGGCACCAACACTGTTATCTTTTCGGCACCAGGTCAAGTCTTTCCTCTTCTCCCAGGCATTTTAGCATGTGTTTTTTAAAAATATATATTTTAAATATGTTTTTAAATTTGAATATTTGTTTTTAGTGTTTTTAATTGTTGTAAACCTCCCAGAGAGCTTCGGCTATGGGGCGGTATACAAATGCAATAAATAAATAAATATTGTGGGGAAATGTTTTTAATTGCAGTGACTATTTGCATATCCAAATTGCAAAGTGTCCCTCAGGGCTAAGGGTTACGTTGGACACAAATGAAGCAGCAGGAGCAGCAGAGTGACCACATATCCAACTTTAAGGAGGACAGTCCTCTATTTGAAAGGCAATCAGAGGAGCATTCTCTGTTGGAAGGAGTCCTCTATATTGGAAGGGCTGTCCAGCCCAAGTCTGGTTTAAAGATAAGGAACCAGAAGAAGGAAGAGCAGAAGGCACCTTGAAGTCACCCATCCACAGTGAGCCCATCCTGGACAGCAGACAGAACAGGCATGTGGGTCACCTAGACACTACTTCACCCACAATGGCGAAATGTATTCTGATTTTACTGAAGATATCGGGTGCTTTCCAATGTCAGCCATACTCAGAATACTTCATTCATTCATTCATTATTTTATCTTCCTATTTGTTTAATCTATACACAGAACATATCATACAGAAAGCGGGATTGGACCAAGATGAAGGAGGTGTGAAAATTGGAGGGAGAAATATCAAAAATGTATGATATGCAGACGATACCATACTACTAGCAGAAACCAGTAATGATTTGAAATGAATGCTGATGAAAGTTAAAGAGGAAAGCACAAAAGCAGGACTACAGCTGAACATCAAAAAGACTAAAGTAATGACAACAGAAGATTTATGCAGCTTTACAGTTGACAATGAGGACATTGAACTTGTCAAGGATTATCAATACCTTGGCAGTCCTTAACCAAAATGGAGACAACAGTCAAGAAATCAGAAGAAGGCTAGGACTGGGGAGGGCAGCTGTGAGAGAACTAGAAAAGGTCCTCAAATGTAAAGATGTATAACTGAACACTAAAGTCAGGATCATTCAGACCATGGTATTCCCGATCTCTATGTATGGATGTGAAAGTTGAACAGTGAAAAAATTGGATAAGAGAAAAATCAACTCATTCGAAATGTGGTGGAGGAGAGCTTTGTGGATACCATGGACTGCGAAAAAGACAAATAATTGGGTGTCAGAACAAATTAAACCAGAACTATCACTAGAAGCTAAAATGAGGTTATCATACTTTGGACACATCATGAGAAGGCATGATTCACTAGAAAAGACAATAATGCTGGGAAAAACAGAAGGGAGTAGAAAAAGTGGAAGGCCAAACAAGAGATGGATTGATTCCATAAAGGAAGCCACAGACCTGAACTTACAAGATCTGAACAGGGTGGTTCATGACAGATGCTCTTGGAGGTTACTTATTCATAGGGTCGCCATAAGTCGTAGTCGACTTGAAGGCACATAACAACAAATTTATTATTTATTCATTTTACACCCTGCCCTTTCTCCCAAAGGAGCCCATGGCACCAAACACATCAATAGTAACAACATTCTAAAAACAGTTTTAAAACGTCACATTCTCTCAGGCAGTGATTTCAGGGCTGCTACCAGCCAGGAACAATGTCTTTCAGACATCAAATGTCTGGATGAATAGGAATGTTTTTTAAAAGCCTCCTGAAAGTCAATAATGAGGGAGGCAGACAGACATACCTCACCAGGAGAACTGCCACTGAAAAGGCCGTGCAATGGGTCAGTGCCAACCAGGCAGAGTAGATCAATGGGTGTACTCTGAGTAAACTGGATATCACTGTTAATCAATACGTATAAATCAGCATGTGCATAATTTATGCAACTTTTGTGATGTGTTGCTTCCTTTTCATGATGTGTAAGTCTAAGCAGCAGGGAGGAATAGGATAGGGAACACTTAACCCTTGCCTTACCTGCAACTTTTCTGTTCCAAATTATCTCCTGACCTGCTAACCTTCCATGGAATCCCCCCTGACAAAAGGTGTGTTGAAAACACATCTGGAATCCTGCCCCCCTGTGGCTGGAAGGAAACCAGAGAGCATGGAGAGGGTTAAGTCTGTGGTGGGCAACCTGATGTTGTTGAACTCTAACTCCCCATCTTCCCTGACCATTGGCTATGCTGGCTGGGACTGGTGGGAGCTGGAATCCAGCAACATCTGGAGGGCTAGAAGATCCCTACTCGTGGGTTAAGTGATTCCCAAACCCCAACAAGGTCCTCATTGCTTCTCACCTCCAAATCGCTCCTCTTTGAAGCTCTAATTTTGCTTTGAAGAAATGGCTGCTTCTTTTTGTTGCATGTGTTTGCGTATAACCTGCTGTTCAACCCAGGATGTCCTAGTGAATTTCACAGGCTTATTGAGTTAGGTGCCCGTGCGGTAAATCGCGGCATGTACCTTCCTTTGCACAAGACCCCAAGCAAAGCACAGAGAATATATGAATTTTATGGACGAAAGGTTAGAAAACAACCAATGGATTCCAGGAATATTACAATGAAATTGACCAAAGGGTTGGGCGTTGTGGAAGCTCCAAAGCAAATGAAGGAGTACAGGAAGAACCTGCCATAGACTGGATCAGACCACAGCTCCATTTAGCTCAGTATTGTCTACCCTGACTGGCAGTGTCTCTCTGAGGTTTCAGGCAGGGCGTCTCTCCCAACCTACCTGGAGATGCCAGGGATTAAACCTGTGAGCTTCTGCAGGCAAGGCAGGCACTGAGCTATGGCCCTTCCCTGAATATGCAAGCATTGTGTCCTCTGCTGCTTTGAAAGCTGAAAATGGAACAACTGCTATCTTAGACCAAACCAAGGATCTATTTACTGAACAATTCTATGTCTACTTGGAAGTAAGTCTTTTGGATGTCAGTGGGGCTTACTCTCAAGTAAGTCTGCATAGGATGACAATTTAAATCTAGTATTTTGACTAACCAGACTGACTTAAATTCTAAACTCGTCCAAATGTGTTCCAGGGCGGCGCAAAACAGTACAAAACATTACAGTACAATAAAACAGCACGATCTCATCATGTATCCTTCAGAACCGTATAAAACGGAGAGGCAACAAAAAGTATATAAAGCAAGCAGGAACCACCTATGAAGTTCCTCTGTTGTTTATCTTCAGTATCTCACATACTCCAAGATACACTGCAGCTGAAAAGGGAGGTTCCATTGAGTTGTCTGGGTTAGCATTATTCACACTTAATTTTTTATTCATACTTAATTTTTACCTGGTGTAACTGCCCCCCCATCAAAGTGTAGCAAGAAATAGGAGAAGCTTCCCCGAGCTGAATTTCCCCTACAACTGATAAAAACACAGGAACCCCTTTAGAGCCTGAAACCTGCCAACCCTACATTAACATGAGGGCTTGCTTGCATGCAAAAGTCTTGTTTCTTTTGTTTAGCTCAGGTTGCCACCTTTTTCTTTTTTTTTTAGCAGCCCTACCCCTTTGTTTTTAACTGCAGCTTGACACACAGGAGAAAAAAAGCCAGTGGACCTTTTACCCACCAGGCTAGGGAAAACTTTGCCTACTAAATTATGTCGGATTGCTCTTGAAGGCAAAGGATCAGAGCCCCATCCATGCCTCCCAATTCCTCTGCTTCATGCCCATTAACAGACTATACGAGACAGCCACAAATCCCCAGCAATAATGAATCCAATTATTCTTTTTCTTTTCTTTTTTTAAAAAAAGCTTACATTGTCAATGAGGTTGTAATCCAATATCTCAGCCTCTTCCAGGTCCCTCGCTAAGAGTTCGGGATCTTGCTGTCCACAAATAACCGAGAGACCACAGCAAAGCCATATCAGCCAGATCATGGTGAAGAGAGCAACCCCCAAACTCAGAGGAACTGGGTGAGAGAAGATGGAAAGAGGGGGGAAAGTGTCTTATTTGCTGCGGCTGCAGCCTGCAGCTCCCTGGGATGTGGAAAGCATCTGACAGGAGTCTGCTTGGCTGCCTGCCTCGCCCTTCTCTCCTCCCCGGACCAGCCTCTTTGCCAGAGTTCATAGCCAAGGCTGGGGTTTCCTTGCTTGAGTTTAATTTACCAGAGAGGAAAAGAAAACCTGCTCCTGCTGGATTTGCTGATAAAGTCCGGTGCTCTGGAGTTCTGCCTGCCTCAGCCAAGGTCCAGGGTTTCATTTCTTCCAGATTCAGCTCAGTTTAGGGATGGGGGAGAAATTCAATTCAGTTGCATTTAAAGGCGAACCTACCAGATTTGCTCTTTCTGAAACAATATAGTAGGGCCCCGCTTTACAGTGCTTCGCTTTACAGCGATTCACTAATGCAGCGGCTTTCAATTAGGGAAAGTCCCCGCATTAAGGTGCTTGTTCCACTTTTACGGTGGTTTTTTTCTCGTCGTGCGCCATTTTGATGCCATTTTGGTGCGATGCGCCCCATTATCGTCAATGGGGTTCCGCTTTATGGTGATTTCTGCTTTACGGCGGGGGTCCAGAACAGAACCCGCCGTATAAGCGGGGCCCGCCTGTATGCAAACCAAAACACAGACATCCTTTGAAATTTGCACTTCTCTGAATTTTGCAATGCAGTTCTCCAGGGAAGTAATGTGTGCAAAAATATATATATACTGGAGTGCAGTGTATATGCACAGTAACTGCCTATATTATTGAAAATAGCATACAAAATGCATTGTATTAAGGGGAATGGTTTTGCAAAGATGGGTATATTAAGCAAAATTGTGTTAAAATGTGTATATCAGGAGAAATTCATACTAAAATTCACCTGCATTGAGCAGGGGGTTGGACTTGATGTCCTTATAGGTCCCTTCCAACTCTACTGTTCTATGATTCTAACATGCTGTTGAATTTTCATGAGGACTTTTTTAAAAACAGAATTCGAAAACTGATGTGGAAATTTGACTGGGAAAATGAGAGAAAACCCCAAACAGACAGATTCACCCCTACCTAGTCCCAGATGCCTCAGGCTCTTCTTGTGGGCTTCCCTGTGGGGCATCTGGTTGGCCACTGTGAGAACAGGACGCTGTACTAGATGGGCCGCTGGCCTGATCCACCAGGGCTCCTTTTACGTTGTTATGCTCTGTTTTTCTCCTCTCTTCTCTTTCCTACTCTTCTAGTCTCCTCTTTCTTTTTCTCAGCCGCTTCCTCCTCTCAAAGACAGCAACCTCTAAACAAAAATGTATGCCAACTAAATGGCGGTGTTGCTAGTGAGGCAGCTGACATTGTGCTGTGGCCCAGCCTCGTCTGGTGTCTGCACCCGGCATCCTTGGGTCGCTGCTAGGGCCCAAGCATCCCACCCATGCTGCTGATAGGTCCAGGCTTACTAAGTGGCAGCAGCGAGCAACTGGAAAACCACCATGCTCCAAAGAGATGGTACATCAGGATGTCTTTGGAGAACTGCAGCGGGGAAGAAAACTGTAATTATCTGTTGCACTGTGACTGTTCTGTTGCTGCTGTTCACCACTATCTGCTGCCAGTAAGGTAACCGAGGAGGGGGGGAACACGCATAGTGTAACAAACCCACCAAAACATTAAAACGTAAGAAAAGATCTTCGATGGATCTTGCCAAAGGCCCATCTGGTCCAACATCCTGTTCTCACACTGGCTAATCTGATGCCTATGGGAAGCCCAGTAGCAGGATCTGACTGCAAGAGCACTCTCCGCACCTGCCATTCCTAACAACTGGTATTCAGAGGAATTGTTCCTCTGACAGGGAAGGGAGAACATAGCCGTTGTAGCTTGTAGCCATTGATAGCCTTATCCCCCCCCCTTTTTTTGTCTAAACTCCTTTTAAATGCACGCAAGTTGGTGGCCATTACTGCCTCCTCTGGGAGCAAATTCCAGAGTTTAGCTATGTGCTGTGTGAAGAAGCAGCCATTGATAGACCTGTTCTCCATAAGTTGCAGGAAGCCAGATTTCAGCTGAACATCAGGAAAAACCTCCTGTTAGAGCAGTACAACAATGGAACCAGTGACCTAGGGAGGTGGGGGGCTCTCTAATACTACGGGCATTCAAGAGGCAGCTAGCTGGACAGCCACCGGTCAGGGATGCTTTACCTTAGATTCCTGCATTGAGCAGGGGGTTGGACTAGATGGTCTTACAAGCACCTTCCAACTCTACTGTTCTATGATTCCATTCTCCTGGTCTCCCTCCTACCTTATCACATGATTTTTATGACAGTCATAACCTTGTGATATCCCACACTGTGAAGTATATGATTAAAAAAACCTTTTGTCATCTCTGTATACTCTGAAAGGGACTTTAGTGTAAAGTTTTCTTCTGCATATGAGCTCCAGCCTCATTTATTTCATAATTTTGAAGCATCCTTTATCATTTTATTGATTTATGTCATTTTTCCTGTATTATGTATATGGCATTGTATATTGTTTTGCTTCCACTTTCCCTAATTTCTGTATTATAAAAGTTATAATAAAAATTTTGTTGTTGTTATGTGCCTTCAAGTCGATTACGACTTATGGCGACCCTATGAATCAGTGACCTCCAAGAGCATCTATCACGAACCAGCCTGTTCAGATCTTGTAAGTTCAGGCCTGTGGCTTCCTTTATGGAATCAATCCATCTCTTGTTTGGCCTTCCTCTTTTTCTATTCCCTTCTGCTTTTTCCAGCATTATGGTCTTTTCTAATGAATTATAATCTTTTTTTAAAAAAAAAAATCTGTAGCTTGACATGTTTTAGCAGAGTTCAAGGCAGCAAAGGACAATAACATAAAAAAAACAACTGAACAAACTTCTAAAAAAAAGAGAGAATATAAAAAATGGGTGAGGAGACGGGAAAAAGCCCAAACAGCTAACTGAAGCCAATTCATTTGCATAGCTTCCAGCTCGATAAAGCAAGTAGTTTTAAAAAGCCAGCACACTTACGGCTCAAAGACCTCTGAGAGTAAACGGTAGGTCCAGTTTTTTGGGAAATGGTGCAGGAGGAAAGGATCCATCTCCTTCTCCAGCACAGAGGTCCCAGTCCAGATTAGCCCCCCACCCTGCATTTGGTGCTCAAAACAGGAGTGATGTTTCATGATACTCAATTCCCACATTCTCTGTACTCCTCTAGGAAGAGAGGAAGCTGCCATTGAGACATCTCAGTATTGTCAACACTGACAGGCAGCAACTCCCCATGGTTTCAGACAGGAGTGTTTCTCAGACCTCCCTGGAGATTGGACCGGTGTGCGTCTGCATGCAAAGCAGATGTTTTACCACAGAGCTGCAGCCTTTCCTCTCTCTTCTTTCTGTCTCCCTCTCTTCTTTTGATATTTAAGAAACCCTTTCAGAACAGCTGTTTGGTTTGGCACAGCATGATTCACAATGAGAATCTGTGGGTGAGCGTTTAAATTGTGCTCATTGGCTGGGACCGTCGAGCAAGTCTGTGCCAAAACCGACAGGTATGTACCCTGACTGGGTACATGTTCATCCGCATGACACGTTTGCATAGAGAGGTGCGCCCTGCAAAGTTTCATATGTACTCTGTAATGAAATGTCTGCACATTTCCACTCCAAAGCAAGGATGTGGGCTGTTTATGGCAACATCTGCCTTTCCACATCAGCAGTCGGCAACTGGCTCCTTTGGGCCAAATAAGAATACTCACACCCACTCCTTACATGCTAGCTTATTCCACCACCAGCTGCTACTTCTGCCTTAGAGTCAACTGCATACCAGCAGGGGAAATATTGTTAGAAACTGTGAGCGGGAATTCCTTGTCTCAATTCATTCTCACGCTTGTATGAAGTTCTCTATGAGCAGCCTTGCCAACTGACTAGAAAACCCAACCTGGCCTGTCCTTGCATTTTTAACAGCAGTCTGATGTTCCCAAAATCAGTATGTGAAGCATGAAATATGATCACTAATGATTTTGAAGTCTGTTGATGGTACGTGGGTTTTTTTGCTGCTGAGGTTCTTGGTCCTATTTTATTGGGTCTATTTGATAGGTTCTTGTATGTCTTTGCATTGTTCCTTTTTCTGCATTTAAGTTATGCCTTATGCTCTGTGGCAAAACTGAGCCAGTTTGATGTAGCGGTTAGAGGACCTGGGAGGTGACAGTTCAAATCCCCACTCAAGGTGCAAATCCCTACTGAGCCATAAAGCTCACAGGTAACCTTGGGCAAGTCACTATCTCTCAGCCTAACCTACATCACAGGGTTGTTGTGAGGATAAAATGGGAGGGAGGAGAACTATGTATGTCCCCTTTAGCTTCTTGGAGGAAAGGTAGGATATAACATCATCATCATCATCGTCAATAACAACAACGTCTTTCCATACCTTGATCTTTTTAACTAGAGATGCCAGGGGTCAAACCTTTGGCATGCAAAACATATGCTCTACCATCCCAGGTAGTCCTGCATTTTGTGTAGTGTGTAACATGGCTAGTAGAAAGGGCAAAACAGTGGTGGTGATGGTTATGATTGATTTATTATTACATTTCTGTACCACCTTTCCTCCCAGGAGCTCAAGATGGCATATGTGGTTGTTTATTATTATTGTTGTTGTTGTTTAGATTTGTTAGGGCTTGTTAGCTGAAGGTCTCCAACTGACTCACAACACTGTTAAAAACAAAAATAAGTACATTGTACCATAAAAACTAAACAATAACACCTAAACAACCCCTATGCAGCCACAGGAAGTTTTGGCAACATATTATTATTATTATTATTATTATTATGTGCCTCCAAGTCGACTACGACTTATGGCGACCCTATGAATCTGTGACCTCCAAGAGCATCTGTCATGAACCACCCTGTTCAGATCTTGTAAGTTCAGGTCTGTGGCTTCCTTTATGGAATCAATCCATCTCTTGTTTGGCCTTCCTCTTTTTCTACTCCCTTCTGTTTTTCCCAGCATTATTATATTTTCTAATGAATCATGTCTTCTCATTATGTGTCCAAAGTATGATAACCTCAGCTTCATCATTTTAGCTTCTAGTGATAGTTCTGGTTTAATTTGTTCTAACACCCAATTATTTGTCTTTTTTGCAGTCCATGGTATGCACAAAGCTCTCCTCCAACACTACATTTCAAATAAATTGATTTTTCTCTTATCCGCTTTTTTCACTATCCAACTTTCACTTCCATAAATAGAGATCGGAAATACCGTGGTCTGAATGATCCTGACTTTAGTGTTCAGTGATACATCTTTACATTTGAGGACCTTTTCTAGTTCTCTCACAGCTGTCCTCCCCAGTCCTAGCCTTCTTCTGATTTCTTGACTGTTGTCTCCATTTTGGTTAATGATTGTGCCAAGGTATTGATAATCCTTGACAAGTTCAATGTCCTCATTGTCAACTTTAAAGTTGCATAAATCTTCTGTTGTCATTACTTTAGTCTTTTTGACGTTCCGCTGTAGTCCTGCTTTTGTGCTTTCCTCTTTCACTTTCATCAGCATTTGTTTCAAATCATTACTGGTTTCTGCTAAGAGTATGGTGTTGTCTGCATATCTTAAATTATTGATGTTTCTCCCTCCAATTTTCACACCTCCTTCATCTTGGTCCAATCCTGCTTTCCGTATGATATGTTCTGTGTACAGATTAAATAAATAGGGTGATAAAATACACCCCTGTCTCACACCCTTTCCGATGGGGAACCAGTCAGTTTCTGCATATTCTGTCCTTACAGTAGCTTCTTGTCCAGAGTATAGGATGCGCATCAGGACAATCAGATGCTGTGGCATCCCCATTTTTTTTAAAGCATTCCATAGTTTTTCATGATCTACACAGTCAAGGGCTTTGCTGTAGTCTATAAAGCACAGGGTGATTTTCTTCTGAAGTTCCTTGCTCCGTTCCATTATCCAACGTATGTTTGCAATATGATCTCTGGTACCTCTTCCCTTTCTAAATCCAGCTTGGACCTCTGGCATTTCTTGCTCCATATATGGTAACAGCCTTTGTTGTAGAATCTTGAGCATTACTTTACTTGCATGAGATATTAAGGCAATAGTTCGATAATTACTGCATTCCCTGGGATTCCCTTTCTTTGGAATTGGGATGTATATGAAACACTTCCAGTCTGTGGGCCATTGTTTAGTTTTCCATATTTCTTGACAGATTTTAGTCAAAATCTGGACAGATTCAGTCTCAGTAGCTTGTAGCAACTCTATTGGTATGCCATCTATCCCTGGTGATTTGTTTCTTCCAAGTATTTTAAGAGCAGCTTTCACCTCGCATTCTAAAATTTCTGGTTCTTCATCATATGGTTCCTCCATGAATCTGTCATCCTGGCATCTCTTTTATAGAGTTCTTCAGTGTATTGCTTCCATCTTCCTTTTATTTCATCTCGGTCAGTCAGTGTGTTCCCCTGTTGATTATTCAACATCCCTACTGATGGTTTAAATTTCCTTTCATTTCTCTAATCTTTTGGAACAGGGCTCTTGTTCTACCCTTTTTGTTGTCCTCTTCTATTTCTATACAATAACTATTGTAATAGTTCTCTTTGTCCCTACATACTAGTCGTATTGTTGCATTTAGGGTTCTGACTCTGTTTCTATCTCCTTTTGCTTTTGCTTTCCTTCTCTCTTTAACCATTTTAATAGTTTCTTCAGTCATCCATTGAGGTCTTTCTCTCTTTTTAACTAGAGGTATTGTCTTTTTGCATTCTTCTCTGATAACATCTCTGACTTCATTCCATAGTTCTTCTGGTTCTCCGTCAACTAAGTTTAAAGCCTCAAACCGGTTCCTTATTTAATCTTTATATGCTTCTGGGATGTTATTTAAATTGTATTTTGGCATTATGATTGCTTTGTTGTTCTTCTTTAGCTTTACTCTGATCTTCGATATGACCAGTTCATGATCTGTACCACAATCTGCTCCTGGTCTTGTTTTTGCAGAAAGTATGGAACTTCTCCATCTTCTGCTACGAATTATATAATCAATTTGATTCCTATATTGACCATTTGGTGATGTCCATGTGTACAGTTGTCTTTTCGGTTGTTCAAAAAATGTGTTCGCAAGAAACAAATTATTGTCTTCACAGAATTCAATAAGTCTTTCTCCTGCTTCGTTTCTGTCTCCTAGGCCCCATTTCCCCACAATTCCTAATTCTTCTCTGTTCCCTACTTTTGCATTCCAATCCCCCATGCTTATCAGCAAATCTTGTTTTGGTGTGTGATCAATTTCTTCCTGTACTTCTGTGTAAAACCTCTCCAATTCCTCTTCTGCGTTTGCTGTTGGAGCATAGACTTGGAAGATGGTTATGTCGATAGGTTTCCCGTTTAATCTCCTTTATATCACTCGCTCAGACCTTGCATTGTAGCTCCTAACTGTTCTTGCTACATCACTTCTCACTATTAAAGCAACCCCATTTCTTCTTAATTTCTCATTTCCTGCATAAAATATTTTGTAGTTGCCTGATTGGAAATGTCCCATTCTCGTCCATTTTAGTTCGCTCACACCAAGTATTGTAATGTTGATGCATCCCATTTCTTGCTTGACAATTTTTAACTTTCCCTGGTTCATGCTTCTCATATTCCATGTTCCTATTGTGTGCGTCGTACAACTCTGGACTCTGCTATCACATCTGTGCGCATCTGCCTCTGGTCTTCCTTTCAGCTTTGACCCAGCTGCATCATTAGTCACAGCGCTACTCGTACTTGTCCTTTGTTCTTCCCCAGTAGCTCGGCGAATGCCTTCTGACCTGGGGGTCTCATCTTCCAGCACTATCTCGTGTTGCAATTTGGATACTCTGTTCATAGGGTTTTCATGGTAAGAGATATTCAGAGGTGGTTTACCACTGCCTTCCTCTGAGTTTGGATGCATCTTAGTCTGGTGTCTCAGCTTTGACAATTCCGCCATGGGTGACCCTGCCTCTTGGTCTAGACTCCTGACGGCATTGCTCTCAGCTTCTTCAACACACTCAAACCCCCTCACCACGTTAAGGTGTACATCCGAAGAGGGAGATTATTATTATTATTATTATTATTATTATTATTCTTCACTTGTTACCTGAAGTTCTCCAAGCGACTTACAGCACTGTTACAAACAAAAACAAATATACTATAAAAATAAAACAGTAAATCAACCACACACCCCATACAGCCACAAGAAGCTTTGGAAGCATAGTAATAACGGACAGCAACATCTCAATCTAGCAAATGCCTGGGGGGAAAGGTAAGTCTTTACCTGGTGTCGAAAAGATGCCAAGGCAGGAGCCAGGTGGACCTCACTGGAGAGCATATTCCACATACAGGGAGCCACAACTGAAAAGTCCCTCTCCCTAGTCACCAACTCCCATCAGCCCCAGCAAGTATAGCCAAAGGCCGGGGAAGATGGGAGTTGTAGTTCTGCAGGACCAAAGGTCACACATACTGTGTTATTTCACTAGTTCAAAATAATAAACAAAACTGCATTCTATGAGCCACTTGGTGAAAGCACTTGTAACATTTGCAATGGCAGGGAGACAATAGAGTAGCTGGAGGTTCCTCAGGAGTAGGGAGGGGAAAGAAATTCAATTCAGTTCACATATAAGGCAAACCTACCTAACTTCCACTTTCTGAAACAAGATATGAACTAAAACAGCAATACTTCAAATTTTGCACATCTCCAAATTTTTCAGTGCTCCAGGCAAGTAATTACAAAAATGCATATATTAGGGTAAACTGTGCATATAAATGCATATATTACTGAAAACAATATACACAAATGCATTGTAATAGGCAAAATTGCACACAAAAATGTATTAGGAGAAATTCACACTGAATGAATTTCTGATGAATTTTCATGAAGATTTTTAAATTTCTCCTAACACACACCTAATGCACACATTGCAAACTGATGTGGAAATGTGAATAATTGATGGCTGGAAAACGAAACCAAAATTGACAGATTGGCCCATCCCTACGCAGCGGTCAGGATCATGGAGCCAGGATGCTGCATGCACACAGAGGGCTTCCAGAGTCAGGGTGTTCGTTTGTTGTTTATGCTATTTCTAGGAATGCCCTATACCCTTGGGTGGCTTGCCGGGATGAAAGCAAACAAAATTAGGGGTTAGATTACTTTATTTGCAAATGCATGTGTAAAATCTGAAAACCGTACATTTCCCCCTTTAGACAACATGGGGAAGTATAACTGAGCACATCATGCCACCTACTGGTGCCCTGGGTTAGTACTGGCAATAACAAAAAAAGTCACAGGGACAGGGCTGATGGTATTTATTTTGCAAAGTCCCCAGAGGATGACAACTCCCATCATCACTGGCCATGCTGGCAGAAGCTGATGGGAGCTGGAGTGCAACAGCATCTGGAGGGCCACAGGCTCACTACCCTGTGTAAGGGGACCCCCTAATGAGCCTTTGATCATCAGGATCTCTCTTGTTTTTAAGGCTGCTTGCTTGCTTGTTTTATTAACTTCAAAGCGGTGCCTGGGGCTTCCAATTTGATCAGGTCAGCTGTGCCGGGGGAGGGGGTGCTTCACTCAGGCCTATGGGAAGAGGGATCTTAAGCGGGAAAAAGCTCCTGTCAGCTTCACAATAAGGAAAATACAGTTATAGATGGTATATGTGTTTCCCTCTCTCGTAAGGCTTATAGCAGCTTGGGGAGAGGGCAGAAGAAAGGATTATACACCCCCTTCCACAGGCCTGTTGCCTCCAATTAAATTATGCCCAAAGGAGATGTGGCATGTGTCACATAGTTCAGCTTTGTCAGTGGTGGCTGGTCCATTAGAGTTGTGGTGCCTAGAGTGCCAAACTGGGGCCTGGTGGACCAGGGTTCAAATCCCGGTTTGGCCATGAAGCTCACTGGGTGACCTTAGCCCAGTCATTGTCTCTCAGTCTATCCTACCTCACAGGATTGTTGTGAGGATAAAATCAGAAGGGGGTGAGCCATGTTTGTACGCCACCTTGAGGTCCTTGGAGGAAAGGTGGGATATAAATGTACACACACACACACATGAAGTGGGCCTTTAGTGTTGTGGCACTGGACCTTTGGAATTCCCTCCCCTTAAATATTAGACAGGCACCATCTCTGTTATCTTTTCGGAGCCTACTGAAGACCTTCCTCTTTCAACAAGCCTTTCAAGTAGAGATCTTATATATATAAGTTGGAAGGGGCCTACAAGGCCATTGAGTCCAACCCCCTGCTCAATGCAGGAATCCAAATAAGGCATTCCCGACAGATGACTGTCCAGCTGCCTCTTGAAGGCCTCCAGTGTCGGAGAGCCCACTACTTCTCTAGGTAATTGGTTCCATTGTCGTATGGCTCTAACAGTTAGGAAGTTTTTCCTGATGTCCAGTCGAAATCTGGCTTCCTCCAACTTGAACCCATTATTCTGTCCTGCACTCTGGGACGATTGAGAAGAGATCCCGGCCCTCCTCTGTGTGACAACCTTTCATGTACTTGAAGAGTGCTATCATATCCTCCCCTCAGTCTTCTCCAGGCTAAACATGCCCAGTTCTTTCAGTCTCTCCTCATAGGGCTTTGTTTCCAGCCCCCTGATCATCTTTGTTGCCCTCCTCTGAACCCGTTCCAGAGGGATATATATATATCCCTCTTCCTTAGTCTCAGTGTTGCCCTTAAAGAACTCAATAGGGAGGAGGACAGGGACAGAAGTAGAATGTGTTGGCTCTGCCTGTCATTGGCTCTGGCTCCGCCTCCCACTTAGGGTTCCCTGCTTTCTGTCCCACTGGGCATCACCCACCACTAGGGATGGGTGCGAATTTCGATTCAGTTTGCATTTCAAGCAGAATTTATCAAATTCGTAATTTCCGAAACCATATGAGAACCGAAACACAGCCATCCTTTGAAATTCGCATTTATTAGAATTTTGGGATGCAGTTTGCCAACTAAACACCATTTACAAAAGTGCATATATTAGGGGAAAGTGTGCATAAAAATGAATACACATGTGAAAATAACATGCAAAAAGGCATGAAATGAGAAACGGCTTGCAAAAATGTGTATCTTTGTCGAAACTGCCTACAAAAATGTGTTTATGTGGAGAAATTCGCACTAAAATGGTGGAGAATTTTCATGAGGATTTTTTTTTAAAAAAAATTGCAGATTGCTGCAGAAATGTGGAGAACTGAATTTAACAATGGAAAAATGAGAAACTGAGAGAACCGAAACTGACCGATCTTTCCATCCCAATGCGCCACTTACCCTCCTGCAGCTGGTCTTCTTTTAATTAGCTGGTGGGGAGGGCTGAGCCAGATCAGTACCATGGCATCAGGGAACATACATTGCCCCTCACCGCAGTCTGGATTGCAGCTGCCCTTCTCCCCTGCCTGCGATTCTCAATGGGAGGAAATGTCCAGTTATAGGAACCTTGTGTGGGGGAACCCAGAAACAGCCCAAGGAGGACTGAGCATGCTCAGTTGCCGTGGAATGCTGTCCAACTGGGAGGAGGAAAATGGAATGGACTGATTGAAATCCTGCAGGGGCAGCCCTCCATGCTGCCACATTTTGTTGCAGGTCCCCCACTGGTATCTACTAATGAGAAGACCATTTGATTGATGTTACCAGCTTGGTCGTACCTGGTCTGTGTTGTTCCATTTGTAGAATGTTTCCCTCCTTCTAACTCCCCCGTCCCCTCCGCCCCCGGCCATGCTGATGCCCCCCATGGCCTCCTCAGCATGTGACTCAGTCCAAAGGCATAGGGCAAAACTACAAGGCAAAACAGAGCAGAGCCTATCCAAAGCCGAGCCATTATCAGAGGATGCCAGCATGGCGAAGCCGCTGTTTGCACAACCCCTAACCCCATGCCCCCACTTGCAGTGCCGGACAAATATTTGCCCAGGTCCGACCAAAGTTAGCATTTCTAAAGAGCCTTCAAAATACTATAGAGAGCCTTCTGTGGCTGTTTTCTCTTCCCCCTTGAACTTGGTTCAGCAGAGCAGAGGGATCCGTCATCTGGCCTACATGCTCACCACTCTCGGGAAGGGGACAAAATGAAACCTCTCACTTGCTTCCTGGTGCTGCTCTTTGCTTCGGAAACATGGGGCCTTGATTTAATCACAGAGGTAAGCATCCATTTCCATCAAGGGCCCCCGCCTTCTAAAACTATAGAGAGCTGACCTAAAAGTCAACTAGATTAAGAATTTGTTTTCCCCTCTGTACTTGTCTGCAAACTTCACAGCACACATCTATTAGAGGTCTACTAAGAAGTAAGTCCCACTGAGTTCAGTGGGGCTTATTTTGAGATAAGTGGGCATAGGATTGCTGTCTTAATTAGCATAATTGTTTCAACTAAGCTTCAACCAGTTTAAACAGTGAGTTAATCAACTAACAAAACCATCCAATACATGTGCCTGAACACATGGGAGTTGATACCTGAGCTTGTGTTTTTCCTCCTTCCAATCTCTTTTCCTTTTGTGTCATGTCTCTTAGATTCTGAGCCTGAGGGCAGGGAGAGTTTACTCAATTATATTAGTAATCACTCTGGGATCATGTTTTTGGCTAAAGAGTAGGATAAGAGTGCTAATGCTAACAACAAAAACAATAATATCTATTCAGAAGCAAGCTGATTGAGTTCAGTAGGGTTTCTTTCCAGATAAGTGTGCATAGGATTTCAGCCTAAAGCTTTAATTATAGGAGGCCAATTTGTTGAATCATAGAAGAGTAGAGTAGGAGGGGTCCTATAAGGCCATCAAGTCTAACCCCCTGCTCAATGCAGGAATCCAAGTTAAAGCATACCCGACAGGTGGCTGTCCAGCTGCCTCTTGAATACCTCCAGTATTAGAGAGCCCACCACCTTCCTAGGTCATTGGTTCCATTTTCGTACCGCTCTAACAGTTAGGACGTTTTTCCTGATGTTCACCTGAAATCTGGCTTCCTGTAACTTGAGCCTGTTATTCCATGTCCTGCACTCTGGGAAGATTGAGAAGAGATCCTGGCCCTCCTCTATGTGACAACCTTTAAAGTATTTGAAGAGTGCTATCATATCTCCCCTCAATCTTCTCTTCACAAGGCTAAATGCTTTGGGGAAAATGGTAAATGTTTTTTGGGGGAAATAATTTGGTGGGGTTGAGACACACTTGATTATTTATTACTACTTATTTATCATACTTTTATTCCAAAGTTCTGAGGGCAGCAAACAAATTTATCATTTCTAAAGAGCCTTTTATCTTCATAACACCGTTGGAGGTAGGCTTGGCTGAGAAAAGTAACTGGCCCACTGAGCGTCTTGGTTTGAGGCAAGGATTTGAACCTGGATTGCTCCAGTCCAGATCTGACAGTCTAGGCATTCCACCACAATTGTTTTGGTTCTGCTGAGGTACTGAAATAATAAAAAAAGCACATTCTTAAAGACAGAACAATGGCTTTATCCCAGTCTGCATCTGTGCTGGAATTGCTTTTCAAGATGTTTTTCAAGATGTTTTTGAGATGTTGTGTTTTAATATGTTTTTAAATATGTTTTGTTTTAATAGGGTTTAAAGTATTTTGTTTTTAAGATATTTTAAAGTGTTTTTAGTGTTTTTGTTTGCCACCCTGGGCTCCTTCTGGGAGGAAGGGCAGGATATAAGTTCAATAAACAAACAAACAAACAGTTTTTATTTATTTATTTATTATTTGATTTATATCCCGCCCTTCCTCCCAGCGTAAATAAATATGCAAGGGTCTCAGAGCAATTTGCAAGATGCCCCTCACTTTTTTCTCTTCACAACAGCCCTGTGAGATAGTTTAGGCTGAGAGAAGATGATGACTGATCCAAGATCACCCCACGAGCTTCCTAGCTGTGTGCAGATTTGAACTTAGGCCTCCCCAATCTCTGTCCAACACTAACTCAGCGGAAGCCAACAGAATGCTCTCCAGATGTTGCTGGGCTACAACTCCCATCACCCCTGACGATTGGCCATGCCGGCTCGGGCTGATGAAAGTTGTAGTGCAACAACACCTGGAGGGCACCATGTTGACGACCCCTGCTTGAAACGCAACACCCCACTGGCTCACTAATTAAGTTAATTTTAACATGGTTCCTTTATCTCAGACGCCTTTCAGTGTCTCAAAAAAGGCAGCTGCATTGAAATTTCAATAATAAGTTAATTTAAATATAAACAATTGTTGTTATGTGCCTTTAAGTTGACTACGACTTATGGCGACACTATGAATCAGAGGCCTCCAATAGCATCTTTCATGAACCACCCTGTTCAGATCTTGTAAGTTCAGGTCTGTGGCTTCCTTTATGGAATCAATCCATCTCTTGTTTGGCCTTCCTCTTTTTCTACTCCCTTCTGTTTTCCCCAGCATTATTGTCTTTTCTAATGATTCATGTCTTCTCATGATGTGTCCAAAATATGATAACCTCAGTTTCATCATTCTAGCTTGTAGTGATAGTTCTGGTTTAATTTGTGCTGACACCAAATTATTTGTCTTTTTTGCAGTCCATGGTATCCGCAAAGCTCTCCTCCACCACATTTCGAATGAGCTGATTTTTCTCTTATCCAATTTTTTCACTGTCCAACTTTCACATCCATACATAGAGATGGGGAATACCATGGTCTGAATGATCCTGACTTTAGTGTTCAGTGATACACCTTTGCATTTGAGTAATTTGTTCTAACACCCAATTATTTGTCTTTTTTGCAGTCCATGGTATCTGCAAAGCTCTCCTCCAACACCACATTTTAAATGAGTTGATTTTTCTCTTACCCGCTTTTTTCACTGTCCAAGTCTCACATCCATACATAGAGATCGGGAATACCATCAGCATTGCCTCACTCAGCGGCACAGAGCTAGCTAGCAAGGGAAGTAACAATGCCCCTGCCCCTGTGATCAGCTTCCTTCAAATGTTACAAAACTCCACTTCTCCCGCTATGCTGGAGACCTCCAATTTCTATTCTTCTTCTGTATTTTCTTCTCTAGGAAGTCATGTGGAGGATAAGGCAATCAGTGGCTACTAGCCATGAAGGTTATGTTCTCCCTCCACTGTGGGAGCCAGTATGCCTTTGAATATCAGTTGCTGGGAATCACAAGTAGGGAGAGTGCTGTTGCGCTCAAGTCCTGCTTGTGGACTTCCCAGTGAGGCATATGGCTGGCCACTGTGAGAACAGGATGCTGGACCAATGGGCCACTGGCTTGATGTAGAAGGACTCTTATGCTTACATTCTTATGCTCTCAATGTGCCAGTTAAATTGCTTGCTCCAAACTAATATCTCTCCATGACATCCCAACTATTTCTGAGAATGATACCTATCCTCAGTTTCCCTTCTATTAAAGCTCCTGCTGACTTTTCTGCATTGCTCTGCTCCCTCTCTCAAGTGAACATCTGGGAGGACTTTGCTTAATATTATTTTTATTAATTACATATATGAGTCTTGGACTTGATGGCCTTACAGGCCTCTTCCAACTCTACAATTCTATGATTCTATGAGTCTCCTACACAAAAAACAACACTGTAAAGCAACTTATTTAAAACAGCTGAACATACAACACAACTCCGGTCAAGGCTTCACACAGACCATACATTTGAAGCATATGATATCCCCCAAAGAATTCTGGGAACTGTAGTTTATTAAGGGTGATGAGAACTGTAGCTCTGTGAAGGATAGACTACAATTCCCAGGATTCTTTGGGGGAAGTTATGGGCTTTAAATATATAATGTGCATGAAGCCCAAGAATAAAACATTGTGACTAAACTGCACAAGCCAACTATTAACTACAGAATCCCCTCTGCAAGCATAGGGACACATGGAAGCACAAATCCCCATTGAATTAAAAAACCGCTGTATACCATAATAAAACACTGGCTGGAAAAAAAGATGTTAAGACTGTTTAAATTGCTGAAAGCTATTACAAGGCCAGGGAGAAAACAAAGGGTCTTTGCTTGGTGCTGAAAAGATTGCAAAGCCAGACAATCCGCATTGAGAAAGTATTCCACAAGCAGGGGGTCGCTCCTGGAAAGGCCCCTCTAGGCCCTTCTAAACTGGTGAGGTTTTCTTGCAGGTATATTCTGTAACATGTCACTGATGCAATAACAGCGCATTAGTGGTAGGTTTATACTGGGCTGTCCACACATCATTCTCCTTTGTTACTTGTTCTGCAATGCAGTATTATTGCATTATTGCTGACTGGAGGGGCAAAAAATAAACCGGATCATTTGTGGTACAAAAAGTTACAGGATTTCAGAGGAAAGTTACAGGACACGCACTGACTGGAAATGAAGCAGTGTGTTCATCCTGAAATTTTTTCAGGCACAGTGTTGAAAGTGAGGTCATATATAGCCACGCAGATACTGTCATGAGCACAAACCATCATGAATGCACAATAAAAATAAAAATAAAATAAGCCCCCTTTCCCCGTTTTCCCACTGCCATCCTCCAAATCTTTGCAAGTGTGTGATGTAAGGGCAGATGGACATGCAGCATCCCAGGATCACACTCTAATTCTTGATAGTGTGGACAGACATAATATTTTGCAGACTGGACCATAACAGGAGTAACACACGCTCATTAATTGTTCATCAGGCGCAAAGTGTTGTAGTCTAGTCACCT